>NC_141068.1:55328260-55928260 GCF_041138505.1 Cibotium barometz
TAAAGGAAGCATCAAGCATGTTGAAGGAACATCTATAAGCAAACCACTTAAGCAAGGGTGGCAACCTTGTTTTGATCATTGTGTGAGAATGGTCAAGGTGGAAAGCATGTGGAAGCAATGGCATGTATGTCTAAAGCATGTCAACTACAAGAAGTCAAGCAAGCACAAAGAGTGGGGTGCACCATCATTGAGGTGTACATCTTCATCAACAACAAATAAAGACTTAGATGGCATCATTGTATTAGCATCTAAGGCTCTAGGAACATATTTATAAATCCTAGATAACCACACCTATATTCCAAACCTTGTACGCCTAATGTTATAAAGGCATCCTATGTCCAATACCACCTATTCCATTCTTTCATAGTTGGTATTGAGGGGGGTATTAAGAGACTAAGGTTATGTAGAAGAGGAAGAGAAGGGTGTGAGTGTGAATGGACTTAAGGTCCACTAGCTCATCTATTTAAAGATGGAGCCATGAGGCATTTTGTATTGAGCAAGGCCTAGTTGTATTCATAAACAACTTAATAAGCAACATATTATTCTTGTATTTTGTGAGTCTCTCACCTCCACACACTTGATCTAGCATGAGCACCACGTTTTCTCAACACCCTTGAACCTTAACATATATGAACCTTAGGACCCTTGCCTCATATATGGGATAGACCCCCTGCCACATGGCAGCTTGTGGCACTCTTCCTTCCAACAGTGTGCACCATTATGTGGGAAGGGTATGTAATGCTAGGCTATAGTTTAAGTAAAGGGGTTAACATCCCCCCACCTCTAATACACACCAGTCCCATGGATTTGATCAGATGAGATGGCAATGAGTGCAAAAATGGAGGGGAAAGGGCAGAAAAGGGATGAGGTCAATGTTAATCAAACCCAAATAAAGGGAGGATCATGCCAAAGATGTGTCAAGGTAGAGAACATGACCCAAGCCCAAGGATCCATAAGATGTGTTAATGAACAGGATTCTCCATGCACCAAAAAGTGAAACGAGGGAAATTCCCCCACCTCAAGAGTGTAGTGACCATATTGGAAAAAGTGGAGGATCCTCAATGCACCAATAAGTGAAGTGAGGGAAACTCCCCCACCTAAAGAGTGTAGACCATCCATAAGATGCATCGAATGAAGAGGATCCTCCATGCACCAAAAAAGTGAAGTGAAGGAAACACCCCACCTCAAGAGTGAAGCGAGGGAAGCTCCCCCGCCTCAAGAGTGTAGACCATGGTGAAAAAAGTGAGGGGTGCTCCCTAAAAGTTGATTATCTCCCAACATCCTGAATGGAAAATGGGGAACTCTCGAGGGGAACCCAAAGGTGTATGTCGCAATCCAAAATGTAAGAGGTGAGAGTCGATGCTCTAGCAAACACCAATGAATGGTATATTGATATAGAAGGTGGCATTGATGAATCCCATGGAAAGTCATCGACAGTAAATTAATCTGTTCTCAAGCAAAGGCTTAAGATCGATTATAAATCAATCATTGAGTGATATGCATCCAACTCCTACACTTGTAGAGATGGTTGTGCAATCTTTTACTCTTAAGACCGATCATAAATCAATCGATCAGTGATAGATCATCCAATCTTTTGTGGATGCTACATCTCATGTAGAGAGATTGGATTCTAACAATGTAATCTCGCATCGTTTTTCTCCCTCCTCTTGCTTGAGGTTGTATATTTGTGCAATCCATGTCCATTTGGCTCCACTTTGAAAGTTTATCCCAAGACCTTATAATAACTGGTCTTTTGTAGTGGGTTAGAGACCTGAACCATTGGCTTATTTTACCTTCAAGACAAAGTCTCAATGACAAAATCTTGGTGGGATCATCAATCCGTCCCATGGCCTTATAAATTTTATCGAACTACTCTAGGTATTGAATGGGATCTCCAATTCCACATCAAATTTCATCATCATCCTTGAGATGCGGATTGGATTGGTTTTGCCCAACTCTTAGCCTCTGGGTGCTATCTTGGGCGCAACCCTTCTCCCCGTTTCGAACACTATCCTGCATATTCACATGGCAGTAGAACGTAAGAGGGTGGAACCCTCTGTTTCAAGGTATGGGATCCCTTGCCTTATGGGGTTGGGCTCTCCATTATTTACAATTGCACTTTGACATCTTGGCTTTGAGTCTAGAGGCTCGGTGCAACTAAGGACACGTTCTGAGAATGCCCTTGTGGATCCCTTTGTAACAAAATATTTGTAACAAGGTAGTCCCAAATACTAGCTCTCTACCCCTCCCTATGTTTCATGTTCCTCGTCCAAACAGAGAAGAACTAGAACTGGGTTCCATAGTGAAGGCGCTTCTATAACAGGCTCCTCTGTGGAGAGTAGGACTTATGCTTGTGTTGTGTGCTCTTGTTCTATTGAATGTATGTATTGTGGAACTCACATCCCTGGTGGTACAACAAAAGAGACATATCATGTGTGTCGTAACTACGATTGTTGGAATGCCCGTTGATCATGGTCTACTTGGGATAAACGTAGCTCAGGATCGAGACCAACTATTTAAAACATTGTGGGATTGGACATGATTTGACTGCTTTTCGTGGAAATGAAACATAACGTTCTTGGTTCTAATCTGGCTCCTTCACTAGACCCAAAAACAGAACGATTGAATGTCTTCTTCATTAAACTTAAGGCATTGTTAACAGAGCCAGATGGTGAATCTATAGCTCAAAGGCCCATGGGGCTCTTGTTTCCAAGGATTTCGTTATTTCTCCACTCATGTCAGTGTTTCATTGGCTCATTTTTCCCAAAGCTCCTTGCTTAAGATGGATATGAAGGAGTCTAGTCATGTTAACAGGGGAGGAATGAGCTAAGTGATAGTCATTTGCTAAGATCGAAGGCTTGGCGGATTTGAGTTGCGGTTTGATGGCTCCAATTGATTGTATTATCAATTTCAACAATTAGTCCAGATCGAATTTGCATCAAAGTCCCTAATGTTTCTATTGGATGTCAGAAAATGGTTTCAGATAGGCTTGGCGGATTTGAGTTGCGGTTTGATGGCTCCAATTGATTGTATTATCAATTTCAACAATTAGTCCACATCGAATTTGCATCAAAGTCCCTAATGTTTCTAGTGGATGTCAGAAAATGGTTTCAGATAGGTTTCTTTTTTTTATTTTTACTGCTAGGTTTACGTGTCCAAGCTCATGCTATAAGTTCATCTCTAGACACATGCCTCTAGGCTCACCTCTCCAGGCACATGTATCCAAGTTCACCTGTCCAGGTTCACGTATCCAAGCTCACGTCTTTTTTGTATGAACTCAGCTCACATACTTTTCTTGTATAGAAGAGGCTTACCCAAGGACACAAAAATCTAAGAACTGGGCATATTGCAATGTTGGTGTGCAATTATTGAGTAATAATTACACTTAATTTTTAATAATCATGAAGAATAAAAGTTTTCCTTAAAAGTTGTAGCTGGTAGCAATTGTATGACAAGAAAATCTTCCAAGGACATAGGTAAGGGTGTCTGTATACGAGTCTTTATGGCAGTAATAATTGATCTGTACACATTAGATATATCTATCTCTAGACTTGAGAATCTTCAAACTCACATCTACAGATTCATGTATCCAATCTCACAGCTCACGTGTACAAGCTCATTGCTCACGAGTCTAAACTCATGTCTTTTACGCAAGATTGTGGGCTCACGCCCCCTACCAGAGAGCTAATTTAGCTTGATTTTTTATTGGTTTTTAGACTTTTTGACTTGATAGAGTGATTAATGATCATAATCTTAATTAATAGTTATGATGCAACTACGTGTTTTTTAATTGTTTCTTGATGGTTTGATATACTTCTAATCTACTAATTTTAACAATGCATAAAATTTATGATATACATGAGCAAAAATTTACAGGCTCACTCTAATTCAATCTAATGGAGCTCAATGCTCATGTTTTTGAACTGGAATCTAATCCTAATCAAGCTTATTCTTGACTTAAATTTATGCAAATCACCAAAGAGCCAAGATTTTATCCTACCAATGAATGATAATAGAATGTCCTAATATATACTCCAAATGAAAACCACACACAACAAATAAACACATCCAAGGCTCGAAAATCGTGTGTTTTTTTGAAGTGTGACCTCAGCCAAGATTTTATCCTACGAATAAATGAAAATAGAATGTCCTAATATAAACTCCAAATGAAAATAAAACACAACAAATAAACACATCCAAGGCTCCAAAACCGTGTTTTTCGAAGTGTGACCTAATCAACGTCGACAAATATTAGGTAATCCCAATAGCTTGGAATGAACAAAGAAACGAAGCTAAGTCCTAAGCTAAATAATCATCAACAATTATACCAGATATGTTAAAGTTAAGAGTTTACATTCCAAATATGTTCAAGTTCAGAGCTCACAATACTCTAAGCTTATACCCGTGTTTTTGGAGTGGATTGCACTCCTCATCACAATTACCAAGCTCATCCTTGGCAATCTAAGTCACTTAGACTCTAACTTCTTAATAATCACCAAAGAACTAAGATTTTTTTCTACCTCAATAAACTCCAAATAAAAATCAAGCACAATAAACAAACATATCCAAGACTTCAAAGCCATGTGTTTTTTAAAGTGCCACCTCAATAGCTTGGAATGAATGAAAAAACAAAGCTAAGCCTTACACTACTTTCCGATCATTATTCCAAATGCATATGTTTTTTAAAGTGCCACCTCAATAGCTTGGAATGAACGAAAAAACAAAGCTAAGCCTTACACTACTTTCCGATCATTAATGCAACTTCCTATCGTAACTTGTGTGCCGTGGCCTCACTCCATTCACACTAAAATATTCCTTGCTAAAGAGATGAAGAAAGAGCTCTTATTGTCTAGATGGAGACAAAAGAGGCAGTTCTTTACGATGATTCTATTCTATTTTCTTACATAAGGCAAGAGAAGAAAAAATAATAATTAAAAAAACCTACAAACAAACCTATTTTCAAGCAAGCAAGATTAAATAGCATGTAAAATGATGATTCTCTTACGAAAAGGGAGAAGAATTATGCTCACAAGAAAACCATTGCAAGAATGTTTACCTTATTGTAAAAATGACCCATATAAATCACTAGTTTTCACATCACGCCCACCAATCTTGCATGTACAATGGCCCGTAAATTTTCACTATTTGACATTAAGCACAAAGTACAACTACTTTACATGTTCATGTATGTAAGACAACAAAACGTCTTACAAAAGATAAAACCATGTTAACCTACAAAGTGGTAAACAACCTTTGTATCCAATAACATTTGTTCTTTTAGTGATCGTTACTATTCATAGTACTTTTTATACTATCGATTGAGCTACTATTTGATTCATTTATTATTCAACTCATGTTTGATTTTGGTTATCAAAAAGACTTTTTTGTGCAAGCTTCTTTGATTATTACGCAATTTTATTGAAAAACCTGAATGACATACTATTTCTTGCAAAATACAAATACCATGAACTCCTTGAAAGCAATAGTTATTATACAAGGAGCGGGAGTTTTGAAATAAAGTAGTGATGACCTTGGTTCTTGAATTAGTGCTAGTAACTTTTTAGTAATAAACCAGTTTGTTGTAAATTGTTCAGTAGCTGAGCGAGCAAGATATTTAACAAATAGGGCACTTGAACCTTTTTTTTTTGGAATGTTTCAGTTGATGTCGCCTAATACATCTTGATGCAGCAGTTACAAAAATTCAGTGTTTCACATTCTGTTTCTTTGAGTGATACAAGCCAGACTTCCAAATCCCTACACTACAGGCCTCTCAACTACCATTCGGTCAAAATAGCAAAAAGGCATTCATCTGATGCAGAGCAACTCATTTCCCACGCAGTTTAAGGGTGCATGGTATCAAGAAATCCATGTTCAGATAAATTACAATTTTGAAGACTGGAATTGGCTACGTCTGCAGGACAACACATTTAAGTGGTCTCAAACAGACATTACAATGCAGAATTTCAGAATTTCTCTTTGCTGCAAAATGATACAAATTCCTTTGGCATGGTGAAATGAGGATCAAGTCCTTGCTACTTCCCAGCCATGGAAAGCTCCACGTTTTGAACAAAATAAGCCGCTCTCAAGAGTGCAGAAACTCGTGAATAGGCAAACTCATGAATAGCAGGTAGCAGGTTCATGGACTCGTACATGGGCACTCCTCTCGTTACTCCTCTCTATTAGCATTCTTCTTTTGGTTTTTTCATCTCGGGGTGTTTTCCAACAAGCGCTCTGTACTTGCACTTGAACTCGAGCAACTCACCTTCCAACTCTGCAACCTGCTCAAAGAGAGGTTTGTCAGCCCATATTTCTACAAACTCAGGAGGTTCTTACATTTGTTCATAATACCTTAGATAGAGCTGGGTTTAGAGCCTCACCCTTGACTTCAAAACCTCTTCACGGGACTTGTAATCCTCACACCTGAAAATCCAGGTCAAGTTTTAGAACCACAAACAGAGAAATACTTAAAAGTATGCCATTCCATTACTTATTTTACCTTGCCCTCAGTTGTTCCATTTCTTCCAGAGCTTCCTCTAGACTAAAGCTGGGATTTGCTGCTGTAATGACTGTGCCATCTCTAACCCTTACGATTGCTTGCTGCAAGTAGCAATTTACCAGCACCCAAGCACAATTCAGAACCAACATACTCCTAAGCCCAACAAATTTCAAACATGTTTTGTATGAAAGCAACCTGATTGGAAATCTTTTGACGTTTCAATGATCCTGTTTGATTGATATCATCAGCTGACCTCTTTCCCAAAAGAGAGTCGAGAGAATCTACAGCTCCCTTGCCACCAGTAGATCCTGATGTCTTGCCTTTCTCCACAACAACAGAAGGCTTCTGATCTACATTCTTACTAGAATTTAGTAATTCCATTTGATTGATGGCTGCATCTGTTCCTGGCTGAGGTGGAGTTGAAGGTGCTGAAGTTTCACCTTGCCTACCTTCATTTTGTGTGTGCATAGCACCATTAGCTTCCCATTGATTCAGTCCTGCTTAAACCACGAGGTTAAACCTATCACATTTTTCAGACTTTGTAAGTAGCAAGAAAGACTTGCTGCAGCACCTGGAGTTTCTGTAGCCATTGCACTCTGCGAAGTAGAAGAGCGGAATTTGTTTGACTGCTTGGGAGCTTGATAACCTATCAGATTACAATGAAGATTCCTGCAGAAGTAAAATCATTTCAGAAATTCTAGGCAGCCAAGCAGGAAGTCCATGGCACACAAACATTCCTTTCTTGTAGCTGTGCAGCTTCGTCAAGCACATTCCAAGATTTCACTCAGGACATACCAAAGCCAACAAAATATAGAAATAGCAGTTGTTGGATAGTTGAGGTTATTTTCAAGCTTACTTTCATGGATAGTTGAGGTTATTTTCAAGCTAGTTGAGGTTATTTTCAAGCTTACTTTCAGGTTATTTTTGAGTACACAAGAGTCTACTCACAAAGCATAGACGTGTGGGGCATCCTGAAACACATCATCAGTGCCCGAGCATAGGTCCTCGTCAATTTATAAAAGATATGTTTGCCTTAGTGGACAAATCTCATGAATTTCTATCACTTCTTAAGAGGAGAAGAAATTTTCTCATCCAGTTTACATGACCAAATGAGCTCATCCTCCGCACATGTCTAAACCGGGTAATCAATCTCACCGTTGGAGCTATATTACAGGCCTTACAGAAATTCACAAAGCAATGATAAAGATTCAGGCTGAATTTTTTTGTAAAAAGTGAAGCCAAAAGTCTCTTAATTTACTACTATGGAGAATCCCAAGCAGCTCTTGCTTGATTTCTGCGAACTGGTTTTTTGATTCTAATGAGCCATGAGCCATATATCGCAAATTTAATTCTTTAAAGTCTTACATTCCACATCTTATCATCTATTCCAAGGAGGTGGTGCCTTCTACGACTTTCTTAGCAATTTGACAGCATACAGAAAGCTCTGTTGGGACCAGTAGGTTACTTGCATCAATTCATAAAGGATCACTGTGCATTTGTAGGGTAATGATTGGGACCAATAGGTTACTTGGGATGGCATTATCGGTTCTTTTGTGCAGATGAGCAAACTGAAAGTGATGATAAGTGGAAGGCATGGATGGAAGGTTGCTAATGATGATACAGAGGTGCCTGGCATTAACAAGAAGATACGATGATTGTGTTTATCGTGGATCAAGGTTGGGAGGCAGTCTGCAACGCTACTCCCATCACCTCAATGAGAAAGGCAAGTCGAGCCAGCATATCATTAAATATAAACAATAGGAATTTGGGTTTGCATATCCTTCTGTAGATTCCACTCAATAATTTCTCAACCAGCTTTGACCTGCAAAACTCGTACTCAAATTAGTTCATCGGAGTGCAGGAACCACTCATTTCTATGCTTATGTAGCTGCAGTGTATAAGTGGGTCTTAAATAGCCAAAAAGGACTTATGTTTCATAAGAGAAGCTCAAGCTGATAAGTGGATCTATGTTGTCTTGTGTTTCAGAAGTAGAAATCTTGCATGCAATGTGCTGTCCCTGGTATTGTTTCAGAACTCTTAGTATGCAGCTCCCCGTATGTCTTGACCTGCACACTTGCCACTCTTCCCCTTGTCCTTCTCCCCGCTATTCCCCCTCTTTTCTGTGCTTCCACCCCACCATCTTCTTTTCCTGCTGCCGCCATTACTCCCCTTCTCCTTCTACCTGCCATATCCCTCTTCTCTGTGCATTTCCCTCTTGCCTGCCAGCAATTCACATCCCCCTCCTCTCTATTTTCTCTGCCTCTCGCCATCTTCTCCCTTGTCCTGCGCAGATAAGGCCCTCCTCCTGCCTCTCCTGCTCCTTTACCTACGTCAGCATACCCAAAAAAAAATTGCTATGTTCTAGTCAGTGGCCCGCCATTTGATTGGCATTATGGCTTCTGCCCAAGCCAATCATCCTCCACCCTCACCGGCCGGGAGAACAATCCTTTTCTCAAAAAAAGAGCTGCGACCTTACAGGCAGATTCTGATAAGTCAAGAGATCACTCTTGGAAAGATTTTCAGGTCTCATCCTTCCCACTCTCAGGCTAGAAATTGGAACAGTGTTGAAGGAGTACCAGTAGTGCTATGTTCTAGTCAGTGGCCCGCCGTTTGATTGGCATTATGGCTTCTGCCCAAGCCAATCATCCTCCACCCTCACCGGCCGGGAGAACAATCCTTTTCTCCAAAAAAGAGCTACGACCTTACATGCAGATTTTGATAAGTCAAAAGATCACTCCTTGGAAAGATTTTCAAGTCTCTCATCCTTCCCACTCTCAGGCTGGAAATTGGAACAGTGTTGAAGGAGTACCACGAGTCAAGATACTCATCATTGACCCCTACATTACAGATCATGATGTGGTGTTGCCAACACAACAAGATGGCTCTTTGTTTAGACACAGCGGAAGGGGATTGCCCGTGGACCAGACCAATGCCGTGTCTCCCAACATGGCCACATTGCCAAACACTATCCTAGAGCCAACGGTCGCACTAGGAGACGCCACCAAACACCCCCCCTCCCCTCTCTTCCCATCTTGTTTGGGTTTACAGACGAGTTGACAGATGCTCACCCACTTTTGAGCCACCTAATGATCACGTGAGATCCCATTAAAGTAAAACAGCTACGAATGGCGACGCGTCACCTTCGCAACAGGATGTATTACATGGGGATTTATTGCATGAGGATGTACTGCATGGTGATATAGGGAAGAGTGTGCAAGCAGATGAGTCAGATGTACATGCCTTTCAGCATCTTGGTGATTGCCAATAAACTGGACGAATGCTGTGTCTCTCGACATGGCTACATTGCCAGACACTATCCCAGAGCCAACACTAGGAGATGTCACAATCCCCACTCCCCCACTCCCCCCCCCAAAAAAAAAACAAACCAACCAACCTCATCTTGTCTGGGTTTATAGACAGGCTGAGAGACATGCACCCGCTCTTGATCCACCTAATGATCACATGAGATCCCATTTCTGAGCAGCATGTAGAGTTTAGTACATTCATTCTGGATTCACATGAGAGGTAGATGTAACAAGCATTTCTTTGATGCCCATGGTCTCTGCCATGACAGGGAATGCATTAGACAGCTGCAGAACGTGCAGGGAGTGCTCCACTCAGAGTTGACATGGTCAGGAGGATTGCCTCTGATTTTTACTCCCCGCTTGTTATCTGTAAAGGCTCACTCCCCTCGTAGCAATAGGGCACAACAAAAGGTTTGGGAATCCCTGCCTATACTGAATTCAGATACTTGATGCCCCATTTCTTCCAGATGAGCTTAGCCATGCGATTGAGGTTTTACCACATGGTTAATGTCATGGGGATGATGGCCTCTCTCCCACGTTTTTCATGAGTTTTTAGGATGAAAATGGGGAGGAGATTACTGTGGCGTTAGAGGATATGTGAAGCACGGGCTCTTTGCCTCCTTTTCTTACCGAGGGTCTTATCCACCTCATCCCGAAGGCTGGTAAAAGACTAAAATTGCCCAGTGGAGGGCTATCACATTGCTTGGGACTGCATACAAAATTCTTGCCAAGGCGGTGAGCATGAGATTGCAACCACTGACAGAAGATCATTCATGACACACAAAATGGATTCCTCTAAGGAAGAAGCATCCTTGAGAGCATGTTATCCTTTTGGGAGGCGGTATCATCTTGCTACTTGATTCTGAAAAAGCCTATGACAGAGTGGAGGTGGACTTCTTAGAAGGTACCCTCGCGCGGAGGGCTTTTCTCAGGATTCAATCAAAGGTCTCTCTCTCTTGCCTTTATCGGGACTCGGGAGGCTCCCAGCACTATGCTTGGTTGTGGAGGTCAAGATGAGCGCTTCCAGATCTCTCTCTCTTTACAGCATAACTGCCCCTTAGCTTCCTTGTTGCATCTCATTGGCAAAAACTATAAGCATTTTTCTACACTCCAGTGCTGGAGTATCTTGATTGAAATTGCCTTTCCACACACGAAAAAGGAGCTTCTGGACTCTGAATTGGCTAATGATACATCAACCTATGCTTTCTTGTGGAGGTTGAGGTGAGCACTTCCAGATCTTTAAATCTGTATGGCATGGCTACCCCCTTAGCTTCCATGTTGTATCTCACTGTTGCAGAAACTATGTTGGCTAACGATATATCAATCTTGAGACACTGTGTCTTTTCTTTTGCAATGGAAGAGTTTTGTCTAGCAACACAGGCTTTTATAAAGGGGCATGAGTCTGATAAATTCTGGTCAATGACTCTGAGAGGATTTGATTGGGGCACACATGGCTTCACATGGATTGAGAGAGGACACACTACCAAATATCTTGGTTGCCAGGTCCTGATAGACTACAACTACCCAACAGTGTCCCCATGTGCTCATGAGCATAAAATAAAGAAATAGATCCTTTATTGGAGCTCCAGGAAGCTCGATTTGGCGTCTAGAGTCCTCATGGTAAACTACGTGCTTGCCACAGCTTGACCGTGGTTGACCATGGTTGCATGAGACTATCCGCAACTTCTTATGGTCAGGGCTTGATGGCACATCAAATACCTGCTTCAGAAGCTATTATCCTTCCCAAGCGCGAAGGGTGATTGAACATCATTGATCCAGAGATCTAGTGCAAAGTTTTGTGTTGCAAGCTGGTGCTTAGATTCCTTCCTAGTACTAAGCCCTGGAAGGATTTCTTCATGTGGCATATCCTTAGATGTATCCTGGAGAGCCATCACAACCATCATCCATGCTTGGGATAGTATGTGGATATTTTTTAATCACAGGCCCACGAAATCAGTAGATGAGGTTGACAGGCGACCCATTATGTGGAACAACCTTACCGGTGATGATCTTGGCAGACCACTAGGTGCAACAGGACATACGCAATGGCCAGGTTGGTAGAGATGCAGTGACCAGACTGGAAGAACCTTAGAAGTCTTCCAAAGCCTTAGAGAGAGGCATCTACCCAGCATCTCAAAGGGAGTCATTGACGGATTGCACGGATTGATGCAGCTATACCTAACCACTGGATCACGATAGGAGGAAGAGGTTGCACCTTCTATTCCATTCAATATGGATGGCGGATGGAGAGATGTGATGTACACGTGATCACACCTGGCTCTATGATCCATCCAGCTTGGGGAAGCGTTGGTATATTGACCCTTCTCCAGTGATGGTTACTCATGCTTCGTGGTGCCTATGGCTATATGGTGGATGCGCTATACGATATCCACATTGGGGCCCGTGAGTGGGAATGGACTCATGCAACTAACCCCATGAGGAGTTAACCTTTCTTCAACTATCCACATTAGGGCCCTGGTGAGTGTTAATTGACTCACATGAGGAGTTAACCTTTCTTCAACTAGTTACTACACTATGCGTACCGCCAGGTTGCTCACGTTTGGACAGACTCAGAGAGTCCCCACTCTTCAACTATCCACATTGAGTGGGAATGGACTCACATGAGGAGTTAACCTTTCTTCAACTAGTTACTACACTATGCGTACAGCCAGGTTGCTCACACTTGGACAGACTCAGAGAGTTCCCATTCTTAGCCCTCACTGGGAAGCATATGACATTAACCCCCAGTCAGAGAAGTTTTGGTAAGACTCTGGCACTGTACAGGAGGAGCCACGTATCCTACTTCTTCTGGCTGTTTCTGAATGGTGGGTTGCCCACGAACCAATGGAGAACTATTTTTGGCGTGGACCCCCCTTGTCCTACATGCCCAGCTCCATCTGAGACAGTGTACTGCTTATTATGGGAGTGCAGACGATCACAAAGGATCTGGGTATCTATAACCCAGCTCTTGGGCGGATTGAGAAGTGATCCAATCTATATTACTTGGGGTACTATTGCATGGTTGACTCAGTTTGTCCCAGAGCTTCTTTTTTAGGGTAAGGGGCATAGCATAGCTCAGAGATGTTTGCTTCAAAATATCCCCCCGTCACGATACACACCATCTTCACTGAGTATTGACACCACCTGTGAAATTATTGCAACATACAATATCTGGAAGGCCAGATGCTGACACCCAATGTATTTGCAGTACATGGAGTCACATAGTTCACACTCTATTGGCCATCTGGCCCTGCATACAGGGAGCTTCTAGACAAAGCACAGCAGATTTATGAGAGAGTGTTCCACCATGGTATTTACTTCTCCTCCACTCCTACGGGGTTTTTATCACAGTATAGTGCTCCGGATTGATTGAGATCTCCCTACCTTTTGGTTTGAGATCTCCCTTTGTATGATTTATCTTACTTGATAGAAGTCTCCTTTCCCTGCTAGTTGCAGACGCTCTGCTAATTCATTTGTGTTTGAGATAGCCCAGAACATTGCATAGGAGAAGTTGCTAAGCTCAATAGATCCAAATTAGCTGGGCGTTCAGACAAATTTCTTGTTTGGAAACTGATGCAGATCCAGTACATGTTAATCTTATTACCTGTATCCAAGTTTTTGAAAGCCTAGTACAATCAGAAAGTTTCTCCTTGGAACGAGTGTTTACACAAACTTTCGATGAATTTTCTCGAGTATCACAGGAGACACAGTCCAATCTCAGCCAAATACCATACTTATCAGACATAAGAGGCTTGATAAAGTTCTCTCAAGTATCACAGGAGATAAAATTTCTCGAGTATCACAGGAAATAAGGTCAATCTCAGCTAAACACCATACTTATCAGTCAAAAGCGGCTATATCAAGCATACAAAAGCAACAGACACACAGATCCAAGAAGCCCATAAAAGAACTCTACCATGTGGAAGATTGGAAGCAAAACACATTCACTAGAAAGAGTTCTAAAGGAATAAAAAACGTGTTTTAGAAGATAAACAGTAAAGGTAGAAGTTCTTCAAACTCATGGAACTAGAACTCACCAGTACTCTATGGTCATTTGCTTTAGCCTTGTCTCTAAACGTTGCAAGATTGGTGTTCTCTCGAAGTCCTGCTTGTCATGTGCTGGCTCCATGAAGTTTGCTTCCAATACACCTATTCAAATTTCTGTTTTAGATAGAGATCTTATGGCTCTTTCATCTGAGAGAAATAGGTTAAACCCTCCTTCAAGAACCAGTAACAAGAGCACTTACCAACGACACCCCTTCCTCTGCTGCTATTTTCTTGGAAAACTTTCCAGAACGGCTACAACGGACAAAACCCAAAATTTCAGTATTGACTCAAATAAGAATGCATTTTAAACCAAGGCAGTATAAACTAAAGGAAAGCTGCTGGAGGTTTTTCCTCCTCTTTTCTTTAGGCAAGAAGAGGAGAGAATAAGGGAAGCACTAAGGGAGCGGAAGGGGGATGGTATGCGTAATAATAAAAACTTGGCGAAAGCCTTTGTAAGCACGTACCATAATGAGACGATTCTTGTGATAAACGTTGAATCCATGCACGCTAACCATCGGAGCTTCTTTGGCAAATCCAATAGTTGTGATCACAGATACCTATATCATACAACAAAATCTTAGGTTGGGTATACCAAAATGAATTTTATTTTTTTTTCGAGAAAAGATCCTTTCATTAGTTATATAAAAAACGCCCGTAGGGCTACAAAAGATCTCTCCTGCTCATAAGAAAACAGAGCAGTGAACAAAGCAAGGCAGCCTGGGAGACTCTCCCTAGGTGCTGCAAAATACAAGCATCAGTACAAAAGACTGAGGGGCTAAATCATACAATAGGAGGGGGGAAAAGCCAAGCAGGTGGCCTGTAATGCCAACGGGGGGACCCGGTGTGTAAGGTATAGAAGGGGCCGCTGCGCCAGGTGGTGTGAAAGGCCTGGCGCCGCAAGATCGCCTCATCCGAGTCGCCCCGGATGCGGTCATACTGTCCTCGCAGGGTGTGGATCAACTCCTGCCAAATCCCCCGTACAGTCTCTGCTGGTGGCTCCAGTCTCCCCTCAAAGGCCCTGAAACACCGGGCCCTCCAGGTGAACCAGATGGTGAGGCTGCTGAGGAGCTCCCATCGTAGATCCCTCTCTTGTGTCCAGCTGGCGGACGAGAAATCCGGTGACGGAACCAGGCGAGGCTGGCCCCTAATGAATCTGATGGCCTGACTGTCCTGCTCCATCTCATAGCCCATAGCAAGCCCTGACGAAGTCGACCAAGTAGCGGCACCCCATGTAAACATACCCTCTGGAGAGAGGGGGGCCAGAATATGCAACATCCGCAGCCAAATCTGCTGCGCCTGAGGGCAGTCCCATAGGCAATGTCTCTGTGTCTCAATAGGGTGGCCGCATCGAACGCAGGCCGCCGGAAGACCGCTGTAAGCAAGCCAGGTGCCAACTGCTGAGTCCCTGTGGGGGCGACCAGCCCACTCGAAAGTCGAGATCCTGCGGGCCTGTCAACTAGCCCAGAGCCGGGCCCAAAAATCCTCCAGGAACTCCTGTGAGAGTCCCTGTAGCCGCCAGTGCCCGCTGCAGCCGGAGAGACCATCCTCCTCGCCGTCAAAATATGCCGCCCCAGCCGAACAGTATACTGAAAAAAAGTGATCTCTGTGGCCTCAAGGGATGCATAAGGATTATGCCACTCGTACTCCCCAGCGTCCCACTGTAGCCGGGCCAAGGGGCGAGCTGCATATGCCCATATGCGCCAATCCGGGAGCACATCTGCAGGGTCGGGGTCAATATGCCACTTCCGAGAAGCGGCGGCCACTACCCGTATCCTCTGAAAGGTGCACTCTGCAACCGAAGGCGACTCCTCCTCCACTCTCTGAAGTCTGCCCTCATCCTGAATCTCATAGTAGAGGCATCTGCCATCCTCAGTGCAAGCTCTGACAGCAATCAGGATCTCCCACTGTGTAAAGGCTCCCATCCACCGTGGGGTCACTAGCTCGAAAAGCGTGAACCACTCCTCTGTGAGTGCCTCCTGAATATCATCCCTCATAATCAACCCTCCTCTGAAGTGACTCAGCCTCTCCACCTGGATCTCCTCTGGGAGACTGCAAAAGGCCTGCCAGTCTCCAAAACTACGTGCTGGGCCTGCCGCTAAAGGTCCCCAGGCTAGACGAGGCCGAGAACCCAGCATATGACCCTGCTCTGTGCGAACCGCTGGGCTCCAGATGAACGGATGTCTGGCCCGCTCCTCAACACACGAAGGAGGTCGCTGAGAGAGCCCTGGTCTCAGCAGCTCCCAAGCTCTCATGATGCTCAAAGCAAATCTGTCCTCCCATCCTCTTTAACAAAATCTTGTGAGTTAACTGAATTAACAGAAACGACAAACCATGTTTCAAAGGTAAATTCAGTTAACTCACAAGATTTTGTTAAAGAAGTCATATCAGCGGTCAAAGAAAAGGAACGAATGGAAAGTAACAAAAAGGTAATCAGAGTCGGTGGTCTTCCTCAAGGCTGGGATAGGACAGACATAGCTCAAGAGCTTCGAGAAGACTACATATTAGATACAGATGTACTTACAGCACAACTGAGTAAAGTAGTCCCCTTCGTGGACTTAGGAGACCCTATCTCTATTATAGTAAAGGGTACACAGGCAAAAGTCTCCTATATGGACAACAATGAGAAAATAGCAGTGATGAAGCAAACAAGGTCTCTCCAAGGAACAAAGGTATGGATAGCTGATGAACTCACCCTACTACAACTCAAGAACAAATCGGCAGAGCTGAATAAAGTTAAAGAAGCAAGAAAGAATGGCAAATGGGCAATATACAGAGGAGGACAAGGAATCATTAAAGAATTCCGTACCCCACCCCCCTCAAGAGAAAATCCATCCATGGATGAAATATAGCTATTTTTATTTTGAACCTCAATTTCGAACTAGATGCAATAGAACCCATTGTAACTTAAACTCTTAAGAGTCTTAAGAGTTCATTTTGAGTTTTTTTTTTTTTTTCAGTTTTATGCCTCTTTGGCATCGATACCCAGAGTGGAATGTGAATGGATGTACCTGATCTGTCCCACAGGTCGGATTCGGCCTCCCGTGGACGTTAATATAACTTTCTTCTTTCTTTCTTCTTTCTTCTTTCTTCTTTCTTCTTTCTTTCTACTGAGGCCTGTCCTCCTCATCTCTATGAAGATCCAGCGAATCTCTGGTGCCCAAGTGCCCCCTGTTGGGGAAGCCCGAGCCCGCTGCAAGAGAAGCTCTTTCCACGGCTCTGCGCCTGAAACCAGCCCCCGAACAATAAGCTTCCCCAGTAAGGCTCTACTATGATCGACTGGATCTATAATGCCCAAGCCTCCCTGAGCCAGCGGAAGTGTAATAACTGCCCATGCAACCTTTGCCCGAGCTGGCTGACCGTCCCGCCCAGACCAAAGAAAGTTCCTGATCAACCTCTGTACCTGGCTGATACAAGAGCTCGAGAAGATCCAGCAAGACGTAATGTACCACATGGTCGCTAACAGCACCTGATTTGCCACCAACACCCTCCCAGCCAAGGATAGTCGAGCTGTACTCCAATACAAAAGCTTCTTCCGAATGCTCACAAGAAGCGGGGCAATCTGCTGCTCAGGTGACAAATCTAGTCCAATCTAGCATCCCAAATACCGCACTGCTGTGCCAGGAGGAATCCATCTAAAACCGGGGTCCGGGCACCATGCCGGAGTGGTAGCGCTGCTGATCCAAAAGGCCACTGTCATGCGCCAATTGATCAATGCTCCCGAAGCTGCACTAAAAACCTGGAGCCACTGCTCTGCCCAAAGAAGATTGGCCTCTTGGCCATGCAAAAATAAGCCCGTGTCGTCAGCAAACTCAGCATCGAGCATGTCCTCTCTCCGGACTGGGAGCTGAAGTCCTCTCAAACCAACCTCCTCTGTCGTCAAATACATGCTCATAGCCTCCGCAAAGAAGAGAAAAAGGAAAGAGACAAGGCAACACCCCTAACGGACTGATCTGGTCAGCTCGAAACTCGGCCCCCGTCCTCCTGCAATCAACACCTGGCTACGAGCTGTGGAATACAGAGTCGCCACCCCTCTAATCCAGCCTAGGCGAAGCATAGTGCCCTCTAAGAACCCCCAATCAACTCTATCGTATGCCTTCTCAAAATCGAGAAGCATCACGACCAAGTCCTCCCCAAGAAATCTAGCTCGGGCCGTCGCCTCCCAGAAAGTAAAGATGTTGTCAAGGATACTGCGCTCCTTGACGAATCCTGTCTGGGTAGCAGGAATCAACTCCCCAAGGAAGGGCTGAATCCTCAAACTCAAGGCCTTTGCTAAGACCTTGTAGACAGTATTGAGGATCGTAATAGGTCTCCAATACCGAATATCATCTGATACTCCCTCCCCCTTGGGGATAAGAAAGATCAATCCCTTTGAAAAGCTCTGTGGCATCACCCCAGTGTCCAAAACATACTGAAAGCCCCTGCGGAGGCCTGGCCCCAAAAGGTCCCAATAGCGAATAAAAAAGGCCGGCGTCAGCTCGTCCTCCCCTGGGCAACTATGTCGCGGCAGGACCCTCAAGGCCTCGGCAAGCTCAATCTCTGACAGAGGCGCACCTAGAACTGTACGCATATGGTCTGTGACCCTCCTCTGCACATGGGCCCACACAGTCTGTCTGCAAACATCTCAATCCTCAGTGGCTGGCTCCGCTGAAAGCAGGTCACTATAAAAAGCAGTGGCAATGGCTCTGATCTCCCCGAGCTCAGTAGCTACCGATCCGTCCGGTCTACCAAGCTGGCGGACTCCTGCTCGCGCATGACGGGATCCAGTGATCTCAAAAAACTCCCCAGTCACTCTATCACCAAGCTGCATCCACTGAGAGGCCTGGCGACGACAGTAAAGCTCATGTCTCTGCTTCTCTGCCTCTCTAACCTCCTGGCGTGCTTGGCTCAACTGGGACGCCACCCACTCACATGCAGGCTACTGCTCCTGAAGGCGCTGAAGCGAAGCAAGGCTGCGTCTCAGCCGATGCTCCCGCTCGCGAATCTCTCCCAGCCATGTCAGAGCTGCAGCGTGCAAAAAAGAGCTAAGCTCGATGAGTCCCTGGGCACACTGGCCTGCTGCTTCCTGGTCAGAGCACTGACTATCATGCCAGATCCTCTCAATGTCCTCAGCGAGACTGGGATCTGTAAGTACCCTCTCTGGGATCCTCAACTGCAAGCTGGGCTCCCGTGTCCTCTCCTCCAATGTCAAGATAATTGGCGCATGATCTGAAAATGAGGTGCCAGCGAGAATGCCGACGGAGCCCCCTGTCTCCCCTAACCAGTCGCCCACATAAAAGCGATCAATCCGTGATAGATTAGTCCCTCCCTGCCGGCGATCCAACCGAGAGAAACTAAGACTGTCCTGAGAGCAGGAGAAGGCCCCATGCTGCCATGCATCGGTGATCCTCAGTGACATGCAAAACCGGTCCCAAGCTGCAAGCTCCGTGCCGTGCACTGCAACATAACTGCCTCCCACCCTATCGGCCGGGTCCTCAAGCATGTTGAAGTCTCCCCCGACACACCAATGTGCGGCCTCTAGCAATGCATCCGTAACCTAGGTCCAGAACTCTGCTCTGGTACTAGCATGGTTGGGCGCATAGACGTTGAGCACGCCCAATAGCTCAGCATGCATCCTCAGAATGACATACTGTGCTCTACCAGGCACAATGATCCCTCGATCCACAATGGCCTGCCGCCATACATCTGCAATGACCATGCATACTCCTCCCTGTCCACCCAAAAGACGAAACCCTGCAGACCAAAAGGTGTCCCATCTACCAGGCATATCACCGAACCATATCTCCGGATCTTGCTCTCACCCAAGTGGTGCTCTTGCATCATCAAAATATCAATGCTACCACCAACCAGGCATCTCTGAAGCTCCTGCCTCAAGCAACCACGATAGCGTATAAAATGTGCTCCGCCAAGGCCCTGTACATTCCATGAGATGATCCTCATGGATGACCTGCTGAGATGGATGATGTCTCAGCCGTACGGCGGGCCTTCACAAGCGGCTTGGATGGAGAGTAGTCCCCATCCGAGCGGCTGCGAATCTGCCCACCCGGTGTACTGCAAGAATCACGGATCAGGCGCCAGTTGCTGTGGCCCATGGCGACTGTCTCTCGCTCTGACAGAGCAACCTCGTGTATGCGAACGACCAAATGCCGAATCCCTGAGGCATCCACACTCCCGGGATCCAAGAAAAAATGAGCCAACTCCCATAGTCAGCCTATCACATCTGTCACCTCCAGATCGCTCACATGTTGAGAAATCTCAACTGCCTGAGTCTTCAAAGTGCTAAGAGCGAGCTCTAGAGTCCACTCCCGGTCGCATGGGCCACATAGAGGGAACGAGAAGGCCACCGCTGATTCAAGTGCCTCCTCCCCGCGGGCCGGAGGTATCACTACATGAACTCGGATGGGTGCTAGCTCATGGGGGCCCTCTGCTCCAAAAAGCCGTGTGAAGGCGTAATCAAACGCCTCCGAGCGCTGTCTAATGCTGAGGCAACTCAGCCGACTGCGGACAGTTGATATCCGTGAAGCCCGAATCGGCATGGTAAGTCTCCTCTGTGGTGCTCGAGCGAGGTCAGTACTCAGCGCCCTCCGGACTGCAGGTGAACGGCGGGGGACTGCCAGGGCCTCCCGGGGAGGTGAGGCGGGCGGGGAAGGGGGAGGAGCAGGGGGCGAGGGGGGTGGAGAGGGAGCCGCTACCGAAACCAGAGCGGGAGGAGGCGAAGGTGGAAGCGAGGCGGTGGGGGGGGGGGGGGGGGGGGGGGGACGGGGGTGGGGGTGGGGGGGTGAAGGAGGGGGTGTTGGCATCTCCTGGTCCGCAATCGTCGCAGGGGTCTCCTCCTGTAGGGGAGCAAAGCTGTTCCTCACGGGAACCCAGTGATGCTGAGACTGTGGCTGCTGCTGCAGCGGTCTCTGGGCGTGCTACTGTGGCTGTCTCCCTCGACGGTGCCCCTGTCCAGGCTGCCACTCCGAGGTCTCTGTGGCCTGAGCAAGTGTCCCGGAGGCTGCCTGCCGAGCCGCATCTGTGGGCGGGCCATCAGAGGCCTGCTGCTGTGGTGAGGGTCAGGGTCTCCTGCGAGGGCAAGCCTTGGCCAGATGACCGACCTGCCTGCAAATGAAGCACTGGTTCGGGAGTCCCGAGAACTCCACTCTCTGATCAATCCATCCCCCCCCTATCCTAGGTAGCTGAATGACCTTAGGAAGGGAGGAGATGTCAGACACCAAAACTCTGACCGACGGTAGCCAAGCTGCTCTGGCCACCACTGAAGCAGCTGTGGGCCGGAAATCAGCAAGAAAAGGGAGGGGGGGCGAAACAGCGAAGGAGTAGCCCTGGGAGGGGGGGGGGGATCTGCGCGCAAGAGGGATGGGGGGAGAAAGAGCTGGCGGAGCGGGGGGGTCGGGGCGCTGCAGAGGGGGGGTGGGCGCGAAGGCGAGGTAGGGCGGCGGGCAGGACAGCGAGGGAGGGGGGCGCAGTAGCGAGGGCAGGCGCCGGGGGGGGGGGGGGGGGGGGGGCAAGGGGAGGCGCGAGCAAAGAGGGGGGCGCGAGGAGCAGGCAGGTAGGCAAGGGGCGCAAGTGTGCAGGTAGCGCGAGCAGGGAGGGGGCGGGAGCTTCAGCGAGCGATATAGTTGATACCAAAATGAAATTCAAATTAGTTCCCAAACTTAACAAAAGAAACAAAGTCATCGATGCCCAAAAGTATGTGCAGGCATGCATAAAGATGAGTCACCCGTAGTAGGAGAATCTTCATAAATAAACCATCGAACCGAGTTTATATCATTTTTCCAAGATGAAGTAGCTGGTTGAACAAATGTATCATTTTGCATAGAAAGAATTAATATAAACCAGCTGGCCACAACTTAAGACGAAAACTTCAAAAGGAATCTTCATGTCCGCTTCTATGGCAAAAAAAGAAAAACAAAGGAAAGTTCAGGTTTTTTCCCAAACTTAACAAAAACCCAAGTGCGATCTTGACTCTATGAGAGGACACTAACAAAGCTTAAAAATCATCCACTCCATCAAGCACTACATTCTCTCGTATCCCCACTCGCGTCATCAATGCCCAAGAGTATGTATGTCACCGTAGTAGACAAATTTTTGGTTTTGTTATTCGAGCCGGGGTCAGAAGCGAGCAAGCTCGCTCTGCGCTGCAAACAGAGAAACAAATCTTCATAGATAAACCAATAAACCAAGTTTCTAACATTTTTTCAAAGGTGAAGGCAGACCCAGCCATGACAACTTTTTCAAAGATTAGGGTATTACTCAACAACCCTGATTCTTGAAAACTAGTTGACATCATCCACGAGCTCTTTGCAAACACAATATAGCAGCAGCTGCCCAAAACTTCTAGAAATCTACAGTTGATGTCTATAGAAAAATGTAGATCAATTCTCTTTCCATGCTTGTATACTTTTGTCTTGGCCTCAGTCCAACTCTCGTTCTTTCCATCTTGAAATGGACTATGTTGATGTTCAGCGATATACAAAAGGACTTGTGAACCGTTGTATCTAAGAATTAGTAAACAAATTGTTACCGAAAAGGGATTGAGTTCCCCTTACTGCTGTCCACACCCCCCCCCAATGAGCACTTTCCACCTGCAGCTCGCCATTTCGCCTGTTTTCAAGCCTTCCGCCCTCTCTCCTGCCCGCCATTGCTCCTGCCTCGCATCTTTCCTGCCTACCTTCTGCCTTTGCCCTCTACAATTGTCTCGCCTTCACCTTCCTCCTTCCTCTCATTGCTGTGCACTCCTCTTCCACCCCCCCTTGTCTCTCTTTACTTCTTCCTGCCCCTCCTGCTTTGCTGCATGCGCCAGCATACGGAAAACTCCTACTATGTTCAAGTCGGATGCCTGTCCCTTGATTGGCATTATGAATTCCTCCCAAGCCAGATTAATCCTTCTCCACTCCCTCAAGCCGTGAGAAATATCAATTTTTCACAAGAGATATCAACGATGAAACGAACACTCTCATCCCCCCAAAGCGATATCAACGATGAAACGAACACTCTCATTAGGAGATTGGCTTTTGGCAGCCCTCCCTTTGAAACTAAATATGCACTTTCTTGATGCATGTTTACTTGGACGAGCTGACTTCAACTCCCCAGACGCCACATATCTCAAAAGCACATGCCTGCAGCCCTTCTCCCCTTGGCCTGCGGAAAATGTTCTTCTTGGAGTACTGGCTGGACTTTTTGACCCTGTGGCAGAGGACCAATGCCTTACTCCGATCTCTCCCAAATTTCTCGCTCTTCCATAGGAGCTTCTTTTGGTCAGAACTTGGAAGTACCTGGATACCGATATGTGATGGTTAGGGATGGCAGGTGTCCCTAGACTTCCACCGGCACCTATGTACTCAATGGAACTGTAATATGCGGAAGCTTCGGAGAAGGATCGATAAGTTCAAAACTCAAATTTCAGCACTCTTTTCGCGATGGAAATTAACGCACAAATTTGAAAGGAGAAGTGCGGAAAGTAGAGAGAGAGAGAGAGAGAGAGGGAGAGATGGAGAGGACACAGTATTGGGTCCCAATTGAGTTGAACCCTCAAACCATCAAGCCAAAGGAAAGCTCCAAGAAACTCTGTAAGTAGAGATTCTTGTAATTTTCTTTCTTGATTTTATGTTTTTCTAATGTTTATGATTGTTTGAAGTGATAAATGGAAGCTATGCCTTGAACGAAAGGCTTTTCCCCTCTCTCTTCTTAGAATCAACCCTTCTTTATCCTAGTTAAAGTGATAATTATTGGAATTAAACTTTTTATAATGTTTTCTCTTTTATAAGTGAATTTTGATTAGTCTAGATTACTTTAAATCAATTAAGAGTTAATTTTTAAGACAAATTAAGCAGGAAAATTTGAAAGATGGTCAGCCATACAAAGGAGGTCCTGACAAATTTTTTTAGAAATAAGTATTATCACCCTTTGTAGGGCCCCCACCACAGATGGTATATTTGCTTTATTAGAATGACGTGAATCTGAAAGAAAATACAGCAATCTTGGACCTTTTCTCGGCTGGGAATACCCTGCCCTTGACCTTCAGTTCTCCACCCCTTTGCTTAGCAATTCCCTTGGCTTGAGCTCCACTATTTATACTACCCCATCAGGAGCAGTCGGCTAGTTCACCTTTCCCTCCACGACCTGTTTTAATAGTATTTAAATCTGAAAATTCCCACGTTCACACTGGACTGTCCTGGCTGCCTCTGTGGGCTGCTGTCCAGGCCAGCGCAGGCTACTGGGCAGCACCTGGGCACTAGCCGCCTGCAGTCCGGGCTGCCCTATGGGCTAGCCAACTGGCCGGGATGGCCCAAAAGCCAGTCGGCTGCTTGGCCAAGCCCTCTTGGGCTGGCCGACAGCCTGCCCAGCCCCTCCTTGGGCTGGTGGGCAAGTCCTGGGGCTGCTTGGCCCCCCTTGGGGTGGCCCATAGCCTTCCCCGTGTCCAAACCTACTGCATACCTACATCTACACAGCTGTCTGACATCTGGTGGCAGACCAAATATAAAGAACAACTGACATCATTCCAAAGGGAGACTCACAGCGCGGACTGGCACTGTTTCATGTGCAGGACAGTGCACACCTAACCTTAGACTCCTGTGCAGGACAATGCACACCTGACCTCGGACATCTGAGATGGATCCCTGGCTGACTCGTCGTGGACTCACATGGGACCAGTTCACCATCCCAGGTCCTGCACCTTTCTGTACAGAAATGTCTACGTGGCATCCAAGTGCGGGATGCACGTGACAGGAACATCCTAAACCCTTTGCATCCCTGGCTACACATGATGATACTGCAGACTGCATAGGACAACGATTCTTTGCACTTAGATTGTCATGGTGATGAGGATGCATTGCAACAAAAATGTAATGATGATGATACATCACACTTTGCATTACAGCCAGATGTAATGATGATGCTACTCCATGGAACACCCTAAACCCTTTGCATCCCTGGCTACACATGATGATTCTGTAGACTGCATAGGACAACGATTCTTTGCACTTGGATTATCATGGTGATGAGGATGCAGTGCAACAGAAATGTAATGATGATTATACATCACACTTCGCATTACAGCCAGATTGTAACGATGACGCTATATTATGCTTCCCTTCTTCTCCCATTCTTAAGAAGGGAATTCTCCCCGAAATAGGAAGGAAAGGAGGACCTCTCCTTGGAGAATTTCCCCTCCCTCCTTATGCAAGACACACTCCCGCCTTGAAAGGGGGTGGTCCTTCTTCATCAACCACCAGATCTGGTTGCAGCTTTTAGTTCTTGTCTTCATGAGGATTGTCTCATGGAACATACAAGGGCTTGGTGGCATTTTTCCGTGTCATCGGAAACAGCTTATCAAGAACCAGCTTCACTCTGCAGTCACGAAAGGTTTAATGGACATTTTACCCTGTGTGGCCGAATAATAACTTACCAGATCTACCACATTGGCTTGCATACAGTTGATGCTCCCCTGTTTATTATGTGCATTTACCTCTAGGACTCTGTCACCAATTGGCCGACCATTTGGTCCATCTCCAGATTTGTGTCTCGTTCACTTGAGGCCAGGCCGGTGTCTCATGTGAAGAGGCCAATATTCTTGCTTGACATGGATGGGAGCCAGACTGGTGCCACCCGTGTGTTAGCAGGATGGCGTCGTATGGACGGGAGCCAGACTGGTGCCACCCGTGTATGACCTGGACTGTGTTCGACCCATGGAATTGTCACGCCATGGAAGAGCCAGTATTCGTGCCGTGTCTTGCCTATGGGACTCACTCCATAGGGAGGCTCGTGCCTGGAACTGTGTTTTACCTATGGGACTATCACTCCATAGGAAGACCAAGATTTATGTTCTTTTTGTCGTGCCATTTTTGTGCCGACAGATATTTTGTACTTGTTCCATGAACGGGAGATATGTCCATGATACTATTTGCACATGCACTCATGTTCTGCATGTTTGAAACTCTTTTCGCATGACTTGTATTTTTGTGGTTGCCTGTTTGACGTGTCACTTACTGAGCGCTGACGCCTGCCAGTGAGTCGTAAAGTTTGCTCTGGCTTCTGACGAGTTTGAACAGGTGGTAAGTGTATTGCACATGTTGGTTTAATACTTTATTCTCTAACCTTTCAATTTATAAGGTTATATGTTCACATTCACTTAAGAGTGGGCACCCACTTAGGAGCCAAGGTGGGGAGCCACACTTAACTTGTGTGTGTGTGGGGGTGGGTGCATGGTCACCTACCCACACCACCTTAGAGCTGGCCGCCCAACATGCAAACATGGGGAGCCAGCTAGCACTAATCGTTAATTCCCCTCCAACATCTATAGTAGAGGCGACCACCCTTCGTGGAGATCATCAGCCGGCGACCATCTTCTGTGCATGTTCTCAAGCGACGCCATCTCCACCACCTCTGCTGGCGGCTGTATTTGCCGCAGGTGGCTGTGCTAGTCCTTCAGCGGGCGGCTGTTTTCTGCACCACAGACGGCGAAGGCTGCAGCCAGGCGTTCCCTATCCATCAGGCGGCTACACCACAGGCTGTCGGCTGCTCCTCTTACTCTACAGGCGGCTAGCTGCCATCTCCTCTCAGGCTGCACTACCACTTCATTCAGCCGACTGTGCGCTTTATCTCCTGCAAGTTGTGCTTTGCAGCCAGGCGGCTGCCCCTTCTCCACTGCAGCCAGGCGACTGTGCGCCTGTCTACAGCAAGCTACTAGGCGCCTCCATCTCCTCCTTGCAGCCAAGTGACTGTGACAGCCAGGCGGCCGACGGCTCTCCTCTCCGCGGAGTCCAGTGAAGGCACAGGACCGTAGAGACTAGACCACGCTAGTGGTCGTTCTACTTCGAGCCTTTTGTTTGGTACTGTATTCATTTGTATATGGACATCATCTCGTTCTTTGAACCCATGGAGAATTGTATTTGTTAAATACTCCCAATAAATATATCATATATTAGAGGGGGAGTCGGCCCGTTCCAGCCCCAGTGCTGGTGTCCATCTATTTCATTTCAATTTCAAGTTGTTATTATGTTGTCCATTTCAAATTGTGATATTAAGTTGTGCTATTACGCGTGTGGGTGTCCAACAAAGTCAATTCCCACTTGACGGGATCGGTTTCAGTCTCAACTTCACCTCATAGTCACAAGGAACGGGGGACGGGGACGGGGACGGGGGACGGCCATAAGTAGGGAACGACACTCAAAAAATACTTTTTTTAAAGCTTTTCTACTCTACACTTATTCTACTTTGGAAGTGCATCAAAATGAGCACAAATTTACATAAAATGGTAAGCTTTTGAGTCATATTAACAAAATACGCCAATCAAAGAGTGAAGGCGTTGACGGTTGATTGTATTAATAATTAAGTAGATACAAAATGAGAGAGAAAGAAAGCTGTAACGTCTACTAGAGAGAGAGAGAGAGAGAGAGGCCTAGAGGCTTGGAAGTTGGAAGACTCAAGAGGCTTGAGGGAGAGGTGAGAGAGAAAGAAAGAAAGAAAGAAAGAAAGTTATATTAACGTCCACGGGAGGCCGAATCCGACCTATGGGACAGATTAGATACATCCATTTACATTCCACTCTGGGTACCGATGCCAAAGAGGCATAAAACTGAAAAAAAATAACTCAAAATGAACTCTTACTCTTTAAGAGTTTAAATTACAATGGGTTCTATTGCATCTAGTTCGAAATTGAGATTGAAAATAAAAATAGATATATTTCATCCATGGATGGATTTGCTCTTGAGGGGGGTGGGGTACGGAATTCTTTAATGATTGCTTGTCCTCCTCTGTATATTGCCCATTTGCCATTCTTTCTTGCTTCTTTAACTTTATTCAGCTTTGCCGATCTGTTCTTGAGTTGTAGCGGGGTGAGTTCATCAGCTATCCATACCTTTGTCCCTTGGAGAGACCTTGTTTGCTTTAATAGAGATAGGGTCTACTTTGCTCAGTTGTGCTGTAAGTACATCTGTATCTAATATGTAGTCTTCTCGAAGCTCTTCAGCTATGTCTGCCCTATCCCAGCCTTGAGAAAGACCACCGACTCTGATTACCTTTTTGTTACTTTCCATTCGTTCCTTTTCTTTGACCGCTGATATGACTTCTTTAACAAAATCTTGTGAGTTAACTGAATTTACCTTCGAAACATGGTTTGTCGTTTCTGTTTGTAGTGTTGTAGGTATGGGTCCTTCTCGTGCTTCCTCTTGCTTCGTCTTCATGGCTTGCACTTGCACTTTCAGTTCGTTGATTTGTTCATCTTTCTTGATAGTCTCGTGTTTCAGTGCTGCTAATTCTCCCTGGAGTTTCTTCAGTTCTTGCATGAGGTAGGCTTCCCATGGTGTCGGCTTGCTCACGGGTGGAGGAATGGGCGGTAATCGTGAAGCGATAACTGAGGCAAAAGACTTCTTACTTTCCATATGTTGCTGCTGATAAAGGAGAGGGCTGTTGGTGGAACGATACCCCCCTCAAGGGTACCCTCTCCCCTTTGGGGGAGACTCAGAAAATGCGACCTACAAGATGCTCAGCTACAGGTGCAGGGGAGAGTTATGTTGCTGCCTTGGGGGCCTGAGCAAGGATGGGTGGGGAAAGGGGGCAAAGAGAGAGAAAGCGGGTGGGAAGAGAAAGGGGGGCGAGGCGAAGGGAAAGGGGGCGCAGAGGTGCAGGCGAGCGAAATGCAGGCAGAGAGAGACAGAGAGAGAAGCGAAGAGAAAGGGGGCGAAGAGAGAGAAAGCGGGTGGGAAGAGAGAAGCGAAGCGGAGAGGGCGAAGAGAGAGAGAGAGAGAGTCTAGATAGTAGAGAGTATATGAGAGGCTTGGAAGTTGGAAGTTACTAAGTTAGAAGAAGCTTGAGGGAGAGAGACTAGAGAGAGAGAGTTGCTTGAACTTTGAAAACTTGAAGGGGTGTGTGTGTGCTTGTAGCCTTGTAGCCTTGTTCTTATATAGATATTAGATAGGCAAGAGAGAGACAAGGGCAAGTGAGAGAGAGAGAGAGAAGCAAGGGCCAAGCCTTGGGGCCTTGGGCCCAAGCCTAAAGGCCAAACCTCAAGGCAAGAGAGAGGCAAGGCCCAAGGCCCAAGCCTCAAGGCCTCAAAGGCTCAAGGCCTCCCCAAACGGCCAAGACAAACGGCTAGAAACGGCCAAGGCAAACGGCTAGAAACGGCCCAGCAAACGGCTAGAAACGGGCAATAGAAACCAGTCTAACTGCACAGAATGGCTCCCTGCTGTCCCCCCACAGTGCCGTCCCCCACAGTCGTCCCCGTTCCCACTGCCGTCCCCTTCACCGTCCCTAGTGAGGGACGCCTCCAGGGGGACGTCCAACCGTCCCCTGCCGTCCCCGTTCCTGAACCGTCCCGACTCGGCGTCCCTCCGTTCCAACAGTCCGTCCCTTCCGTCCCCTGTGACTATGCTTCACCTACTAGGTTTCCTATTTCAGTTTAAGTTTTTCATGACGATGATATTCCATGGATACTTCCAAATTGTTAGCCGTAGGCTAGCCTGAGCCGCGGGCCAGCACCGCAGCAACAGCTGGACAGCCGCATGTCAGCACTGCCAAATGTCAGAGCTAGCAGAACGGTGCACTTTATTATAGAGCCGGCATGCCAAAGTTAGGTGTGCCTACCTACTTTATGTGGTTGGGCATTGGGATCATTCACTAAGAGAGTTTGTGTGTGTGTGTTGTTGTATTAGAGCATTCACGATTAGGGATTTTGTGAGATGTTGCAATGGATACTCCTTGGGTTTTCTCTGTGTTTTCCTTTTTCTTTTGTTGTTTCTTTGTTAGGGCAAGAGGCCACTAACACTTTGGCGACCCACGATAGAGAACCCCCTTTCGTGGGTCGTCAAAGTGTTAGTGGCCTCTTGCCCTAACAGAGAAACCACAAAAGAAAAAGGAAAACACAGAGAACCCCATTTGGAGAGCTGGCGCATGGGGAAGTGCCCACGACTGTACTAGCACTAGTTGCAATACTTGTTTTGCTGAGGAGGCTGTAGGCGATAAAGAAGAAGCTCAAGACGCAACTCTGCAGAGGCCATCCACCTCAGCACACTTCTCCGAAAGGGCCGCCATAGCCTTGTGTTGAATGTGCCGATACCGCCGCTGCCCTAGAGCTGGACAGTTCTGACTCAAAAGGCAGGCACCCTCTCATCTTCACCAACTATGGCGACACATACCAGGCTCACTTTGCTATGACCATAAGCGCCCCAACAAGACAAGATGAGGCGTGGTGAGTGCTGGGGGGACGCCAACCACAATCGGCAACCAGTTCCCACCCGCACAAGTAGTAAAGGGCGCATTGCTAAACCTTCCATTCAGTGCAAAGTTCGAAAGTCCGCACGCTGATTCCAGGAGTACCCAACTGCCGATCCGGGAAGCACCCGGACTGCCAACTCACTCTCAAACTCCATCCGCCGTCTGGACTCCGGATCGCTGTTTCTGCCAGCCGCCCCGGAATCAGATTCCGCACGCACGACTTCCGGCTTCCACTCGGCATCCACACCACCCAAACTCTGTCAACCGGATTCCAATTCCGCAGCTGAGCCAAATTTCAGATCCATCTCCGCCACCCTACCGATTCCGCACCCGGATCAGCACCCAGCTCCCCCGACACCCTCGCTTGCTAATCCCAGACGCGGATACATATTCCGCTTGCCAACCCAGACCGGATCAGTGTTCCGCGTGATGAACCCGGAAAAATCAGCCTTCCGCTTGTAACCTGGAAGCGGACCAGTCACCGCTTGTGATGACCGATAGCTGCAGCTTCTCAAGCTCCCCAAAAGCTTTCACAATGACACTCTTCATCTTGTCACAATACACTCAAATCAGCACATTCTTCTCAATCACTCGCACTTGAATATCAGGTTGCCGCAGAAACCCTAAAGGTTATCTTTCTTTGTGTCTGAAACTAAACTTGGATCCGCAGAGCCTTTACCAGATTTCTGTACAGCCACGGAAACCATCTTAGGAACCTGATCCTCCAGTGCTTTGAGCCGCCCTTGCAAGTTCTTGACGTACTTTATTGCATCCCCAAGGACAGACGCCTTGCCCGTCTTCTTTAATCCAGGCAGGATTACAGACAATGCTATGAATCACTGACTTAGCTTTTCTCTCCTCCTGCGTTCAGCCATGATATGGTCTTGAGTATTCACTGCCTTAGGAGGAGCTGAAGACTCACTCATACCCTGCATACTCTTGTTCCCGGAGTGAAGACCCAGTTTTCCCCCACCTCCATGAATAGAATTTGAAGGTGAATGCGGAGAAACATGGATGTACACCTCCTCTCGAATAGGATTACATGGCTGATCTTACAGGAAGATAGAGAACCCTTAAATAGAGACATTGATGATGCATCCCTGCATATCATATTGAAAGGTTGCCCAGCTACAAATCAGTGCATTATTGGGCAGATTGTTGTAGTACTTCCTTCGAATTGCAGCCTATTGGTTTTGGATGGGTTTCAACCCTTGGAGCCTAGCCACTACTCTCAAGTATTGGAGTAAATTAGCAGTTCCTTTCCAATTTGCAACAGTTACACCCTTTCTTGAATGTGGCTTATCCAACAACACAGAAAATGTAATATGTAACTCAGAAGTCCTGAACGGCAGGAGCATTGTAGAGGAGAGCGGTAAAGTTCTTACCTCTTTGTAAGCAAAATCCTTTGCGTTTCCCATCTGAGGTTTGTACAAGATACGTTCTGCAAACTTGAGATCATTTGCAATGCTTAAATGCTCAACAACCTTGCCGCGCAAAATAATTTTGAAGTTTGGTGGCATTTGCAAGTACAATATAGAAGAGTAAGCCTGTAGTGGGAAAGAAACATTGCCAACTCAGTTTGACAATTACATGCAAACATAGGTTCAAGTGAAGTAGAAAACGCAAAACCAGCTCAAGACTCACCCGTAAAGAGAATCGAAGTCTGTTTGCAATATGCTTATTTGTTAACTGCTTTTGCAGTGCATCATTCTTATCCAGTTTTGAAGCACCTCTCACTTGAATGTCCTAGATTGAAAGAAGTGTTAAGAGAAAGCAAGCAAGCTTGGGTATGAAAGTAAATCCACATTAAGCAAGTTTGTTTTCTTGCAAAAAAGACCATGCAACCATTTAATATGACCAAATGCAAGGCAATGTGTCATTTGAGCACAAAAAGCAGTTTTATGTCTACATTGATGTAAGAAAAATTAGTTCATCCTTCTAGCCTTGCAAGCAAAAAAAAAAGGTAAACAAAAAAAAAATTGCATGCGCTTTACCTGCTTGTCTGTGTCAAAATCCAGCTCTAGATCACCATCATCATTCATCCACAAATTGTAAACAATTAACTTTGTTCCATGCCGCCCAATGTCATCAAACTACAGAAGATTCACATTAGGAACACACATTCACGTCAGCAGACATGCTGATGGGCAATGCTACGCCTGATGCAGAGTGTGTTAAAAACTGAATCTGACATAGTGAGCCTAAAATTAGCATACTCGTTTCTTTTTTATCATACCCAAAAAAAAAAAAGCAGAGCTATCCAAATGGTGACTTTTTGCCAAACATACTGAAAGCACATACTTTCCTAGTGAAGTTGGTTTTACCTGCTTCAAAAGCTCAGTTTCAGTAGCATAAGGAGACCACTGTAGCACAGTGGAAAAGTTTTTTAGCCAATCTTCTCGGGTAGACCGTATGAGCATCTTGGGCTTCCCATCCAATAACTCAAAATCAACCTTCAGGTCCAAATTCACCAAGCAGGGTTGGCACTTTTAACTAATTCAATGGAGCTAAAATCTAAAACACCTTAAAAGAGAAAATGCTACCATGGGAACTACTATATCTTCGTGCGCAGTAGCTCGAAGAAACGTGTATGAAAGTAGACCCACACTTTGAGTAGTGCACCTGAAAACCAGGGACACTCATCAAAATGTACAGAAAACACAAAGAATTAACGAACAGAAGAGAAAAGAGACCAATCAGTAATGTCTAGGTTACCTGTGAAATAGAACTATACAACAGGAGAACCTAAAGGATTAATAAGCTTCCTCTGCTAAGCGCTTATCATAACATAAATTAACGAAGAAAAATAGCAAACCTGTCTCGCACACAACGGCTGAAAACAATAACATCTGCACCTAATCTCATCGTGCTGGTCTTGAAACCATTTCCATCTGGAAAGAACAAAACTAATGTAATCAGCATGTCACCATATCAATCAATATCCAATAATCCAATGTGGTGACGGGAGAAAGAAAACTGTCTCATGGAAGGAAAAATTGAAGTCTATACACACGTGCAACATACCACCATGCAACATAGCACAGTTGCTTTATTATGATCTCACTATCAATATCATAACCTCCTTGACTACATTGAATGCACTACAGCTAGAAAATCTAATGACTTCTCCACAATATTAACTGAAATCTGTCACAAATCTAACTACGTTAGAATATTCATTGCGGTCAACAGTGATGACAAACAAGCTTAGAAACCTTCACTCCTGCTTCCACGAGGTAAACTTAATACAGGCATCTCTCTGGCAACTCAATAGATAATGAGCCTAATCAGCTCTAGCCCATCGGTTGACGTGTTTGTGCCTTTCCTTGCGGGGGGCAAGCTCAAACCCGAGCACCTCCCCTCCTCGACCAACTCACCCACCCAGTAACCCACAAAACCCTTCTCCTCCTCCCTCCCTTGCTTTAAACCATGAGGTGTGTGTGATGAAAGAAATGAACCTCACCAAAAAGAAATAAAAAAATCTAGAAATGGGTCCTGTTTTGAGCCATATGTTTGTTTATCATGTCATGGTTTGAGTTATGTGTCATGAATTATGAGTGATATGCATTATATGTATTGATAAATATTGCTTACATGTCATCTCATGCATTATGGATCATATGTTGTGGTGTTGTGTGCATGATGACTCATGTTATGTCCAGCAGTTGCACAGCAGGCTGTGGGGATTAAGCAGGCTATGTTGGGGTCGAGCAGTTCCATATTGTGTGGTGCAAAGAGAGAGAGATAGAGAGAGAAACACTGCTCAAGAGAGAAACTTGCATGAGTCGATGAATAGCGAATTGATTAACAACCTCATCAAATACATTGCTTTTATAGGCCTTACCTTTTGACTAGGTCACACATTAAAACAATGACACATGGCATTCTCCACGACATCACTGCTCACTACACACACATACACTCACACTCATAAGAGAGTGTTCACATGCACATGCACATGGACACACAAACTGGGGTTTACAAATAGGCAGACATGGTCTCACAACCTTGAAGGGGGGTTTGTTGGGATATCCGGAGCTTCATCAATGTGATACAGCCCTTATATTTGTTACTGTGCGTATGCACATAAAACACCTCTTATGAGGAGATAAGTCTGCCATGTGGCAACACGTGTGTGTTTGTGTGTGTGTGTGTGTGTGTGTGTGTGTGTGTGTGTGTGTGCACGCGCGCGCGCAATTGTATTGAGTCATAAGATGTGGTTTTAGACCTACAAAAAGGCATTGTACTCATCACCTCTCTCTCTCACAGCAGGACATGGATACCGCCCACACCAGCGGTACACTGATTGATCGTGCGATTGAGCTTGGGTGGTCCAGACGCCCACGACTACGGAGGAGGAAATCCCAGCATAGACGGAGGTTGCAGCGGCGGATTCGGATTATTCTTGCGAGACATGTGGGACACCCAATCAGGGTGCTGACCACAGAGGATATTGAGGAGATCCGCCAGCGTCCGATGCGGCACATATTATGAGATGGAGGCACCTCCATAGTGTACCCCCCCGTCCCATATGATATTGTATCCCCTCACTGTACTCCACTCACCTCGATAGCGTACCCCCCCCCCCTCACTATATTCACACCCTATAAGGGTTTCTGTTTACCTTCCTGTTCCAGTTTCATTTTCTAGGTGCCAGTAGTATCATCTTTATTTTTCATTTTCAAGTTTTTTATCCAGACATTGTATCAGATCCACCATGATGTAACTTTTTGGTCTCATAGGTCATTATGGCCTTTTGAAGACGTTAATATAACATTTCATTTCTCTCTCTCTTTGCACCACACAATACGGAGCTAGCCCCAGAGTATAGCCGCACCAAAGGTACACTAATTGATCGCGCTATAGAGCTGGGGCGGTCCAAGCGCCCCAAGATGAGAGACCCATCCCGACACCGGCAGAGACTACAACAGATGATCAGGACCATACTAGCACGGCATGGGAGACATCCAGTCAGAGTACTCACCATGGAGGACATTGAGGATATCCGCCATCGATCGATGAGAGACATCTTTGGATAGTGATGTATATGATGCTTACCTTTGTTGCTCGCGTTTTCCTTCCCAGATGTTATCCATTAGGAGCTAATAGTACCTTACTTTTCCTCATAGTTGTTGTTTTAGTTTCAGTTAGTTGTTTAGTTGTTTTAGCTTTTCTTACACAGACATTGTATCAGATCCACCAATTGTTGTAACCTTTTTGGTCTCATAGGTCATTTTGGCCTTTTGAGGACGTTAATATATCATTTCATTTCTCTCCCTGCTGCTGCTGTTTCGCGTTGGTGTCATGGATTAAATCCATTGGCTGTGGGAAGTTTTGCAAAAAGTCATGGCTAAGACCGGGTTTAAAGAGGAGCTCGTGAAGGTGGAGAACAATCTGAAATCTCAGCCCTCAAAAAGGAGTTGCCACTTCAAAAAGCAAGCTTGAGGATGGAAAATTTCAGCCCTCCTTAATTGAAGAGCTGAATACCATCAAGGAACAAATGAGGATCATTCGAGAGGAGGAGCAACATAAAAGACGACATCTTCATGGGTGGAGGTGATCACAAAGACACAAAAGAAGATGGACGAGGCAGAGAAATGGATCGAGGTCGCCAAGAAAGGTAAAGGTAAAGAATCAGCACCCATCCCCACTCCCACCATCATCAACATGACCCTTGAAGAGGAGCAAAGGAGGAAGACCCGGGCCTTACATGTACGAGTGTCCGGTCTAAAAGACCGTGATGATGCGGAAGGAGAAACCAAGGAGCATTGAAGCCATGCACACAAAGGCATGGCGAGTGGGAAAGAAGAGAGAAGGTAGTGGGGAATCTTCTAAGGAGAGAGCACTTATCATTCATTTTCCCTCCATGGAAGCGAAGAAGGACTTCTTGAAGAGACGTCCTACACTCAAGAAGACGGGAACATTTCTTGGAGATGACCTCACACTCTCGCAACTTGCCCACATGAAAGAAGTTATGCCCGAGATAAGGCCAGCCCGAGAGAAAGGGAAAGTGGCCTTCTATAGAGATGGTAGAGTGGTGATTATGGAGAGGCGCTCTTCATGACGGCGCGACACCTATGGGACTACACTCAAAGTTGCTACTTGGAATTGTAATGGATCTCTACGCCTTGATGTAGGAGCTTTTGAGGATAGTTTCACTGGGAGGGATATCATCTTCTACTGTGAGACGCATCAGGCTCCTGGACAGTCCATGCCACATGTTAGTGGATACCGATGGGAGACAGCATGTAGACAAGAGACTCGTTTCAGAGCATAGAGGACGGGGCTCAGGAGGAGTGGCAGTATTGTTTAGAGAGGAGCTACAGCCACTGATACATATAGTCCGCAGAGATGAGCAGGCTAGGTACATGTGGGTTAGACTGAGGGCAGAGACAGGCACATATCTCTACATTGCTATATGCTATTTTGCTCCTAGTACATCAGTGTATGCATCACCTAGCGGGCAATCTCCCTTTTCTATTTTGGATGATGACATTTGGGAGTTCGGTGGTGACATCATTCTCTTGGGGGACTTCAATGCCAGGACCGCCCATAACCAGATAGCATTTTATGATACCTCAGAGGAGATGTTGAGGGAGCTTGATGTTAGGGATATGGGCCTATCTAGACTCTCACAGGATGAGGAACATATAGTGTATGGGCGGTATTTGATAGACATGGGGACTGCACATGGATTGGCCATCCTGCATGGCCTACAGAGATTCCCGACAACGGGCGGTTTCACTAGCTTTCCACATCAGCATGGTGCTAGTACAGTGGACTATGTTATGTTATGGCTCAGCCCAGTCTCATTCCCTCTTTTCAAGATTTTATGGTACGCACTAGGCCGGTTGAAACAGCAGTGGATCATGCTATCTTGTGCTTCACTCTCACATTTCAGTTCAGCATCGCTCCATTGGGACAAGTCTCCACACACACTCGTTATACCTTTACGAGGGAGACTGACACCGTGTACACGGATGAAATATACAGACGCTTATGTGTCGAGGAGCCGGGACAGCCATTAGATGAGCTCACTCAGATATTGATAGAGACGCTTCATGCTGCAGCGTCAGATGCATATCTCTATAGTCAGCCTACACGGAGACGATATGGGAACATGCCCCAGAACAGTTGGTATGATGAGGAGTGCAGAGAGATGAGGATCAGATTACAGAGAGAGGTGCTCATGAGTGTTACCACTCACAGACAGTCACGGATTACCTTCCGGCACCTAGTGCGATGGAAGAAGAGGGCTTATCTTGCTCAGTTAGAGAGGGATTTGTATTAGTTATTTATGAGTCAGGACCCAGGCGAGGCATGGAGACTATTCCATGAGCATTCACCATCACCAGACATTACCTCCACAAAGATTTGGGGTGAGTATGCAGCATCCCTGTACACAGCACCAAGATAGCTGCCCCTGCCAGACCCATTGGAGCCATGCCCAGAGACATGTGCTTTCTTTACTGCTGAGATGGTAAGGAAGCTATTGACAGGATGAGGACTCGGAGAGCATATGATCATGATGGTTTGGTAGCAGAGCACTTTATTCATGCCAGAGATATGCTTGCAGAGCTTATTGCTATGATGTTTAACCGGGCCATATGTGAGGGTTTTCCTGAGACTTGGAATATGTCCACGATTGTGCCTATCTTCAAGTCAAGAGATCCCATGCTTCCTGGTAATTATCGTACCATCATGATTGGTCACACATTGGCTAGATTATATGCATCTATTCTTGAGCAGGAGTTGAGTAGATGGGCAGAGAGAGAGCGCATACGTGCATCAGGGCAGGCAGGGTTCAGGAGAGGTTTCTCCACTCTTGACCATATCTTGACACTCATATTGGGGAGGGCAGATTATATGGCAAGAGGATTTATTGTTGCTTTGTGGATTTCCGCAAAGCTTTTGACACAGTACCGAGAGCCAGACTAATGCGCAGACTATAGGAGATGGGAGTGCCCACAGAGCTGATTTGGGGAATCATGGCTTTATACAGGACAATTGTGGGGCAGGTACGTACTACTCAGGGTATATCTGAGATGGTTCACTCCACTATTGGGGTGAAACAGGGCTGGCCCCACCTTATTTGGGATGTATGTGGATGAGGTTTCGGACTATGTAGAGCGGGAGGGTGACAGAGGAGCACAGCTAGCAAGGACATGGATTCCACTGTTATTGTATGCTGATGATATTGTACTAATCTCAGATTCTCCAGAGGGGATGCAACGTCATTTGGATGCATTGCACACGTTTGCACAGGACAGTGGATTGTCTATTAACCTTGGTAAAACCAAGGTGATGGTGTTTAACACCACAGCACAGTGGGTTAGGAGGTCAGTACCCACCTTTACATATGGTCAGGAGACAGTGGAGTATACAGATGCATATACTTACCTTGGTGTGGTTTTTAGTGGCCCACTATTTTCCTTGAGGAGAGCAACGGAGACCAGATTGACCAGAGCTTATGTAGCATTGGGGAGACTAGAGAGGATGTGTTCGCAGGTTCAGTTTCAAGAACCTCGAACAAAGCTCTGGTCACTTCAGCCATGCTATATGGAGTGGAGATATGGGGACCCTCAGTGGATCACCACAGCCGAATTGGTAGCACTGATGGCTGGAGACGTATGGAGAGGCCCTTGGTTTCTATGATTTCCCGGATGATTAGGGCCAAGGCCTTTGTACCACATGATATTATCCGTGCAGAGATGGCTGCCCCCCCATTGGTAGTAGAGGCACTCACTCGATCAGTCTCCTTTATAGGGCTCTCCCTAGAGACAGATATGCTCGCTTAGCCCTGGAGTCTTCACGACAGTTGGCATCACAGGGAGACGGATCATGTTGGTATGCACAAATGACAGCTTGGTTTCAACTGCATGGCTTTAGTATGGACAAACTACCTCCATTTCAGTACTCCATGACAGCTTGGTTTCAACTGCATGACAGCTTGGTTTCAACTGCATGGCTTTAGTATGGACAAACTACCTCCATTTCAGTACTCCCTGGATGCACCCTCCCTCTCTCTCACACGGGCAGAGATTACCAAACTTATCAGGCAGGACTTGACTCAGCTGGACACTAGGAATACATGGATACAACCGACACACGAACTTGGTACGAAGATGGCTTTCTATAGAGATCATCTTCTCCAGCTCACGGAGGATGGGTTTGTGATTAGACCCAGCTACATGGATACTCACCTTTCTCATGGGGTACGATGTGCTATTGGTCAGATGCGCACATCCTCACACCAGCTAGAGATTGAGACTGGCAGATTCAGAGGAGTACCAGCAGAGGCCAGGATTTGTCAACTGTGCCAGATGGAGCGAGAGACAAAGTTACATGACATATGTCACTGTCCAGTATATTATGAGATACGAAGCCCTTTTCACTGCCTGTTTAGAGAGGGTTTCGGACCACTTTCTAGAGTCATGAGATACCAGGATCAGAGATGCCTCGGATTGTACTTGCTGGAGCTGCGTAGACATAGAGAGGGTCTCCTGAGAGGGAGGGGATCAAAGAGGGAGAGACACCTACAGAGGCAGATTACAGACTTCTTTCGACCAAAGATTGAGCAGTCAGGCCAGCAGGCATTGCAGCTAGCCCTAGAGTATAGCCGCACCAGAGGTACACTGATTGATCGGACTATAGAGCTGGGGCGATCCAGGCACCCCAAGATGAGAGGCCCATCTCGACACCGACGGAGACTACAACAGAGGATCATGACCATACTAGCGCGGCATGGGAGACGTCCAGTCAGAGTACTCACCATGGAGGACATTGAGGATATCCGCCATAGACATCTTTGGATAGTGATGTGTATGATGCTTACCTTTGTTGCTAGAGTTTTCCTCCCAGATGTTATCCATTAGGAGCTCCTAGTACCGTACTTTTCCTCATAGTTGTTTCAGTTTCAGTTAGTTGTTTAGTTGTTTTTAGCTTTTCTTACACAGACATTATATCAGATCCACCAATTGTTCTAACCTTTTTGGTCTCATAGGTCATTTTGGCCTTCTGAAGACGTTAATATATCATTTCATCTCTCTCTCTCTCTCTCTCTCTCTCTCTCTCTCTCTCTCTCTCTCTCTCTCTCTCTCTCTCTCTCTCTCTCGGTATGAGACCTCTGCATTTCACAGGTCTCATACCAAGCTGTCATCTGTGCATATCAACATGGTCCGTCTCCCTGTGATGCAACTGTCGTGAAGACTCCAGGGCTAAGCAAGCAACAAAGGTAAGCATCATTTACATATATATATATATATATATATATATATATATATATATATATATATATATAGAGAGAGAGAGAGAGAGAGAGAGAGAGAGAGAGAGAGAGAGAGAAAGAAAGAAAGAAAGAAAGAGAGAGAGAGAGAGAGAGAGAGAGAGAGAGAGAGAGAGAGAGAGATTGCGGTTTGGAACTGCAATGGCGCCTTGAGGATAGATGCAAGTCTGTTCGAGGAGACATTTATAGGGACAGACTTGGTCTTATACACAGAGACACGTCAATGCCAAGGGAGTCTGCTTCCAGAGGTAAGAGGATATAGATGGGAGTCTATTCATCGCCCACACCCACACATAGTAGGGGGTACTCGGGGGTCGGGAGGGGTGGCTTTACTATACAGGGAGGAGCTTCAACATGTGATACAGGTGGTCGGACAAGTTGAGGCTGCACGGTTTTTGTGGGTGAGGATCCAGACAAAGAGGGCCCGAGACATCTACCTTGCAGTGTGCTACTTTGCACCCTCCACTTCTAAATATGCCACCCATGGAGAGTCCCCGTACCTTCCCCTTTATGATGACAATATGAAGTTTTCCCGTCTAGGGGACATCCTCCTAGCTAGAGACTTCAATGCCCCCACCGCAGGTGCACAGGTACCCTTCTTTGAGACACATGATCCCATGTACCAAGAGATTGATACGGTGGGTACAGATCTAGAGTGGACATCACAGGATACGGCAGCCCGCACAAACTATGGAGAGCATCTCTTAGCCCTCGACAGGGCTCATAGACTAGCCATTTATAATGGACTGGCTAGATGGCCTAGATCCAACTCCTTCACCTCCTACCCCTTCGGACATGGAGCCAGTACAATGGACTATCTAATGGGATCCCTCCCTCTGATCCCACTCATTCCAGAATTTACCATCTCACCTCGCCCCATCGGTGTTGCAGACGACCATGCATACCTGGCCTTCTCCCTCACATGCCGATACACCATCCAACCATTGCTTTGCCCCATAACCATTCGACATACCACTTCACCAGAGAGACCTCTTCCATCATTTCTGATCACGTCTACCACATCCTCTCCGACCTCGACCCCCACATCCCACTTGATGAGCTTACCACACACCTCTACCCCACCCTCTATACATCCGTTGCAGCCGCCTTCCCGCACTCCACAACCACCCCTACATCACTAGGAGGGACTGTCCCATAGAATAGCTGGTACGATGAGGAATGTCGTGATACCCGAGCCCGTCTACATCGGGAGATGGCGCTAGGATCCACCACTCACCAACAGGCGCGAGTGATCTTTCGACGTCTCACACAGAGAAAGAAGAGAGCCTACCTAGCCACGCTTGAGTAGGAGCTATACCAACTATTTCTTGGAAGGGACTGTAGGGAGGCCTGGAGGATCTTCCAGGATCATCGCCTTCCGACTCCGATTACTTCACCCAGCACGTGGCACACCTATGCCACCTCTCTCCACCATGCCCCCGAACAACCCATCCACCTGAACCTTGTCCCCACACTCTTCCTTCTTTCACCTCAGCATGGTGAGAGAAGCTATTGACAGGATCATGATGGACTCCTCACCGAGAATTTCTCCCATGCTAGGGACACGCTAGACCCTTTACTGGTTAACATGTGAGGGCTTCCCCATCAACAACTGGTCATCGAATACTATTGTACCTATCTTGAAAGCAGGTGACCCCTTGGACCCCAACAACTACAAGACTATCATGATTGGTCACACCTTGGATTGGCCAAGATTTATGGTTCAATTTTGGAGCATGAGCTTAGTAGATGGTCCGAGGAGCAAAGACTCAGAGTACTGAGGCAGGCAGGCTTCAAGAGAGGGCACTCCACACTAGATCATATCTTTACACTACAGGGGATCACTGAGGAGGGGAGAGCTCACGAGCATCGGATATACTACTGCTTTGTGGATTTCCACAACTTTTGATACCGTCCCACGGGCCAGACTGATGAGGAGACTGCAAGATATGGGAGTGCCAGTAGAGATGCTTTGGGGGATCATTACACTCTATTAGTCAGTCACAGGGAGAGTACGGGCTCCAGGAGGTGACTCAAAGATCACACACAACACTATCGGGGTGAAGCAGGGCTTCCCCTTGTCTCCTACTCTATTTGGTCTATACATTGACGACATCTTGGTTTACATAGACAAACAGGGAGGATCAGGAGCACATTTGGCAGGAGTCCTGATACCGATCCTCTTGTATGCAGATGATATTGTTCTTATTTCTGATTCACCACAAGGGCTGCAGAGGCATTTGGATGCATTACGGGCCTTTTGCGAGGACCGGGACCTCACTGTGAACCTTGGAAAGACCAAGATCATGATCTTTAAAACCTCCGCACAGTGGAAAAGTAGATCTACAATACAGATTACATACAGTGGAGAGTCTGTGGAGTATGTTACCTCAAATGTATACCTTGTGATTACTTTTGTTGGACCTCAGTTCTCGATGCGGAAGGCGGCCGAAGCTAGATTGATGAGGGGATATGCAGCCCTTGGCTCACTAGAGAGGCAATGCTCACAGATACAGTTTTAGGAGCCGAGGACGAAGCTTTGGCTATTTGATACTTCTAGTTACACCTGCACTACTTTATGGTGCGCCCCCATCTGCGATCCTGGCTTATACCACAAGAGGAGACAGAGGAGAGAGTCGGCCGAGCCAGATACAAAGGAGGTATCTGATGGGTGAAAGCCGATGGAGAGGCCCCTAGTGGCGATGATCTCACGCATGATTAGGAGTAAGCCATCAGTGCCACATGAGATTGTGCGGGCAGAGATGGGGGTTGCACCGATAGTGACAGAGGCTCTATTCCAAACAGTGACATACAAGCATAGGCTATGGGAGCTTCCACTTGATAGATACCCCCGGCTAGCCCTGGAGTCCTCGAGACAGTTAACACTTGAGGGAGATACAGAGTGTTGGTATGCACAAGTAGACACTTGGTTTGGCATGCACGGTATGGTATGCAGATGGAGGCACTCCCCCCGTTCCAGTACAACATAGAGGCCCCGTCATTTGCTATCAGCCCACACAGAGCGAAACAGGGTTATCAGGAAGGACATTGTTAAACTGGATACTCATAGGACATGGAAATCACCTAGTCGTCCACTGGGGACGAAGATGGCCTTCTACAAAGATCACCTCCTATGCCTAACAGTGGATGGGTTCATCATCCGCCCACGCTACATGGACACACACCTATCCTTTGGGGTGAGATGTGCGATCGGCCAGATCCGCACCTCGTCCCACCAGCTGAGAGTAGAGACTGCCAGATATGGGCCTAGGGTGGCCGCACCAGAGGACAGGATATGCCAGCTCTGTCACACAGAGCCCGTTGGGATCATTTCATATATCGATGCCCTGTATACTATGAGATTCGGGGGAGGTTCCACTGCCTCTTCCGAGCTGGGTTTGGACCACTTTCCAGGATCATGAACTTCCAGGATCAAAGATGCTTGGGACTTTTTCTTCTAGAGCTCCATAGACACAGGGAGTCCTTAGTGACATCCAGATCAGCTGTACTTGCTCAAGGACCAGCACAGAGAGCTCTCACCGACTTCTTCCATACCAACACTCCAAGGGCCGATCCACCCATCATACCCAGACCACAGGCTAGTGCAAGAGCTCGAACGAGAGGTGTGACACTCGACAGAGCCACGGAGGTATGCAGAGCTCGACACCCCAGACCCCATGGCCCTCGCCCACAGCCATGCCACCACAAGAGGATCCGGGCCATCATCTCCCATTATCGCAGGACCTTCTCGCGCCAACTCAGTTTTACCACCTTGAGCACCATGTCATAGCAGCACATGAGGCATGTATTAGGGTGATATGAGAGCTCTTTGCTCATGTACCTAGATTAGATTTTATATATATATATATATATATATATATATATATATATATATATATATATATATATATACACACCTAGATGAATCCAAGAACATGCCCAAACTCACCTTTAAAGAACGTGCATGTTATATACTCATGGTAGTCAATCCACAAGACTATATAACTATCAACTCCATTATGCATAGTATGGACTAGATACTACGACATCCCCACTAACGTCATCAGATTTTTGTTATCTTTCTTTATTACTATTTTGTACCCAGGATGATGTACCTCATGGATATTATGTAACCTTTTGATCCCATAGGTCATTTTCGTCTTTTGAAGACGTTAATACAACTTTCTTTCTTTCTTTCTTTCTCTCTCTCAAGAATAAGCCTTCAGTGCCACATGACATTGTGCGAACCGAGATGGGGAGATGGGGACTGCCCCTATAAGGACAGAGGCTCTTTTCCAGACAGTGACATACTGGCACAAATTATGGGAGCTAGATATATAACCTCGGCTTGCCATAGAGTCCTCGAGACAACTGGCACTTGATGGAGACACGCAATGTTGGTATGCACAGGCAAGCACTCGGTTTGGCATGCATGACATGCAGATGGGGGCACTCCCACCGTTTCAGTATAGCATAGAGGCCCCTTCCTTTGCTCTAAGCCGCGTAGAACTGAACAAGGTGATCAGGAAGGACATTGTGAGATTGGATACTCAGAGGACCTGACATCCACCCCTCCAACCCCTAGGGACGATGATGGCTTTCTACGAAGACAATCTTCTTCACATGATGGAGGACGGCTTCATCATATACATGGATACACATCTCTCATTCGGGGTGCGGTATGCGATTGGACATATCTGCAGTTGAGAGTGGAGACAGCTAGATATGGGACAAGAGCAACTCCACCAAAGGGCAAGCCATCCCAGCTTTGCCATACAGAGGCTAAGACAGAGACTCATTATATATGCACATGCGCAGTATACTATGAGATCAGGGGGAGGTGCCACTGCCTGTTCCGAAAGGGATTTGGACCACACTCTAGGATCATGGATTTTCCAGACCAGAGATGCTTGGCGCTCTTTCTTCTAGAGCTCCGCAAACACGGGAAATCCCTCTACAGTCAGATCACCTGCACCCACCCAAGGACCAGCATAGAGAGCTCTCACTAACTTCTTCTTCACTAGAGCCCCGAGAGATGATCTACCCACTGCCCCCGACCTCCAAGCTGATGCAAGAGCTCGACCGAGAGGAGTGACATTAGGCAGAGCCACCGAGCTATGCAAAGCCCGACGCCCCGGACATAGTGGCCGCCACCCACGCTCACGTCACCTCAAGAGGATCAAAGCCAACACAGGGAATCCCTCTGCGGCCAAATCAACTACACCCGCCCGAGGATGAGCACAGAGAGCTCTCACTAACTTCTTCTTGACTAGAGCCTCGAGAGATGATCCACCCATTGCCCCCGACCTCCAAACTCAGGCAGGAGCCCGACCGAGAGGAGTGACATTAGGCAGAGCCACCGAGCTATGCAAAGCCCGACGCCCCCGACATAGTGGCTGCCACCCACACTCCAGTCACCTCAAGAGAATCAAAGCCATCATTTCCCACTACCGGAACTTTCTACCGCCATATCAAACTCATGGCATTGGGTACCATGTTGCAACGCCCTATGCAAGATATTCTTGGTTGATACGAAAGCTTGAGGCTCTGTGTTTTTTTTCATGGACATTTTCTTTTAGTTTTACTTTCAGTACCATGATGATGTGTTCCATGGACATGATGTAACATTTTGGTCTCATATGTCATTTTGGCCTTTTGAAGACATTAATACAACTTTCTTTGTTTCTCTCTCTCTCTCTCTCTCTCTCTCTCTCTCTCTAGCCATGACCTTCACCTATCACCCACCATAGCTGCTTGATCCTTCATGAGCATGCTTGATGGAGCACGTCTAACAATGAGCTGAAAATCACCCTTGACTGAGCATCGTTGGCTGGATGGCTTTCTAATGCTGTGAAAGAGAGACAAAGCTGCCAACAAGGGCGTCGACTACCTAGGGCATTAGTTTGAACACCTCATGGCAACGGTCAAAGAAGAACCGGCAACAAAAAAACTCCCAAAATACTTGACAAATGCTTATGGAAGCCCCAAACGATTGACGCCTGATTGAAGGAAGGCCACCGATGTCGAATGGACAAAAGAGCTCAATGAAGGTCAGAATAGGCAATGGGCGTTCATGGAATCCACCTCTGTTGTGTTGATGGAATTGTGTCCACAGAATTCTTCTCTACTGCTTAAGGCGACAGAATACTCCTCTCACATGCCAAAGCACTGATACCATGTCAATAATCAGAGTTAGCACAGTTGTACAGCAGGCTATGAGGGAGCGAACAGCTCCATATTGTGTGCTGCAAAGAGAGAGGGATAGAGAGAGAGAGAGAGAGAGAGAGAGAGAGAGAAACACTGCTCAAAAGAGACAAACTTGCACGAGTCATGTTAGCTAATGCCTAGAGAACAACCTCACAATAGTGGGGAGAAGAGGAAGAGAGATGATAATCAACAAGTACATTAAGGGGATTGTGGGAGTACACAAGAATGCTAGATGTGATGCCACCCCACATGCTAAATTAGATTCCACCACATATTCTAAGTATGATGCCACCACATATGCCAAATATGACACCACCACATATGCCCTTTAAGAGGCTATTGCTACACAAGAGACTTGTACATACTAGCAGTTGTTCACACACATTGGAACCGCTTTATTTAACGCTTACATTCAATGCTAGTTACTCAACCACCTAGCACTTATTTATTCCCACATTAATCACTATTAAATTTTAATATTTAACAAAACAACCTCACCAAGTACATTGCTTTCATAGGCATAGGCCTTATCTTTGGACTAACTCACACGCATTAAAACAATGACGCATGGCATTCTCCATGACATCACTGCTTACTATTTAATAACTATTAAATTTTAATATTTAACAAAACAACCTCACCAAGTACATTGCTTTCATAGGCATAGGCCTTATCTTTGGACTAACTCACACACATTAAAACAATGACGCATGGCATTCTCCATGACATCACTGCTTACTACACAAATATTATGATTTATCTATAGCCTTAAGAGGCTGTTCACACACACATATACAGAGACACAAACTGGCGTTTACACACGAGACAGGCATGCACACATGAAGCTCCAAATACCAACACCCAACAACACCCCCCCCCCCCCCCGCGGGGCGCTTCTCTAACCCCTAAACCAAAACCTCCTCCCCTTCACAACAATTCACTCATAGGGCATTTGATCCAATGGTGTTTCAATTACATTTAGTAATGAAAGGTCTCTAATCATTATTTCATACTTCCATAAATCTTTGGAAAGATCAATCAATAGTCAAACCTCTTAGCAATAAAGGATGCCACATTATTGTGTACACTTTTTAAGAGATACTATTTCTTGAATAAAAACAGATAACAGAAGCATACATTGTCCGATCGTCATATTTGAAGTCTTTCGTGAATAACCTAAACTCATGCAATGTCTCATGTTATCAGGGTCCATTCCACCTCCATCATCTGCAACAATACAATTTTCTTATCTTTATGAGAATACAGGTACATACTGATAACATATGGATTATGTGCTGCATGATGTTGATTGTAGTAGGGCATTGTCTAATTAGAAAAAAGCATACCTTGTACCAGCAATGCAGGAGTATTATCAAGAGTGTTTGTAACCTTGTCCACGCTAACAAAGGTCGCCCCATTTGAAACCTTTAACAAAGCGCCAGCAGTAAAGACAATGCTTTTAAATAACCTTAAAATATAAAGAATATCAGAGAATAATCTGCAAGGCAAAATAGATGACGTACCTCATCTATAGCATTGTCAAGAAGCTCTGCTATTGCTGTTGAGAGAAACGAAACAAAAATCAATTGGCATAATGAATGGAGCCTCTCTCTCTCTCTCTCTCTCTCTCTCTCTCTCTCTCTCTCTCTCTCTCAGAGTCGGTGGTCTTCCTCAAGGCTGGGATAGGGCAGACATAGCTCAAGAGCTTCGAGAAGACTACATATTAGATACAGATGTACTTACAGCACAACTGAGCAAAGTAGTCCCCTTCGTGGACTTAGGAGACCCTATCTCTATTATAGTAAAGGGTACACAAGCAAAAGTCTCCTATATGGACAACAATGAGAAAATAGCAGTGATGAAGCAAACAAGGTCTCTCCAAGGGACAAAGGTATGGATAGCTGATGAACTCACCCCGCTACAACTCAAGCACAAATCGGCAGAGTTGAATAAAGTTAAAGAAGCAAGAAAGAATGGCAAATGGGCAATATACAGAGGAGGACAAGCAATCATTAAAGAATTCCGTACCCCACCCCCCTCAAGAGCAAATCCATCCATGGATGAAATATAGCTATTTTTATTTTGAACCTCAATTTCGAACTAGATGCAATAGAACCCATTGTAATTTAAACTCTTAAGAGTTCATTTTGAGTTTTTTTTTTCAGTTTTATGCCTCTTTGGCATCGATACCCAGAGTGGAATGTAAATGGATGTACCTGATCTGTCCCATAGGTCGGATTCGGCCTCCCGTGGACGTTAATATAACTTTCTTTTTCTCTCTCTCTCTCTCTCTCTCTCTCTCTCTCTCTCTCTCTCTCTCTCTCTCATGTACACACATGGACATTGAACTGCCCACTATCTCCCACATCTTTGGCCTGTACAATGGTAAGATATCAACTTTCATGGACAGATTTGGAGGTAGAGGCTCAAGTTCCAACATTGTCTCACGTGGTAGTACTCATCTTGTTATATGCAGATGACATAGTCTTGATATCAGATTCAGCCGAGGGGTTACAGAGACATCTAGAGGCACTTGAGAGGCTTTGTGATGAGAGAACCCTCACAGTCAATCTCGGCAGAACCAAGGTCATGGTCTTCAATACATCATATGAGGTCACATCATGGCTATCCTTCCTTTATAAAGGATCTCAAGTGGAGATCATTAAGTCGTATGCATACCTTGGGGTGACATTTACAGGACCATGCTTCTGCATGACAGTGGCCGTTGAGGCTCAGTTGGCGGGCTATGCATCCCTAGTATGCTTGGAGAGAGTGCTTTCAGGCCCACTTCCAAGATCCCCATACCAAGAGATGGCTCTTTGGCACTCTGGTACTGACAGCGATGTATGGTGCACCTTTTAGGGGACTGTTTCTTGGTGTGGAGTCCTCAAAGAGCATAGGGAGACTACAACTAATGATGTTGAGCAAAGCATCAGTGCCACATGGTACTGTCCTAGCAGAGATTGGGGCAGTACCCTGGGTCACAAATGCCCTCTTCTAGACCAGCATGTATATACACTTTCTAGGGACCATCTCTCGAGACTCGCACTTGAGTCATCCTTGCAATTACACCAGGCAAGGAAGAGGGAGATATGTTGGAATAGGTTACCTCAGAGACACAGAATGTGCAAGTACAAGATGAAAGCACCACACGTACATGTCAACCATACACCCCAACAGCTATGCGTGTATAGTCCTAACTAGAACCAAGATTAAAAGAGATCATGACACATGGCTTTTAATCCAATGGTCATTTTATAAACTGCAAATCATAGTCTATATGTGACTTATTGCTAGGAAAAATGTCACCAAACTAATACTAATGCATAATCATAGTTGCCAGGCGTTTCAAAAACGGCAGGTATGAAACGGGTTTCATACGTTTTGAAACGTTTCATAAAAGGTAAGAAACGGGTAAAAAAAGGTTTCATACAAAATAGAAAAAACATGTATATTTTTAACTTGAAATATAGAAAAGAAAAAACTGTTGACATAACTTATAAGAGACCACATTGAATTCATTTCAATAAAAACAAAATACATGTAAGATATGATGATATCACAAATCACGTGGGTGATTACTGATGACTAAGCAGAAATCAAAAGGATCACCACGTGGGTGATGAGTCATGACTCAAAATCCAAGATCAAAATAAATAGCATGTCCAAAGTTCAAACTAAATAACATGTCCAAATAAAATGATACTGGCAGCAGCTGCTAGCTACTATCTGCATCCTCATCTGCATCCTCATGCTCATCCTCATCTGCATCTTTTGCCTTTGCAGCCTCACTCTCAAGGTCACTGCCGGTAGCCGAGTCCTCAAATGCCTCATCCTCTAGAGGTGCAGGTGCACCACTAGTACTAGCCTCTCGAGAAGATCCTGTAGTGCGAGCCGGAGCCATGATCTCATAGAGCATAGAATAGATGTCTCTCTCCTCCTGAGGAATGTCGGGAATCTCCTTGCACTTCATGATATCAATCTTATCTGGATTCACTTGGCGAGGCTCAATGGGATGACCCTTTTGTTCTAGCAATCAGAGATTGCAATGACAAAAGACAAGCCTCTCCAATTGTGCTGAGGAGAGTCTATTTCTCATTTTCGTGTGAAAAAGAGCCCATGTACTCCAGTTTCTCTCACAAGGCCCTGAACTGCAATCCTGGGAGAGAACTCTCAATGCAATCCGTCTCTACATTGTACACACACAAAAAAAAATAAAAAATAAAAAAATAAAAAAATAAAAAAATAAAAAAAATTGGATAATGAAAAAAACGCGTTTCATACAGGACGAAACGTTTCGAAACGTTTCGTACGTTTCGAACCTGTATGAAACGCGTTTCTATGCAACTGTGTGCATAATACACATTTCCAATATCATATCTTTCACAATCCCCCTTGTAATGGAAATGTGAATGTAATGAGTCACATCAGATCACAAACTATACCAAACTTAAAAGCTTTGCAAAAAGCTTCAGACTTACCTCTAGGAAGCCCCTTGGTGAAGATGTCTAGAGTTGGACAATAGACAAGACCTAACATATCTTGCACCTGCTGATTTGTTGTGTCAAGATTGATGTCGCCTGTGTAAAGTCTCTCTCGCACATAGTGATAATGGGCCTCAACGTGCTTTATCTGTGCATTATAAACAATTGGCAATAGCACTGACTATATGTGAGAATAGGAGTCCACCACTCTGCATTTTCCATGTCAACCAACCTCCCCCTCAACTATATGCACTCTGCCGTGGTAGTGAAGACTGCTCTATACTCGGCTTCACATGACGATAGCCCGCCATAGTGGATTGTTTCTTGCTAAGCTAAGAAATCGGTGACTTGCCCAACAATAAACAATCCACTTGTGGATTGTCATCTATCATCGTAATCACAAGCCCAATCTAAATCATTATAGCCATAAAAGTGAATTTCACCTCCTCTGACATAAAACGATCCAACAGCATGTCGTGATCCAAGAGCATGTCCTCTACATTATTCCATGTCATGATCATGTCATCTACATAGAGCAATATGATATATATATACCTAGATGAATCCAAGAACATGCCCAAATTCACCTTATAAGAAAGTGCAATTTATAACCTAATGGTAGTCATCCACAAGACAATAAACCATCAACTCCGTCATGCATAGTATGGACTAGATACTACAACATCCCCACTAACGTCATCAATGCCCAATAGTGGGTGTAGAACTTGATATCAATATATGCTCCCAAACACACACCCCCCACGTGCACACACACAGCATACATTCATACAAAGGTTTGTGTGTTAAGTTTTTGTCAGAGCTCCGGAGATACAAGGCAGACTCAACCCTAATGAAGCCTAGCACCAAGGACCATATCTTCTTTTTTCTTTCAAATGTAGAGAGTGCTCTCAGTTAGACTATTCTGAAACCCCCGGCTACTTAGACATGCATGTATCTTTTGATATCAAGCTCTAGAAGCTTGGATCAAACCATAAAGAGCCTTTCTTAACAAGCACACATATTTTTTGTGTCTTACAATCTCATATCCAAGTGGTTGCTACACATAAACCTCTTCTTGAAGTTCACCATTCAAAAATGCAGTTTTAATGTCCAACATGATGTACTGCTTGTTGGAGATGCAATCCACACTTCTAGAGAGAACCAGCTCACGTGGTGAGACTAGGTTTGAATCTTGGCAAGTTGAGGTTTCCACAAATTGGATTACCGAAGGTCACCGAACACCCTTAAGGTTTTGGGGTCTGGATGGCTACTAGGATGGGTGACCTCCCGTGAAGTGGGAGGATCCATGTTTCCAACAGTGGTATCAGAGCCCAGGTTGTGAGCTTGGAAGCTAAGACCTCAACCAAAGTCTGGCTTGAGGAAGGGTGTTGGAGATGCAATCCACACTTCTAGAGAGAACCAGCTCACGTGGTGAGACTGGGTTTGAATCTTGGCAAGTTGAGGTTTCTACAAATTGGATTACCGGAGGTCACCTAACACCTTAAGGTTTTGGGGTCTGGATGGCTAGACCAATTTGTGGAAGACCTCAGTTAAGCGCGCTTGTACAGGAACATAACTGGGATGGGAGACCCCCCGGGAAGTGGGAGGATCCATGTTTCCAACACTCCTAAAGCAGTTACCGCCTTGACAATTGTCATCTTTGAAATGGGAATAAAAGTCTCATCATAGTCAATTCTCTTCTCCTTAGAGTATTCTTCGGCAACAAGTCTAGCCTTTATCCGACTATTGCCATCAGATTTACACTTGACTTTATAAACCCACTTAGAACCAATCACATTCTTGCCAAGTGGCAAATCCACAAGATCCCATGTTTGATTTTATTGCATTTTTCAATGTAAAATGCCTTTGGCTTGCTCATAAGTACGTGGCTCTACCATATCCATGACACTACTCATAAAAGCAAACTCTACCCTCTACCTAACCCTCGAGTGTCCCGAGAAGTCATCTTTGGAGTCGGGACTGTTCTAACCTATTGAATTTCTTCCCTTTCAACATCCTCAAAATCTTGAGGCATGTCGAGCTCATCCAACGAGGTAATTGCTGAAAATCAGCTAGCTGATCCAAATTTCAATGTATGTGTTAGAATTGTGCATCTAAGTGTTATGGGACTCTCCCTATTTATTGGGCATTTTATCTATTTTCACATGGATTATTGTCTTGGGCCAATCGGCCAGCTTCTGTCCTCACTATATAAGGGCCTCTCATTTTCACTTGTATTTCATCCATTTCCTTGCACAAGTTCAACATTCTCTTGCTAGCTATTGCTATTGTAAAGCTTCAAGATATTTTAAACTTGTACACAAGCTCTCTCTACTCTATCTCTAGTTTTGTTTATGCTTCCGCCTGTGCATTCTCCAACACGGTATCATTCACCTAGGTTTAGGCTATTGAGCTGCTCCATTGCATTCAGCTCGCCATTTTCTTCATCTGTGCCTTGCGTTTTCTTCCATAGCTCCTTGCTGCAGATCAATCCCAAACCGTGGCTGTGTTTCACTATTCTGCTACGTTTTCTGGTCCAGCCAGCCCTCTTCTTGATTTCGGCCAATCTTCTTGGCTGCGTTTTCTTCTACAAAGGCAAGCTGTGGAGTTTCTTGGCTGCGTTTCCGTCTACAGAGGCAAGCGTTGGATTTTTTGGCTGCATTTTCTGTTATCAGCAACAGTTGTGGTGAGCTTCTTGCGTGTGGAGTTGCCAGACAAGTGGCTATACATCTTCCTCTTCCTCTACGAGTCCCTACCCTTCCGGTAGGACGTTCCCGGTGGTTTCTTGGATTGTTTTGCTGCTGTCCAGATTCCGTCTCTCTCAAGTTTGAGAGAGGGCTGATTGGTTCTGGAGCCTTGCTTCATTGGAAAGCACTTGAGAGGAGTCTTTGAGAGCTGAGATTTGTGTTTCTTGTTGCTGTGGATATGGCTCCCCCCTATACGAACAAGGATGACAAGTTGAAAGGACCCAACTATGCCCATTGAAAGCTTCAAATGCAAATTTGGTTCATCCACAGGGTTTTGTGGGATATTGTTCATGGCACTGAGGGGAAGCCCAAGCGTCCTCAAAACTCTAGGAGGTGGGACTCAGGATCAAGAGGATGAATTCGTTGCGGAATTACAAGACTGGGAGAATCAAGATTCGAAGGCGCATTCAATGCTTGTGCGGACCATCACAGAGGAGTTCCATGCAGTCGTTTCAAATGAAGGCCAAGATTATCCATGACCAATTACTGGCTATGGGTGCTGCTTTGTCCTCTACTTAGCTCTTATCCTCACCAAGCTTCCTCCGAACTACGATGTGATTTCTCAATCTTTGCGGTACCAAGTCACATCCACTCAGTTGGATTTTGTTGATCTTAGCTCCCTACTATTGGAGTAAGAGTCCGTCCTCGTCTCATAGGGTAAGTTGAGGGTGTCAGCCAACAGGTTCTGAACAAGCACTTTCCTCAATTCAGAAGAAACGTCGGAGTCGCTGCTTCTCTTACAGGGGAAGAGGACATCTGTCCAAGGATTGTTCGTCCAAGCAAAAGGACAAGACCAAGGGCAAGGCTTCATCTCAGAGAAAGGGCAAAGACGCGACAATGATACAGATTCTAGTACCACTTCTAGGGTGCTTCCGACTCAAGAGGGCCCAGATGGTGTACTTCTCTAGTACACATGCAATTCCCCCCATGTCCTTCCAGCTAGAGGAGGCTTGTGGACATAAGAGGGAATTGATTACAGCTCCACTTACTGGAGCATGGGAACCGTGATTCGAAGTTCCAAGCATTAAACATCTGGCACGACATGGTTATCTTTTGCACAAGTTCAACATCCTCTTGCTAGCTATTGCTATTGTAAAGCTTCAAGAAATTTTAAACTTGTACACAAGCTCTCTCTACTCTATCTCTAGTTTTGTTTATGCTTCCGCCTGTGCATTCTCCAACACGGTATCATTCACCTAGGTTTAGGCTATTGAGCTGCTCCATTGCATTCAGCTCGCCATTTTCTTCATCTGTGCCTTGCGTTTTCTTCCATAGCTCGTTCTTGCTGCAGATCAGTCCCAAACCGTGGCTGTGTTTCAATCTTCTGCTGCGTTTCTGGTCCAGCCAGTCCTCTTCTTGATTTCGGCCAATCTTCTTGGCTGCGTTTTCTTCTACAGAGGCAAGCTGTGAAGTTTCTTGGCTGCGTTTCCGTCTACAGAGGCAAGCGTTGGATTTTTTGGCTGCATTTTCTGTTATCAGCAACAGTTGTGGTGAGCTTCTTGCGTGTGGAGTTGCCAGACAAGTGGCTATACATCTTCCTCTTCCTCTACGAGTCCCTACCCTTCCGGTAGGACGTTCCCGGTGGTTTCTTGGATTGTTTTGCTGCTGTCCAGATTCCGGCTCTCTCAGATTTGAGAGGGGGCTGATTGGTTCTGGAGCCTTGCTTCGTTGGAAAGCACTTGAGAGGAGTCTTTGAGAGCGGAGATTTGTGTTTCGTGTTGCTGTGGGTATGGCTCCCCCCTATACGAACAAGGATGACAAGTTGAACGGACCCAACTATGCCCATTGAAAGCTTCAAATGCAGATTTGGTTCATCCACAAGGTATTGCGGGATATTGTTCATGGCACTGAGGGGAAGCCCAAGCGTCCTCAGAACTCTAGGAGGTGGGACTCATGATCAAGAGGATGAATTCCTTGCAGGATTACAAGACTGGGAGAATCAGGATTTGAAGGCGCATTCAGTGCTTGTGCGGACCATCACAGAGGAGGTCTCACCGGTCATGCAAACTCTCACCAGTGCTCATCAGGTATGGTCTAAATTGGAGGATCTTTGTGCTCGAGATTCGTCGATGAGGACAGTTACCTTGCAAGAGTAGCTCTACGTTTTGTTATTCCCTGAAGGTAGAAGGCAGTTCCATGCAGTCGTTTCAAATGAAGGCCAAGATTATCCATGACCAATTACTGGCTATGGGTGCTGCTTTGTCCTCTGCTCAGCTCTTACATTAACCAAGCTTCCTCCGAACTATGATGTGATTTCTCAATCTTTGCGGTACCAAGTCACATCCACTCAGTTGGATTTTGTTGATCTTAGCTCCCTACTATTGGAGTAAGAGTCCGTCCTCGTCTCACAGGGTAAGTTGAAGGTGTCGGTCAACAGGTTCTGACCAAGCACTTTCCTCAATTCAGAAGAAACGTCGGAGTCGCTGCTTCTCTTACAAGAGAAGAGGACATCTGTCCAAGGACTGTTCGTCCAAGAAGAAGGACAAGACCAAGGGCAAGGCTTCATCTCAGAGAAAGGGCAAAGACGCGACAATGATACAGATTCTAGTACCACTTCTAGGGCGCTTCCGACTCAAGAGGACCCAGATGGTGTACTTCTCTAGTACACATGCGATTCCCCCCATGTCCTTCCAGCTAGAGGAGGCTTGTGGACGTAAGAGGGGATTGATTACAGCTCCACTTACTAGAGCATGGGAACCGTGATTCGAAATTCCAAGCGTTAGATATCTGGCAGGACATGGTTATCTTTTGTTTAGCAGAGATTATGAACTAGATTTGTTCCGAGTTCATTGTTCGAGGCTTTTGGGACGTGGTGTGTTTTCCGTCCACTATTGGGGATTATGGACACGGTGTGTCCAACAGCTCATCATCTATTCGCTGCACACTTGTGTGGGAATTCGTAGCCAAGCAAAGTTCCTGGCTGTTCGTGGTGGCATTTTGTTTCAAGGAAACATGTTGGCGGGTGAAACCGGCCTCTGGTAGAAACCAAAGTGCGGTAGACTAGCAGTCAAAGTGCCCCAAATCTGAAATAAAACCGACACCTGTTGGCCCCAAAGCTTGGCGCCCCTTCCGGTATTTCTTTATTCAATTTCAAAAAGATGTAAAGCTAAGTACAACAAAACCAGCCAAGAGTATACACCTGTATGTCCAATCTGGCAGCCCACAAGACCTCTTAGCACAGAGGATTCACACACAGATCTATGTCCCACAAAAGCAACACTCTGTGTTCCCCTCTGATCAGCCAAGACCATTGAGTAGGACAGCCTTGAGCACACATCTGGCATATCTCATGTACATGGTTCCACAACTCAGCACAAACATACATCCATTGTCCAATCTCTGTTTCCACACTTTCAATCTGCCATACCCCTCCTCTCACAAGGGACCAGATAGCACAACTCTGCAGCAGACATAAGCCAATGGAAAGAAAGATAGATGGACAAGTTCAAAGCTTACCAAATCAACTCGTGGTTTTGCACTCGTGAAGCCAATCGTATCAGTCTGTACTTGCCTTCTTGCAACCACCTGTCTGATGCAACAAATAAGCTCTGAGAAAGCTTTGCCTGCAGCTGGAGATGCACTATTCCCTACTGTTCAGGTCTGAACAGATCTGCAACCAGCTGTACCGGCCCGTACAGGTCAGTAGTACACTATTGTACCTGTCCGTACAATTTCGACAGGTGCCTGTGCTGTACTCGTCAGTTCCCAACAGCAACCGCCTGCTAACTGTATCTGTCAACACAGCCTGCACCTGTCCTGTCCAGCGCTGCCTGCTCCTGTCATGTCCGTACGACTGTACCAGCAATCCACGTGGCAGTTGTACCTGCCTGCGCTGCCTAAAATTGCAACTGCAGTCGCTTGCAACAGTCAGCAACAACAAAGAAAACAGTCGCCTGTCCTGCAGCAGCCGTACACAGTACCTGCTGTCCGTATAGAGCTGTACGGCCTGGCTGTACGGCCTGTTTTGCCTAGAAAATTCTAGCAAAAAGCAGCAACCAGCAGTCGACGTTTCTTCTCCTCTTCCCTACGCTTCAGCTTGCACGACTTCCCAAAAGCTAGGGAGAGAGAGAGAGAGAGGTGAGAGAGGCATGCAACTCCAAAAGTGGAGTGGCCTCTCTCCAAAAATGTCCTAGGGGCCCAACTTTAATAAACATTAAAGTTTCCTAGGGGCCACTAAGGTCTAGGGGCAACCATACATAAAACATTAAAATATTAATGTTCTAGTTCCCCCCTTCACACCTGGAGGTGTCCATACATCATTCTCTCTGTCCGGGCACCCCAAATGTGAATCATTTAATATTTTTGCTCAGCAACCACCATGCTCACACTTGTGCTGAGCCATTTTCACAGGGTCATGACATACCCCCCTCTTGAAAAATGGCAAGCGTCCTCGATTGCATTCTCGTGATACAGCAAACTATCCAAAATGAAATATACAATATGGCAAGATCAGCGTCCCAATCTCTCTAAGCCATGCACGTGTAACATCATTCACTGCAAACCAATGGCATAGTAGTAAGTTGTATACCACTGTGAACCATACACAACCACAAAATCCAATGTGACTAGTACACATATATCATAGAAGCCCTATAAACAGATGTACTGTCAGCCATCAGTACCTTCGGGTGAGATCAAAAACTGCACCAAGCGACCTCTAGATGTCATCTGAGCCTGTCTGTATCAAGGGAGTGGAGGTGCTACCCCCCTCTTGAGCATCAGGCAATGCTCCAGACCCATGCTCTGCTGAACCTGAATGAGCCACAACAAGACTCGGCTCTAACTCAAAGGCATCGAGATAAAGCTGCAAAACCTGAGGTGAATCTGTTAAGTCACCTTCCTCCATCCACTTTGCATCCATCGGTGAATAGTTCTTGAACTTCACAAGATAGCGACGGGAAACTTTACCTCGTACCTTTCTTTCTTTATGTGCCAGTATCTGCTCTGGAATAAGAACCTCATCAAGTTCCTCAACTTCCGGCTGAGCCTCATCTGATACATCCTCAGGCACATCCCCACGGAAAGGTCTAAGGAGACTCACGTGAAAAGCATTGTGAATCCGCCAGTGATCTAGTAGCTTCAAGCGATAGGCTACCTCACCAATCTTTTCCAATACCTGAAAAGGCCCATAATAACGCATGCTCAACTTAGGGAATAAGCGCTCTTTACCCTTCATCTTCTTGAGTCTAGCCTTTTCAAAGCGCAAAAGAACCCAATCACCCAATGCAAACTCTAAAGCACGTCTGTGACGGTCTGTCGCTTTCTTTTGCTTCTGCTGACTTTTCTGGAGTGCCAACTTAACTCTCCGATAAGCTTCATCCATGTTTTCCACATACTGATCAGCCTCAAAGATCTTATCCTTTGTATGCAAAATGGGCATAGTTTCCACGAGTTTCGGAAACGGGGGTGCGGAGCACGGCGGGAAACGGAGTTTCGGAGTTTCGATTGAAATGCACATACAATTAGAAATTAGAACTAAGTGGAAACAAGAAAGATGCACATTGTACAGTGTACTATGTAAACTGTAGTTAAGGGTAGTGAATTACCAGCGTGGGAGCACAATTTCCATACTTCTCCCACCATGAGACAGGCTGTAGCTGAGTCTCTCGAAGCTTTGCAGTCTCTCGACCAAAGCTCCCTGTCTGGTTGTGAAAGGCCAAGAGATCATCCTCTATACATTTCAGCATGTGCACATTACCAGATGTCAAGTTCCTCATGTATGTCATGAAGCCTTCTTCTAGCTCCTCGTTCTCGTATTGCTCCTCATCTCGCCACAAAGGATGCAATACATGTGCTACTGCATGAATCGGCCTGTTAAACCAATCCCATCGCCGATTCCACACAGCCTTGATTTCATCAACCCTTTAGAGATCAAACCATAAGATAAAAAAGGACAAAAAACAAGAGTCAAGAGTCGAGACCAATGTAAAGACTCAAGAGTAAAATAAAGATAAGAAGTAAAGCAAGGGTAGCCATGACTGAGGAGACTTACTGCTCTGCTCTCAAGTAGTCTTGCTTGTTGAGAGCCTCCCCAATCTTGTCCATGTACTCGTATAAAAGGCCTAGAGTACTGCCCTCCATGTCTGTAATGCGTAACACTGTGTAGATGGGGTTGAGAGTTTTGATCAACCCCTCAACCTCTACCCACCACTCCTCTCTCATGACATCACGCACAAAAGCTCTTGCCTTGGGGCTCTCTCTCTCATCCCACTCTAGCCATTCATTTGAGTAGACAGTGCGTACCAACTCTCTGCGGACTCGCAGGAGTCTCTCAAGCACAATGAACATGTAGGCAAATCTAGTGGCTGCAGGCTGCAATAGCTCAAGAGTGTTGTAGGCCCGATACATGCTCAAGACTTTTGGCCTCTTCTTCACAAACTTCACCATGCTTCGTGCGGTGCAAAAGATGGCTTCAACCCATTGTATTTGACCTATGTCCTCAATCAATAAGTCGAGGCTATGTGATGCACAAGGGGTCCACACAATGGCTGGAAATTCATCCTCTAGCATAGAGCCCATAGACTTACAATTACTTCCATTATCTGTCACCACCTGCACAACATTCTCAGGCCCAACTTGCACTATAGCCTCCCTTATATGTGTCCAAATAAATGCACCTGTAATTGTGAGACCTGGGAGGGAGGCATCAATGGCTTTCAAAAACATAGTGCCTTTGCAGCATGACACCAAAACATTGTATACATTTCTCCTGCGTACATCTGACCACCCATCACACAATATAGTGCAGCCATACTTTTTCCATGTTTCCTTCAAGGGCTCTAGCTGCACTTCTATGCATGATTTTTCCCGCTTTAGCTCTCGTGTCCGCAGAGCCTCAGATGTAGGGCCATCCCACTCGCATCCAATGCGGCTGATGGCCCTCATGATCTTCCTCCATTGATTTGTCTTGGCCACATGAAAGGGAATGGCACACCGTATGAACATCCGGGTGAGCTCCCTAGTTGCCTCTGCAATTGCTTGCTTTTGAAATCCTGCTTGGATGCTAGCCCTTTGTACAGTATTTATTGGAGGGGTGTCTTGTGAATGTGATACATCACCTGGCAAAGGAGTCCTCCTTGCATGCACACCCGACACTGAGGTAGAGGAGAAATCTGATCCTGTGTCTCTGCCTCTGGCCCTCTTTGCTGCTGCTGCTTGACTTGAACCAGCTTCATGCTCTTGACCACCCATTGCTGTAGATACTTCCTCTTCGGGAACGGCAAAACGCTTTTGCCTCCACATTTCAAGGCTTTTCCGAACATCTAGAGGAACAGAGGGGCATGGCCCTACATCTTTGTTTGGAACATGAGCAAGATGGTCCTTCACACGGGTGACACTCCCCGTTTTGACCAACCCACAATATTTACATCTCCATTTCCTGGAGCCACCAGATCCTGCATAAGCCCCCACTTGCTCCACATGCTGCCAAAAAGGATCCGGAGTCCGAGCCATGTTACTTAACTTACTTGTGCGGTTCGAGGTCGGAAGACTCGGAGAGATTCGAGAAGTGGAGGCTGTTTTTCTGGTCCTGCAGGCTGCGAGCAAGGTGTGACTCCTTCTTGCTTGGTAGAGCTTAGATGGCAAAGGTGGAGGCCCCAAGTAGAGAGGTAGAGGGCGTGGTAGAGGGCTGATGTGGAGGTAGAGGAGTAGAGGGCAAGGTAGATGGCTAGAGCAGCTCCAAACAGGCGGCGGAAAGAAGCCGAAAAATGCCGGCGAAGAGAGCACGCAGGTTTTTAAACCCTGGAAAAAATAAAAGCTGGAAACGTCGTTTCCGTTTCTGGAAACGTTTCCGAAACGTTTCGGCGTTTCGGTGCTCCAGAAACGCCGTTTCTGGAAACTATGAAAATGGGTGGTACCTTCTTCCCTCCTTCCACAATCTCAAAAGGCGCCTTGCCCATCGAGGTATAAACAGTGTTGTTATATGCAAACTCCACCAAAGGAAGATACTTTCCCCATTGTTGCTTGTGCTCTGACACATAACACTTAAGAAGGTCCAACACTGTAGAGTTAGCCTCTTCTGACTGACCATCTGTTTGTGGATGAAATGATGATGAAAACTTGAGAGTTGTACCCATGTTGTCAAACAACCCTCTCCAGAATAAACTCGTCATCCGTGGATCACGGTCACTAATGATAGAAGATCCAACACTATAGAGTTAGCCTCTTCTGACTGACCATCTGTTTGTGGATGAAATGATGATGAAAACTTGAGAGTTGTACCCATGTTGTCAAACAATCCTCTCCAGAATAAACTCGTCATTCGTGGATCACGGTCACTAATGATAGACGTAGGCAAGCCATGATACTTGAAGATGTTCGCGATGAACAACTTCACCATATGATCCACTTTGATCGTCTTACGCACGGGAATGAAATGAGCCTGCTTACTGAACCTGCATATGATAGTCCAAATGTCATCATTGCCGGTTTGTGTCCATGGCAGATCAAATATAAAATCCATGGCAATGCTCTCCCAAGGTCTATCAGGAATAGGTAAAGGCTGTAGTAACCCTGGTGTCTTTTGACGGTCAAACTTTACCTTCTGACATACGATGCATTGCCTGACAAAGGCATCAACATCTCTTCTCAAGGTTGGCCAATAAAAGACGATCTCCACTGCTTTTACCGTGGCGTCAATACCTCTACGACCTGCATACGGTGAAGCATGACTTTCAATCATAACCTTGAGTCGCAATGGCCTGGTAACACACAGTCTGCCATGCATCAATAAAAACCCATCTCTGAGAGTATAATGCTCATGCCGCTGACCCTCAGACATCTGATCATACAACTTGCCAAAGTAAACATCATGGGCATACAGCTCTTTCATTTCATCAAGCTCATGATGATAAGCAAGAGAAACTGCTGAGACCTGTGGCTTGCGTGACAAAGCATCTGCCACAACATTCTTTTTGCCTTCCACATGCACAATCTGAAAGCGGAACATAGACAAAAAGTTTGCCCATCGCATATGCTTCTCTAAGCTTAGTTTGTGTGAGGAAATAACGCAAAGTCTGATGATCTGTCTGCACAGTGAAATCAACCCCAAGCAAATAGTGTTTCCATGTAGAAAGAGCATGAATTACAGCCAACATCTCTTTCTCATAAACTTGTAAATGCTTCTCGACATCTTGCAATATTCTACTCTCATAGGCTATCACATGTCCCTCCTGCATGAGAACTGCCCCAATGCTACTTCCAAATGCATCACATTGGACAACAAAAGCCTTTCGAAGGTCCGGTAATACCAATACTGGATCCGAAGTAAGCTTTTCTTTAAGCTTTTTGAAGGCTGTAATTTCCCGATCAACCCATCTAAATGGAGTTGCTTTCTTTGTCAAAGCATGAAGAGGCGAAGCAATTTCAGCAAAATGCCGTATGTACCGCCTGTAATAGGAACACAATCCCAAAAAGCTGCGTACATCATGCACGGTCCTCAAATCTGGCCAATTAAAAATTGCTTCTACCTTCGATGGATCCATACGGACACCATCCATTGACACAATATGCCCCAAGAAATGTATCTCTTGCAAGAAGAACTCACTCTTCTTGGCATTAATAACCAACCTATGGTTCCGGAGTTCTGCAAACACAATGGCTAAATGCCTTCTATGCTCCTCCTCAGTTTGTGAATGCACAATCATATCATCAAAGAATGTGCCCACAAACGCTCTCTGAGGCCGGAAAATCCTATCCATCATTCTGTTAAATGTGGCAGGTGCATTTGTCAAACCAAAGGGCATAACCAAGAACTCATATAACCCAAACGTGGTTCAGAATGCCGTCTTATGCACATCTTCGGATCTAATACGTATCTAATGATACCCGCTTTTCAAGTCAATCCGACTAAAGACTGTGGAGCCCTGTAAGCGGTCCAAAATGTCATCGATCCTCCGAATGGGGAATCGATTCTTGATGGTATTTTTGTTCAGCGCCCTGTAATCAATACACATGCGCCAAGAACCATCCTTCTTTTGCCCTAAGAGTACAGGTGAGCAAAAGGGTGATGAGCTAGGCTGTATCAATCCTTTATTCAAAAGCTCCTGCACCTGACTCATAATTTCTTCTTGTTGGGCTGCACTAACACGGTACAGCGGTCTATTTGGTGGAGTACTACCAAGAATCAGATCAATGGCATGATCTTCTGGCCTTTCCGGAGGAAGTTCCCCTGGCAATGACTCGGAAAAACAATCTTGAAACCCACATAAGAAATCAGTCCTGTCCTTATCTAACATAGACAAATTAGACTTAGACTCATCATCTTTTGCATCCTTTACATAAATCAAGTACGCGGAAAGATGCTTTTTCATTACTGATGAAATTGTCGAAGCTGATACAATAGGAACAGATTCCCCTTTAAGCTTTGCATCCAAAACATGTTCTTTCCCTCTATGAGTCAGAGTGATCTTCCTATTGTGTGTATCCACCACCGCATGTACTCTATGGCACCATGGCATACCCAGCAAAACATCACAGCCATCAAGAGGCATGATGAAAAACTCTTCACTGTCCACATAACCCTGCAAATGAAGCCTAAGCTTCCCAATGATAGGAGTAACGGGTTCTACATACCCTGGACAAGCCATGTTAGCCTCATATATCGGCCCCATCTCCTCTACGCGGATCCCCAATCGACCAGCCAAACCCGGTGAAATAAAGTTGGCTCTAGCACCTGTCTCAAAGAATATCAAAGCATTCTGATCTCTCACTTTGCCCCATGCCCTGCACAACTCTGTCTCTTCACCACCTGGCTGTTCCCCAACAAGATCAGGAACTAACCCTGCAAAAGGTTTTGGTTTCTTCGACTTGGGCTCTCCTTTATTGCCAGAGTCGTTTTGGGACTTTCTCTTGGGACAATTGAAAGACATATGTCCCTCTTCTGTACAGTAAAAACATTTCTAAGCATCTCTCAAAGCCTGTCTCTCCTCAGGGGTTCTCTTGGGCATTGGCATCTTCTTATACCTCATCTCTGTAGAGCCTTTTGCATCACACGAAGCATGCCCTGATTTTTCAGCTTTCTTGCTCGAGTTCTTACTGTCTTTAAACCCAGATGAGACTCCAGTGAGTAACGCATTGGCTGTCATAGCATTCTCAATCATCTGTGACATGTTCGTTACTCCAGTCTTAATACAATAATCACGCACCTCCTTGGGCAGCCCACAACAATACTTCTCTACCTGCTCAGATAAAGGCAATGCACGGTAAGAAGTAACTGGGAGTAAAGCTTCCCAAAACTTCTTATTGTAATCCTCTAGATTATCACATTTTGATGCATCCAACTTGTGCCATGCAGCCATAACATCCACCTCAAACGTAGATGTGAGCCATACAGAAGAGAACACCTGTTTAAATTGTACCCAAGTAGATGGTGCTATGCCCTGCAAAAGAAGAGTAGACCACCACTGCAAAGCATTACCTTTGAGAAAAGTGACAGCTTTTCTCATTTTGGAGGACTCTGTGTAATTACCACCAGAAAAAGCAGCATCAAACTGCTGTAAGAAGGTAAGTGCTTTCAGCTTATCTTTGGCTCCACTTAATGTATCAAATTTCACAGCAGCTCCCCCTTCCTTATAATCTTTCGTCTTACCCATAGGCGTTAGATTATCATATGGAAGTGGCTACGCAAGATTGCTGCCCCCAACATTCATGCCCATCATAGGGTCAACATTACCCATTCCCACACCTGGCATGCCATACATTCCAACCATGTTTCCAAACATACCATTATGCATACCAGGCAGCATGCCTCCATACATATTTGCTTGCATTCCACGTTGCATACCCCCAAACATGTTTCCTTGCATACCGGACTGCATACCACCATACATATTCCCCTGCATACCAGGCTGAAAATTAGCTCCAAAAGTCCCTGGCATACCCATGCCTCCCTGAGGGTAACCCCCAGTCATGGATTGGAACACTGAGCCACCACCAAAATAACCTGGATGCATAGTCTGCTGAGGAATAGGTGGCTGTCCAAAGAAGGAACTCTGTGGGTTAGCACCAAAAACCTATTGCATGTTCGGAAACTGTCCAAGAGATGGATCCTGTGAGAAGGCACCACTATGACCCTGAGGAAGATTCTTAGAACGCACCTTCTTCTTCTTCTTTCCAGGCTCTGTACGGGATCTCATAAATTCAGCAAACTTCTCACTTTGTGTGAGCTGCATAAACACATCCATAACACCAGCCAAACGATTTTTGAACTGAGCATCATCTTCCTCTTTACTAGGCACATCCTCTGGCTGTGTTACATCCTCATCTGACTCATCATCTGCAACCTGTTCTCCTGCAAGAATATCCTCAGATTCATTTCTCTCAGGAGAGGTCTCTTGCTCTTCCTCTTCATGATAAAAGTACTCGTCTTCTGTATCAGACAAGTTGCTGAATTTTTCAGCGATGACTTTCCTCGAGTCAACCACGAGCTCACCCCCTTTAGACAGTTGATGATGGGTCTGGGTCCCGGGGATGGAACCTTGAAACCGGCCTCTGGTAGAAACCAAAGTGCGGTAGACTAGCAGTCACCCTTCCACTTGTAGTCTAGATATAAAAACAAATTTGATTGGAGCTAAAGTGTCCCAAATCTGAAATAAAACCGACACCTGTTGACCCCAAAGCTTGGCGCCCCTTCCGGTATTTCTTTATTCAATTTCAAAAAGATGTAAAGCTGAGTACAACAAAACCAGCCAGGAGTATACACCTGTATGTCCAATCTGGCAACCCACACGACCTCTTAGCACAGAGGATTCACACACAAATCTGTGTCCCACAAAAGCAACACTCTGCGTTCCCCTCTGATCAGCCAAGACCATTCAACAGGACAGCCTTGAGCACACATCTGGCATATCTCATGTACATGATTCCACAACTCAACACAAACATACATCCACTGCCCAATCTCTGTTTCCACTCTTTCAATCTGCCATACCCCTCCTCTCACAAGGGACCAGATAGTACAACTCTGCAGCAAACATAAGCCAATGGAAAGAAAGATAGATGGACAAGTTCAAAGCTTACCAAATCAACTCGTGGTTTTGCACTCGTGAAGCCAATCGTATCAGTCTGTACTTGCCTTCTTGCAACCACCTGTCTGATGCAACAAATAAGCTCTGAGAAAGCTTTACCTGCAGCTGGAGATGCACTGTTCCCTACTGTTCAGGTCTGAACAGATCTGCAACCAGCTGTACCGGCCCGTATAGGTCAGTAGTACACTATTGTACATGTCCGTACAGTTTCCATAGGTGCCTGTGCTGTACTGGTCAGTTCCCAACAGCAGCCGCCTGCTGACTGTATCTGTCAACGCAACTTGCACCTGTCCTGTCCAGCACCGCCTGCTCTTGTCCTGTTCGTACGACTGTACCACCAGTCCACGTGGCAACCGTACCTGCATGCGCTGCCTGAAACTGCAACTCCAGTCGCAACAGTCAGCAACAGAGAAAATAGTCGCCTGTCTTGCAGCAGCCATACACAGTACCTGCTGTCCGTACAGAGCTGTACGGCCTGGCTGTACGGCTTGTTTTACACAGAAAATTCCAGCAAAAAGCAACAGCCAACAGTCGACGTTTCTTCTCCTCTTCCCTACGCTTGAGCTTGCACGACTTCCCAAAAGCTAGAGAGAGAGAGAGAGGTGAGAGAGGCATGCAACTCCAAAAGTGGAGTGGCCTCTCTCCAAAAATGTCCTAGGGTCCCAACTTTAATAAACATTAAAGTTCCCTAGGGGCCACTAAGGCCACTAAGCTAGAGAGAGAGAGAGAGAGGTGAGAGAGGCATGCAACTCCAAAAGTGGAGTGGCCTCTCTCCAAAAATGTCCTAGGGTCCCAACTTTAATAAACATTATAGTTCCCTAGGGGCCACTAAGGCCTAGGAGCAACCATACATAAAACATTAAAATATTAATGTTCTAGTTCCCCCCTTCACACCTGGAGGTGTCCATATATCATTCTCTCTGTCCGGGCACCCCAAATGTGAATCATTTAATATTTTTGCTCAGCAACCACCATGCTCACACTTGTGTTGTTCCATTTTCACAGGGTCATGACAGCGGGTGCTCTCTCCGAGGTGATTCCAGTATTCGCAGTGCTGGAGGGTCCATGGCTACATCTTCATCAGCATATCTTCTTTAGACTCTTGGACACTATGAGTTGCAGAGGGAGTGTTAGAATTAAGCATCTCAGTGTTATGGAACTCTGCCTATTTATAGGGCATTTTATCTATTTTCACATGGATTATTTGTCTTGGGCCAGTCAGCCAACTTCATCATGCAATCAGCCAGCTTCTGTCCTCACTATATAAGGGCCTCTCATATTCACTTGTATTTCATCCATTCCCTTGCACAAGTTCAACTGGCTATTGCCATTGTAAAGCTTCAAGCTATTATAACAGGTGATCTTGTCCACAAGCTCTCTCTACTCTCTTTGTTATGCTTCCGCCTGTGCATTCTCCAACAGTATGGCAAGGGCAAACCAACACTAAACATGTCCTTCATGCAAGGAACATCTCCCATGTCTAAAGCACAGAGAGATGGAAGTTATTTTTCATTTAAAAAAAACATCTCTACTAGTGAAGATTTTGTGAGAAGACAGATTGTATAACATGTAACCCTTGCTCTACTGTTGTATCCCCCAAAAATATATTTGGCCGCTTTGTTATCAAGCTAGATCCTCATCTCTACAAGCACAAGTGCAGATGACATGTGCATTCTCCAACAGTATGGCAGGGGCAAACCAACACTAAACATGTCCTTCATGCGAGGAACATCTCCCATGTCTGAAGCACATGTAACCCTTGCTCTACTATTGTATCGCCCAAAAATATATTTGGCAGCTTTGTTATCAAGCTTGATCCTCATCTCTACAAGCACAAGTGCATATGGCGTGCAGCCCAAGACATGCATATAGCCCAAGAGCTCATCCAACGAGGTAACTGCTGAAAATCACCTGGCTGATCCAAATTTTCAATGTATGGCAGGGGCAAACCAGTAGTAACCATGTCCTTCATTTGAGGATCATCTCCCATGCATGGAAGTTATTTTTCATTTAAAAACCTCTCTACTAGTGAAGATCGTGTGAGTAGACAAATTGTATAACATGTAACCCTTGCTCTACTATTGTATCCCACAAAAATATGATTGGCAGCTTTCTTATCAAGCTTGATCCTCATCTCTACAAGCACAAGTGCATATGACATGCAGCCCAAGACGCGCAAATAGTCAACCTTTGGCTTCTTGTCATACCAAATTTCAAACAGAGTGATTCTCTTGAAAGATTATGTAGGGCATCTGTTAGTTACATGTGTTGAAGTCAACACTACCTCGACCCAAAAATGTGTGGCAATCCTTGGCCTTTGATCATACATCTGGCCATCTCCATCAAAGTTCTATTCTTCCTTTCTGCCACACCAACCTGTCATATCAAGCTTCAAACGGAGTGATGCTCTTCAAAGATTTTGTAGGGCGTCTATTAGTTACATGTGCCGAAGTCAATGTTGCCTCAACCCAAAACTTGTGTAGCAACCCTTGGCCTTTGATCATACATCTGGTGGATGGCCATCTCTATCTCTTGCTTTAGGAGTAAACAAGGACAAATCTGTTGGCCTCTTGTGGTGGTTCAGAATAGGCTTTTGTGGCCAAAGCAAAGCCAAATATTCAGCCTTTGGTTGTTCTAGTAGCAATAAGTCCACTAAGACTGATTCTGAGGAGAATATTTATTCTTCCTTCTACAGACTACCACACCATTCTGATGAGGTGTGTATGCATGGGAATTCCTCTTTTTGCATTTAATTAATTACATTCCAATGTCATGGGGATTCCTCTTTTATCATCAAATATTTCTCATAAAATAAATTCATCTAAAATAAAATACCCATTAATTCAATATGCTAGGAATTTCTCTTTTCCCATTTAAATGATTGAATTCCAAATGTCATAGGAATTCCTCTTTTACCATTTAAATATTTCTCATAGATAAAATAAATTGATTTAAAATTCATCTTTGAATTTAAATAAAATATCCAATAATTCCAATATGCTAGGAATTTCTCTTTTCCCATCTAAATGATTGAATTCCAAATGTCATAGGAATTCCGCTCAGTACACGGATGCTTAATCCCCTTATTCTCTGCAAGAAAGCTTTGAAATCATTGGACATGTATTCACCCCCCTTGCCCGTGCACAGGGTATTGCACCCTGTTCATTCTCAACCAAACATAATGCTACACCTCAGATTTTCCTTCTCAGGGTAAATCCAAGTGAACCTAGAGTAGCCATCAATAAATGTGACAAACATAGACAATCCCCCAAAGATGGAGTCTGCATGCGACCACATACATCAGTATATATTAACCATAATTTTCAAACAGCCCTAATTGAACCATTTCTCATGAATGGTTTCTTGTGCAAATATACACAACCCTCACATGCATGACCAACTAGTGGCTCCAAGGGAGGCATACTTTGAACCATATTATGCTTTTACAAAGCAATAAATTGCTAAAGTTTACATGCCCAAATCTGGCATGCCATAACAGTCAAGTGCATGGTTGTAGTATTTATAGTTGCAGCACATGCATGATTAGTTTGCTTTTCATATGCAACTTTCCTTGCCATTAGGTAGGATGAAGGGCACGCAACCTATGCTCTTGATTTAGTGAGATGAATAATCTACACATGACACACTTCGGCCACCCACAACTGGTTCAAAGTGACTAAATACAACTCTCGTGGATGTTATGTGCCTAGTTCAACCACTGTCAATGTACCAAACCAAGTAATGTGTAGAGGTACTAAGAGACATGTCCTAGCTCGAAGCAAAAATAGCATTGGGAAAGTCATCCATCTCCTCTACAATCAAGAATATCCAATCGTGCATATCCTTTGTCATGACAAGATTGGGATGCTGCTCTGGTTTGGATTTAGAGGCATTTGACACACCACATTCCTTAGTCTCTCTTCTTCTCATCTTGCATTCATTAATGTAGTGACCTAGTTTGTGGCAATAATTGCATTTGCCCTTCTTCTTGGACGTCCCACCAACTCATCAAAGGTGATAGGAGCTGCACCTCCTCTTAAGGAGAGATTGAGAGAGGTCACAAAATTTAGATAGGAGAGTGCTAAGGAGTTCAAAGTGGTAGACACCAATTATCTATCCTCCGTGACATCATCAATACCCTAAAATCCTTGATCTTTGTGAGATGATGTCATGCAATCACCTACATCCATGGACAAAATATTCAACTCTCTTCAAAAACATAACTTGATAAATCTTGGCATTCCTATGTGACACACCTACGAGTATGCAAGGTAGAGCAAGACATCAATTACCCATCGACGGGCAAGGTCGAATAGCACAGGTGACATGTGACTCTGTTATGTGGCAATGGTGATGTGGCATTGATAGTGTGGTAGTCAAGTGCAACTAGCCGACAGCATTACTACTGGCCAACTAGGAGCATTGGTGCATATACATACGTGGGTAGCCAAATCGTCAAATTCGTTTGCTTTCCTCAATGTTGTACTTCATAGAGCCTTTCTCTATAGGCGAAGTGCTCGTCAAGAGTGTACGACTAGGTCACATAGCTGTGATTTGACATCTTCATTCTTAGCCACATTTTATGCTTGAATTTCAATTGTATTACTTCTTTCTCGTACATAATACAAAGTAGTAGTTTAGGACTCGTGTGTGTGCGTTGAGGACTCTTATCTGTGCTCTATGTGTGATTCAGCAGCACTCTTCTATCTATCTCTGAAAAAACCTAGCACATAGACACAAGTATTCTACAGTTGGTATCAGAGCCTAGGGAACCTGCAAATTTCTTTTCTTATTGCACCTGGGTTAATCAGGGCCTCAACCCTGCCAAGCCCTACCTCATCGCACAGGGATGAAATCCCTCACTCGATATTTGTCATGGATTCATAGCTCATTGATTTTCTCCTAACCATGAAGACATCAAGGCAGCTAAAATGGAGGCTATATCTGCCCATCTCGACAAGATGGAGTCGGCACCTCAAGCACCTAGTATTCCGGATCTACAACCTACAAGGACCCGTGCTTTGGTGCAAGTGTTGGATGATTCCAAGGACAAAATAGCAAAACGTTCTGGAGGAGGATTTTTCGCTCCTTTGGATACAAGCAAAGATGTATTGGATGAGCTTCGCTCCCAGTCCGGCAGTCATCATTCTACACATGCGCAGTAGACACACCATTCACGTCACGGAGACAACCTCCTTTGTGAAGTCCTTCTCCACCGGATTCTCCAAACAGTTCTCGCTCACCATCACCAACTTGATGTCGAGGGACTACTGGTTTGCCAAGTTCTTTCTCCATGCCTCATGAGGAACGAGCTCAATTATTGAAGCATTTGAATCTTCGCAAGTTCAGCAAGAAGATGGACAAAAAAGAAGTCACCAATTGGACCCGTGAGATGGCTATCACGTTGGCAACAGCAAGTTGCTCATGTATTTTTCAGCTCCATTTGGTGCATTCGGCTTTGACGGGTGCCGCTCTCTTGTGGTGGGAAGAACCACTTAGGCACCACTCCGTGACTTGCTAGGATGATTACCACAAGGCGGTTTTGAAGCAATTTAGTTCCGTAGATTACGAGTGTAAATGGAAGAAAACAATGGGAGCGTTTTATGTAGAAACATGACAAATTGATAACATACTATCTTGCTTGTTTCTAGAAGCTTTTGTTGATGCTCTCAAGGACTGTCCAACGGTGAAATCAAGTTGAGCGAATCGTGGATGGTGAGACTGTCTTTGCACGCACGTGTTCGTACACATCGGCCCCGTAACATTTCAAATGCGATTCGCCTTGCTACAACCCCTAAGACGCAAGAGAGTTTCAAGTCTCGAACTCAACAACAACAAGGGCAGCAGAAAGGCAAAGACAAGGGTAGCTAGTCCAAGGCCAAAGATGGCAAGGACAAGACAAATGGAGGAGCCACGGTGACTCGCCTCAACCTCAAAGAGGGTCGTGCCAAGACAGTTGTTGGACAATGCTTTTATTGTAATTTGTGACTCCACCAAGCACATCATGCAAGATTGTGCACGTCTGAGCTTTTTTCATTTCTCGGGTCAAGCACACACCCAAGGTGCTTCATGGCATAAGGCCACAAGTAGGAGCAGAGGAAATTTTTAGCCAAGCCTTTTACAGTTGCCGTTTGCACTCAGTGGAGAATCTTTGGCTTGATTGGCGATCACTCAAGAGGACTCTTCTCACCTACCGTTTACATTGGGTGGAGTGTCTTTAGTGTCTGATGTCATGGAAACACCTCCAAAGGACATATCATCAAGTTTATTGTTGTCCTAGGAGGATAGGCCGATTGGTGTATCTTCACAACGCACAGATTTCTTGGAGACTGTACTGACAACAATCAAGGTTTTGACTTCAACGTATCAGTGGGTGTATTACTTGGAGTATGTTCCACAAGACGACATACAAGTTCCAAGCAATGCTGATGGATACCGATTTAGTGCAACGTTTCTGAGGAGTACTATTCTTGGTTTTGCTTTCTTTCTTCAAGGTGGATTGGAGCCGGTGCAAACAATTCTTGTGCTCCATATGAGTCGATGCATTACTGGCTAGAGTTTGGATCACAGAGTTTTGCTTGCCCCTTCTCTAGAGTGTTCTTCTTGTGGGCTACTAGAGTATACTCCGTGGTTTTCAGTGTTTTTTCATGGACGGTTGGACAAACTAAAAGTGCTCGATCTGATGGAAGTTGATCATCCGTAGGTTTCTTTGCAAGTCTTTGTTGAACCTTCATAGTGGATGCAAAGTGGTCTCGCTATGTTTGGGATTTTTGGTAACTTGGATAAGCTTTGCTTGGGTCTTTTTCTTTTATGCAAGGGCACTTTATATGGACATTGTGCAGCTGAGGACAAATGCAATGCAAGTAGGGAACAATGTGACACACTGACTATGCAAGACACAACCACACATCACTTAGCAACCAACGAGCAAGATCAACCAACGCAGGTGACACATGGCATTGCCACATAGCAATGATGACAAGGCAATGGTCATGTGCTAGTCGGGTACAACTAGGCCGATAGCATTACTAGGTGCATTGATGGTAGATGCGTATATATACGTGGGTAGTCAAAGCGTTTCTCTCAGAGTTGTCTGCAAATCTCATCTCCCTCATGAGGTACGTAAAATACGGTACGGTATGAAACTATGCAAGCGAAACTAATGCAAAACTTTTTTTTGATTACTGTTTTTTTTTCTTTTTTACGCTTGTTTTTTTTTTGCCTGGTCTGTTTACTGTTTTTTATGGCTATTTGGGCAACCTTGCCACCTTCCCGACTTTGCATCTCTAAATACGTACAAATATCTATTTTTCAAGTGTTTTTTAAAGTGGACCGTACCTGTACCTTTATGGAACTTATTTTTCTGAAATAAAAAGTCCCATACCAATACCATTTTTCCATACCTGTGTACCTGCCAACGATGGTTTCTCTGTATGCGAAGTGCTATAGGTCACATGGCCGTGATTTGACATCTTCATTCTCAACCACGTCTCGTACTTGAATTTCAATTGTATTACTTCTTTCTTTTGCATAATACATAGCAATAGTTTAGGACTCTTAGGTGTGTTGTATGTGTGATTCAAGTACAAGACGATGGTTTCTCTGTACGCGAAGTGCTATAGGTCACATGGCCGTGATTTGACATCTTCATTCTCAACCACGTCTTGTACTTGAATTTCAATTGTATTACTTCTTTCTTTTGCATAATACAAAGCAATAGTTTGGGACTCTTAGGTGTGTTGTATGTGCAATTCTGGTGCACTCTTCTTTCTATCTCTAGAAAACACTAGCACACAAGCGCAAGTGTTCTACATCCTTGATATCTTGCACGACTTGATAGGCGATATAATTGTCCGCTTGCCAGACAAGGCGATCCCAGACATCACCTAAGCATCTCTAGTATCCCACCGTGTTTGATCTATGGTAGGGCATTAGTAAAATGTAGATATATACATTTTACTGTGTGGTTTATTGTGTTAGTAAAAAGTGTTATAGCATTTGAAGAGATACAAGGATGTAAAAACCATTACATGATCTCCTAAAAGGTGTTTCAGTTAACATGTCGTCTAACCTTAAAATTTTAATTTATAAATTTTTCTTTCTTGAGAGAGAAGGCATAATAATAAAAAAACATTAAGAGAAGACATACCTCCAAGCGCCCACTTGTGTGATGTAGCATTTGAATGAAGAAACTTTGGATGAACTCGTACATGATCCATTCCATCTATTTACATACATCACAAACACGCATATGAAAATGATTGGATGCACAACTATGTAATTTACAAAACACATTGTGTACATTATATAGCAAAATAAGTTTGTTTGAAGGTCATTAAGGTCATTAGAGACATCACATGTTACTAAGAGACAAACAAGCAAAAGGCAATTAAGCTAAAGATCTTGCAAGTAAAAGAGCCACTCCTCCTTAATTCTCCTCCATTTACTAGTTTCAAAGATCACCCTTCTTCTCACAGTCATTCCAAGCCTACACATGACACATGAAATAGACTACCCATAACCATTAAAGGCTTCCATGTTCATGCTTGTCAATCGCCTCTCATGAGTTTGAGATGAAAATCTCAAGCCAATTTTTCATCATTGCACTTTTCAAAGATGCCATGCACCTCTTTCTCGAAAGCAACAACTTTTCCATGTGCAAATAAAAGTGTGAGACTAATTTACATCTCTATAGTCAAAAAGATATAAAGCATTATTGATGCTTTAAAAGTAAATGCATGGCTTCTATACATAGGCTCTCCATTATAGTAAATACAACTTCAAGCAGACACCAATGTGATTAGCTTGAGTTTTTACGACTTTTCAAAAGCAACTCAAGGCTAATAGAAGCTTCAATTAGAAAACAACATAAGATTCGTTTTTCTCCCTAGATGTGATTAGCTTGAATCAATTTTAAGTTTTAAGGTTCTAGCTTAAAACCAATTACCCAAACACACTCATGCTCAAACCTCAATATTCTATAGTGCGAAAGTAATGCATACACCATTTATCCATATTCAATAAAAATAGCAACAAGCTTGCCAAATGTGGATATAACTTCTAAAATTTGCTATGTTCGCATGTTTAAATGCTAGTGGGCGCCCCATTGTCAAGAGGTAAGACATATGGCTCTAGGTAAGAGACTTGTTCTCACAAGAAAGAGAGCAGCATACTAGACTTCAACCGTGGAAAGATACTTGCATCTCATAAAGAGGTAAGACAGCAATTTACTTTTCAGAACATACCACCATTTCAGTATGTATTTGAAAGGGATTAATCATAGCTATCATGGATGAATAGTGGTGATCTACAAATCAAGTGACTTGGGTTTGTAAATCAAAACTTACTGGTCCAGGGACCAGATCCTATATGGATACACCTTGCAGATCAAAAAATTTACAAGCATTTGGACCCCCAAATGCCAACTGCCAGCCTTCGTCATGGACATGGTGCACGAGATAAAAGTCCTTTCACACATGAATGCAAGTAGGACCAAACCTGGAATTTGGAACCAATTTGGGTAGCAGGCAAGATGAACAAACATGGGCAAGAAGGCAAAGGGTGGCATAACCCAAGCGGAGCAACCAAGTTTGGGCATCCCTTTTTCTGGTCGAGTGCAAGCTGACTGCTGATGTTTGTGAGCAGACAGACCAGCAGTCAACTGTCAACCTATAGAATTGCAATCTGGGGCCTATAAATATGACCCTCAGTCTCCCATTTTTTTATCAACTTATGTGTGCAGCCTTTTTTTTTCCCATCCTTCTATTAGTTTATGAAAAACCAACCAGTAGGCTAAAATACAGACACAGAACCTCTAAAAGAGGACAAAACCTAGGGGAGGATAGTCCCCTCCATGGCTGGTCGCTCTTTGAGGGAAACTACCTCATACAAGGTTTTTTTTTGGGAGAGGGGGGGGGGGTGTGTTCCAACAAACCAATGGCTTGCAGTGCCAAGTGGGGTCTCCTGCTATGTCTGAGAGGAAGGGACCCTGCTGCCAAATGCGTAGGCCCTCAACGTTTCTGCATGGGATCCGAACCTCCTTGTAACTTCCCCCACTTGTCACGGAGGGAATGAATGATATCTGTCCATATGGCACAGATGGACTCCGCAGGGGGCGAGTGTGAGTGCCCTCAATGGTCTCCTTGCCTCGTGCTCGACAAATGTGCCATGCCGTGGCCCGCTATGCTGATGATGATCTTGTCAAAATGCACAGCGGAAATGAAGACAATTGTTGTAGAGAGCAAAACACAGATATAAGAGAGAGAGAGAGAGAGAAGCTAGTGTAACTCTGCTATATACACCAAAGAAATCCCAGAATATACAATGAACAGTGTGGGGGGGCAAGGGGCCATTTTATATGGCTCCAGGCTGCTAGTCGGCCAACACAAAACAGGCCGACAGTAGCAAAAATGCTCACGACCAGTAAAAACACAATCGGCCAGGTGAAAAGGCCAGTCAGCCAGTACTGCAGGTCAAGTCAAGTAGCAGTGTCCAATCGGCCAGCATCTGAAACAGCCGACGGGCACAAAACAGCCTCCCACACCAAACAAAAAAAGGGGAAAAATACATGGAAGTGAGGAAGAAATGGGGACACACCAAAACTAGGCGAGCACACCCACAATAGTCCCTGACATAGTGTAGAGACAAGAGATGACTGCTAACACCCAGCTCCTGGATGTGGAACCAACCCCAGTGAGCTGGAGTACCGCCGGAGCATAGCCCGAGGTAGAGACTTCGTGAAGAGGTCCGCCGCATTGTCCTCCATCAAACAATAAAAAAGCAAGATGTCACCAGCCAAGATCTTCTCACGAACAAAGTGATATTGTATCTCTATATGCTTGGTTCGGGCATGGAAGTCCGGGTTCCGAGTAATAGCGATACAGCCTTGGTTATCGCACTGGATGACCGTAGGCTCCTTCTGTGGAAACCCAATCTCGCCAAGCAGCCTCCACAACCACACAACCCCACAAGCAGCCCGGTACTCTACCTCTGTTGATGACAACACAATAGTCGGCTGCCTCTTGCTGCTCCATGAAACCGCTCCTGAGCCAAGGGAAAAACTGTAGCCTGATGTGGATCTCCTCATGTCTAGATCTCCTTCCCAATCTGAGTCACTCCAACCTTGGAGTTGAACTCGTTCCTTCGTGTCACCTCCAGCGGTGTAGAAGAGTCCAAGATCCTTCGTACCTTGAAAGCCACCGCAAGATTGCAATCCTACGTCCCAATGAGACTTCAACAGCGTTTGCATGAATGAGCTCAACCGCCCTACAAGAAAGCTCAAGTCCAATCTAGTGTTCAACAACCAGATCAATGAACCAACCAGCTTCCGGTACAGAGAGGCATCAACTGGCTCACAAGGATCATTCACTGTAAGCTTAGTGTTCGGGTCCATCCGCAATCCTACGTCCCAATGAGACTTCAACAGCGTCTACATGAATGAGCTCAACCGCCCTACAAGAAAGCTCAAGTCCAATCTCGTGTTCAGCAACCAGATCAATGAACCAACCAGCTTCCGGTACAGAGAGGCATCAACTGGCTCACAAGGATCATTCACTGTAAGCTTAGTGTTCGGGTCCATCGACAACGTGATAGGCTTGCAATTCTCCATCCCAAAGGCCTCAAGCAACTCATGAACATACCGCTGCTGAGAGACAAAGAACCCCCTCTGGGTCTACCAGATCTCCAATCCCAAGAAGAAGTGGAGTAAGCCTGAATCGATCATCTCAAACTCCTTTGATTAGGCAGCCTTCGTCACTGCAATGTGCTCCATATGACCGCCGGTGAGAATGAGGTCATCCACATAAAGGATGATTAACGTGACCATGCTTGACCATGCCGCGTTCCTGAAAGAGAGATAGGTTGGGATCTGCAACCAATCTCTGGAATCCAGTCTAGAAAGAAGGAATCAATCTTCTGATTCCAAGCCCTGGGAGCTTGCTTAAGACCATACAAGGCCTTCCGCAACCTGTAAACCATCCCCATTGATGCTGGAATCTCAAAGCCACCTCCTCCTGCATGTCACCATTAAGGAATGCAGATTTAACATCTATCTGATATACGGGCCACCGCTGAGAAGAAGCAAGGGCAAGAACAGTCTGAATCGTGGTCATCCTCGCTATCGGTGCAAAGGTATCCTCATAGTCAATGCCAGGCCGCTGAGCATAATCCTTAGCCACAAGTCTAGCTTTGTGTTTGTCCACCGACCCATCTGACATATACTTGGTCTTAAAGACCCACTTGACACCAATGACAGACCGTTTCGACGGCCTCGATACCAACTCCCAAGTGTTATTCTTCTCAATGGCATCCAGTTCCACCTGCATGGCTTTCCTCCAAGTATCCTCTGCAAACTTCCTTGACGAAAGTGGGCTCTTTGTCTCGCATGATACAAGACATCAAATCATAGTTTACATGTAAAAGCTCCGCTGAGTGATTTTTATCATGGACTCCGTGCGAACTTCGAGGTCCGTCCTCTGTGGTCCATTCGGAGAGAAGCTCCGTGACACCTAACTCCCGAAGGGTGTCCACCAACCACCTGGGTACTCGAACAGACCGCGGAGCCTCATGTTGCCGCAGGGGCTCATCTCCAGCTGAGGGTCAACCTCCTCAACTGACTGAGGCTGTCAAGCTCGATCAATGGACTAGAAATCATCATCAGAATCTTCTAGGTCTCCAAGAAGTGGCGGTTCATCAACAATGGAAACCGGAACATGCTCATCAAAGACCACATCCCTGCTAACAATAACCTCGTTCCTTTCTGGATCATACAACATGTACACCCTAGGAAAGAGAGTTATAACCCACAAAGACATGCTTTTGGGACTTTGAGTCGAGCTTCCCTCTCTGCTTCTTCTAAATGTGAACATATGCATCGCTCCCAAACACACGGAAATGGGAGAAATCAAGTTTCCTGCGACAATATGCTTCAAAGGAAGTCATGTTCGGTACTTAAGTCGTCGGAGAACGGTTGAGGATATGGATAGCCATAGCCACAGCCTCTCCCCAAAGTGGACGAGGAAGATCACGATGCTCCAACATCGTCCTCGCCGTCTCCACCACAGTCCTAATCTTACGTTCAACTACTCCATTCTCTGACGGCGAACCTGTATTGGCCAGCTCTCACTTGATGCCATGTTTCGCACAAAATCTCACGAACGCATTGGAAGAAAATTCTCCTCCTTTGTCAGCCCGAAGAGTCTTCACCTGCAAGCTAGACTCTTTCTCCACCATCACATGCCACTCCATGAACCGAGCAAAAGCTTGGTCCTTCTGTGAAAGGAAATAAACCCATGTGAATATGGAACAATCATCAACAAGTAACATAAAGCACAAAGAACCTCCCAAGGATGTAGTCTGCATAGGTCCACACAAGTCAGTGTGTACCAACTCCAAAGGTTTCAAAACCCGCCTGGCAGCATGCTTCGGAAAAGATTCCCTGTGCTGCTTACCACAAATGCAAGAACTACAGCGTCCTTGCCTGCTGCCAACATCTGGCAAGCCAACCACCATCTCGTCCCGAAAAGCTCGCTACAGCGCATCCACATTCAAGTGGCCAAACTGAAAGTGCCACAAATCACCAATCTAAGAACTTGTCAAAGAGGAGAGTTTGTATATACCATTCTCCACGCCGCCTTCCCAAACAACCTGGCAAGTCTCGCGGTCCCATAGAGCAACAGAATGCTCCTCAAACTCCACCCAGAAGCCAGTCTTGCACACCTCATGCACTGACAACAGATGAAAACCAAGTGCTGGGACATAAAGAACACAAGAGGAATGCTTCCCCCCTCTGCCATCAGGAATAATCTTCATCCGGCCCTCACTGTGTATTGGTATGGTGGAATTGTCGTCAATGAAAATGCCACCTGACTGCCATTTTAGATCCAGAAAGAAGTCACGGCGGGAAGGAGTAATGTACCTAGAAGCACCACTATCAAGGATCCATTCTCGAGTATCCTTTGCGGTGAAGCCAACTGCCTCCACGCTCGAAGAAGATGAAGCATCCGTGTCCAACATCTCCAAGTGCACAAAGGCTAGAGTCTTTGCAGCTGAAGCTGAAGAATCGGCACTCTTCCCAGTCTGCTTGGGACACATCCTCCAATAGTGGCCTTTCTCGCCACAATCATTACAAGTCCTCTCAGCCTTTAGTTTCTCTCAGTCTAAGTCGGGCTTCTTCTCATAAGACTTCTCCGTTGAAGCCTTCCCTTTGCCCTTGTTGTTGTTATTACGGCCTCAGAACCTCTGCCATGGGCTCGTGAATCGCTCTTCTTGGTCCAAGACCATGGGCACAAGCTCCTCCCATGTGATGGTGCTGAGCCTGCCACTTGTGATCAACGAAGAGTAAAAGACTGAGTACTGAGAGGGTAAATGTGACAGCAACGTTATGGCCATATGCTCTAATGATCTCTTTCCCTGCCTGGAGAACTTCCTGCTGAAGAGCCTACAGCTTGTTGATGTGCTCCCGCATCATCATCGACTTTGCAAGATTCATCACCCGCATCTGAACTACCAAGGAGATTCTCTTCATGGGTGATACCCTGTTGTAGAGAGAAGCCAAATGCTGCCAAATACCTCTGGCCAGCGTCATATGCTTTATATGATTGATCACCTCTGGCGTGCGATTGAGGAAGATGAAAGAACGGACTCTGGCATTGACACGATCCCATAACTGTGCCTCTGCCTCCCATTCCTTCCAAATAGAGGGTAACTCCCCGTCCTCTAACTCCCCCGAGAATGTGGGAAGTGTCAGGATCTTCGCGTGCTTCTCAGCCATCTCAAGCAAATGTGCCATCTCAAGGGTTCACAAGGTCTTGTGAAGGGAGGGTGGGTGGGAAAAAAGAAGAAGGGACAGCAAATAGAATGCAAGGTGGCTGTCCAACGATGATGGTTGCCTTCTACCCGATCTCCAAGTCCCGTACAGCCCAAAACAGTCTCCAATCACAAAACAGTCTCCAATCAGCACCTAAATCAACAAACCCTCGACGTCCCACTGTCTCCAAGCTTCAAGCCACCTGGGGCTAGAGAGCAAAACACAGATGCAAGAGAGAGAGAAGCTAGTGTAACTCTGTTATATACACCAAAAAAATCCCGGAATATACAATGAACAGTGTGGGGGGCAAGGGGCCATTTTATATGGCCCCAGGCTGCTAGTCGGCCAGCACAAAACAAGCTGACAGCATCAAAAATGCTCACGACCAGTAAAAACACAATCAGCCAAATGAAAAAGCCAGTCGGCCACTACTGCAAGTCAGGTCAGGTAGCAGTGTCCAGTCGGCCAGCATCTGAAACAGCCAATAGGCACAAAACAGCCTCCCACACCAAACAAAAAATGGGAAAAATACATGGAAGAGAGAAAAAAATGGGGACACACCAAAACTGGGCGAGCACACCCACAACAGAGGCCCTGACATAATGTACAGACAAGAGATGATTGCTAACAGATCTCCCATCTCGAACAAGTGCTAGAGAGCCATGCCTCTACAGGTTGGGATAGACTTTGCCTGCAGTGTGTGAGCCTAAGGGCCTGCCCTCATAGTGGAGGGCGGTCCCTGACTCTCTTACCTAGGTGATTGCCCCCCACCCCCAAAGTGATGATGCGGTATGCAATCCTAGCGGTGGTGAATGGTTAGAGAATCCTCTGCCATACCTGCTACCTTTTGGGGCCATCCCAAAGGCAATGTCGCTTGCTACGAGGGGGTGTTTTCCCACAAACTGATGGCTTGCATTGCCAAGTGGGGTCTCTTGCACTATTTGAGAGGAAGGGACCCTACTGCCAAATGCGTATACCTCTCAACGTTTTCACATGGGATCCGAACCTCCCATGTAACTTCACCCACAAGTCGGAGAGGGTATGAATGACATCTATTTGGTGAGGATTTTGCAAGAATTTCCTAAGAGGGCAATGGGGCCACATTGACGAATCTCCAAACAGTCATCACCCTCCTTCGAAATCAAGTGAAGCATCCCCTTAGAGAGTCTCCAACATGTGTCTCGAGGCCATGATCTCATTGAAAGAGGCCATGAAATCACCTATATCCCAATGGCAAAGAGAAAGAGAGACCAATAAGCCATCCTCACCTAGACCATCCTCACCTAGACACTTGCCCCATGGAAGGACACGACATGAATCTTGCAGCTCGATGAGAGAGAAGGGGGAGCACAAGAGGGAACCACCTCCTGCGTATGCTACCAAACTCTCTCCCTTGCCGCCTCCACTTGCGGGGTGAGGGCATCTCCTGAGAGGAGATCTTTAAAAAAAACCTAAGGCTATGGCTCGAACTTGTGGGGAATCTGCTTCAATCGTACCAACGAAAGCGATAGCTCACTGACCGAGATGCAAACCCCTCCCTAGTTCCCCTTCAGTCGAAGACAAGGGACCCACTCGGCCTTCCCCAACCCTAACTATAATCCATTGTGCCCTCCCCTACACAATTGTACCTAAATCTAGCACCGACGAAGCAATTGCTCACTGACTGATCCCTAGTTTCCCTAAGGGCCGAAAATCAAGGGACCACAAAGTATGGCTGCGTCCAAGTAAGATCTTCCCACATTTGCACTTGCAACCTATCCAGAGGTTATGTTCCTCTAGGAACAAGAGATCAATTGGGCCTCCTACACAGATTCTCTGAAGCTCTTTAAGAAGGAACCCTCTTTGGTGATGGAAGTAGGGACCCCCCATCCCTTGAGCATTCCAAAAGACGATCCGCATAACTAAGGATGGGAGGAGTGAGACCTGCTTAAGACACCCTCAACATGGAGGGTCTTCAACGTCGGTTTAGGGGAAATTATCACAACCAGACCGAGGCCGGATGCGAGCCAGGTGATCCATGATCCTGCCCCTCCATAGAGATCCACTCTGCTCTAGCTCTCTGTATGCTCTTTGCTCCATCTGTCACAGCAGAGGAAACGGAAGAAGGGTCTCAAAAGAACAATGACAACCACCAAACCAAGGTCGGATGCGGGCCAGGTGGCCCCTCCAGTGGGACGAGTTGGTCTGCGACCTTAAGCAACGGTTTCTACTGCCCCACTACCTTCAAAGACTCGAAGACGAGTTCAGGGGAGCGCGTCAGAACGCGCAACCAAACCTTCAGTTTGATAAAAGAATTTTGACTTTATGTCTACAATTAGGCTTATCTGATACAGACAAGAAAGGGCAGTTTTTGACATGCAAATCTAGGCCAGTCACCTTTGAAGACGCACTCTCGCCTGCGCAGAATGCAGGATTGAAACATAATGGTGGCAAGCCCAAGACTTCCCAGCCGGCTTCTCCCAGGGCAAACACCTTGGGGAGGTAAAGGCCAGAACCAGACGGGGTCTTCCCCAAGACAGGGCTCGAGAGCCTCTGGCTCCAAGAACTCGAACAATGCGTCTAAGCTTACTCCAAGCCAGAAAGCGGAGGCAGGCAAGACTGGTGGCAAGTTGAGTGCTGAGGAGCTTTCTCAGTACAAGGAGGAGGGAAGATGTTTCTTTTGTCATACAAAAGAACATACTTCTCGGGATTGTCCGAAGAAGCCTCCAAAGCCCGCCGCCGCCACAGCTTCCATGGTGAGCTCAGCTCCCACACAAACCCCAGCAGCTACCCCTAGTTCTTCAAACCCCGGTGCTTCAGTTAGAGCAATTATTAGCCGAAAGCTCGAAGATAAGCAAAAGGGTGTCCATGACCAGGAGTATGAGCGCAACGAATTGCTCAAGTCCTTTGGCTACATAGGTGGCTAGAGAGTCGTTGTCTTGTTTAACAGCGGCAGCACGGAGGATGTGGTCACGAAACAGACCGCTAGGCGTGCCCGTTTCGATCTGACTTCAGTAGACAAACAAGTTGAGGGTTTTTACACAGGCATGACAACAAGCGTCAAGTATGAAGCTCTAGGTGCTAAGTTAGTTATTCAGGGCATAGAGTTTTGTGCGTGATTTTATGATTGCCCCTCTTGTAGGAGCAGACATAATTTTAGGTATTCACTGGTTTCACAAGTTTATTCCTGATGTCAAGTGGGACAAGCACACGTTGCAGATCAATCGGAATGTGTCAAACGCCCCATTGACCATTAAGTGTGAGCCAAGAATTCCGAGCTTTCCGCTCATAAGCCACTTGCAGGCTAAGCGAGCAGTCAGGAAAGGCGCACAGTGTGCAATGATTTACATCCACACAGCCCAGACGGTGGCCAGTGCTTCCGAGAAGTACTCGGTTCTCCATTAAAAGTTCCAGAAAATTTTTCTTCGGGATAGCCTCCCTCCTCCCTCCCCAGCTTCCCCCGTCCAGACCGAAGGACCACAAGATTGACCTCCTCCCAAGCTCGGAACCCCCGAGCAAGTTTCCATATCGCCTTTCCAAGGCAATGGAATCGGAGTTGGACCGCCAACTCCAAGAATTGTTGTAATGGCTTCATCCGCCCCAGCGTGTCGCCATTTGCAGCACCGATCTTATTTATCAAGAAGAAAGATGGCTCGTCCCCTTCCCGAGTACGTCAATGTTATGAGCAAAAAATTACGAGCAAGATTCTTTCGAGCGAGAAAAATAAGCCCAACACCCAACTATAGTTCTCTTTGAAACTACATGTGGTGACAAACGAGAGAGAGAGAGAGAGAGAGAGAGAGAGAGAGATTGTAAGATAGATAGACATCCCTTTGTACCGTTGTTATTACCTTAAAAAAGTATTGAAAAATAATTCATTTAAGAAACGTCCCTCATAATCACTCTCAATATAATAATATTATACATAAATAATTACTTATTAAACATATCATATGACAATATCTTTCAAGTGTTTTTATAGTATTAATAACAAGATATTTATGGACATGTTTCTACAGAAGTTTAAATTATCGTAAATAAGTATTAACTTGGGCTCATATATCACTCTCATAAAATACATGTAATATTTAATGCTATATATGCAAGGTTTTCCAAAATATAACCCCATAGATGTGCTCAAATGGGGTTTTTCGATCAATTTGAGTGGCTGAATGACTATATTTGGACATTGGATGTGAAAGTTATGTCACTTTTAAAAGTGCTGTCCAAGGTAGTTTCGCCAGCGAAACTACCTTGAAAGACCTTGTTCAAAGGGGTTTCGCTGGAGAAACTACCTTGATGGCTTGCTTCAATGAGTTTTCTTTGGAGAAACCCTTTCATGAAGATAGGTTGAGAGAGGTTTTTCAATGTCACCCCCTATTAAGTAAAAAGTTGTAAGAAGGATCATAAGGGAATTTTCATAGAGAAGTCTACTCTACATGTGGGTTTCTTCAAAAGCCATCCCATTATGTTCTCACCATTCCCAAAGATTCAAATAAATAGTCGTGTATAAAATAGGCATTCCTATAATACTTTTCATATTTCTAAGTGAAACTATGCTTTCTTCTGATCCATTTTTGTCATATTTTTGCATAGTTGGAAGCTTTGTTTTTCCTTCGCTCGGACGCTCGGAAGATTTCGCTCAGAAAATGCTCGTCCCCTTCCCGTTTGTGTGTCGATTATCATGCACTCAACAAGCTGACTATCAAGAGCAGATTCCCGATGTCTCGAATTGACTATATTCTCGAGAGGTTGAATAAAGCAAAGGTGTTCTCGAAACTGGATTTAAAGAGTGGGTACCACCAGGTGCAGATTGTGGAGGGGGACATCAAGACAGCCTTCCGTACACGGAACGGGCCCACTATAAATTTGTGGTCATGCCATTTGGCTTGACGAACGCCCCAGCTACATTTAACCGCATGATGATGCGTGTTTTCCGGGATTTGATTGGAAAGTGTGTTGTCATATTTCTGGACAACATACTCGTATTTTCAGCTACGGTTGAGCAGCATGACATTGATGTGGAGAAAGTCCTTAAGTTGTTGGAAAGCAACGAACTCTATGTCAATGAAAAGAAGTCGGAATTTTATTTGTTCCAGGTGCATTACTTGGGATATATAATTAGTGCTAAAGGCATTCGACTCGATCCGGCTAAAGTGGCCAAGATTGTCAACTGGGAAGTACCTCAGACATACCTGTCATGTACATGAATGTGCCATGAACATTTCTCAGAGATTCTCCAACAGAGGTAACCAGAAAAAAGACCATTAGAGCTTGGATTATGGAGCACAGGGTGCAGATCAGACTTGGAGAGGACCAGAGGATGCTGTCGGCTGACTACAGGACCTGTCGGCTGCATGGTGCAGGGCAGGCGCTTCAGCGTTGGTCTTATTTGGTCCAGTCGCCCGGCCGACTGCTGGTCGGCCATCGCTTCATATTTCCCAAGGGCCTATAAAAGGCACCCAAGGCTTGTTATTGTAACCATTCAATCCTCTAGGGGTTTGGGTCACTAGGATGTCCCATAGGGGACAGAATTTGGGACAGAATTTTGGGTGTTATCACCTTTTCTTCAAGGCAGCCTAGGACTGTGTGTAAGAGTACCTTTTTGTACTATAGCAATATACTGAATTTTCAGCATCTCCATCCATCCATCCATCCATCCATCCATCCATATATATATATATATATATATATATATATATATATATATATATATTTGCGTTTTGCATCAGATGGTTTTCTAGTCGTGTTTAGGGCTGAAAGAAGACTCCCAAAGCTTCCGCACGTTACATTGGTATTAGAGCATTAGGCTCAGCAAAGCTAAACACTGAATCAGTCCCATATGATGGTGTACATGTCCAAGGTACAGGAAAGTACACTGATACGAAGCCCAAGGCAAGGAACAGAGATCGGGAAGAGCTCCCAGGAGGTTTGTTGGCGGTGTTCCACAAAGCCAAAGGGGATGGCAATCCTCTGAGCCAGATAGGTTCACAAGCAACGGTTCCAAGGGAGGTTTATCCTCCAAAGGGTGATGTGAGAGTGCCAGACTCATTTCTCAGGAATGAAGACCAAGACAGTGTTCAGAGTCAGGGCAAGAATGGATTGTGGACCAGATGGAAACAGATGCATAGATCTTAGTCTGTGACAGAGTAGTTTGGAGACCGGGCCGGGATTTCAGAGAAAAGGGTTGCCAGGGATGAATGGATGACAGAGGGACTTCGGGAAAAAGAATGGGATGATGACAGTCATCCAAGAACACGTTGGAATCCCGTCATCAAGTTTAGCAGAGGGGGATGTCATGTGCATGAATGTGCCATGAACATTTCTCAGAGATTCTCCAACAGAGGTAACCAGAAAAAAGACCATTAGAGCTTGGATTATGGAGCACACGGTGCAGATTGGCTAGGGCAGACTTGGAGAGGACCAGAGGATGCTGTCGGCTGACTACAGGACCTGTCGGCTGCATGGTGGAGGGCAGACGCTTCAGCGTTGGTTTTATTTGGTCCAGTCGGTCGCCTGGCCGACTGCTGGTCGGCCAGCGCTTCATATTTCCCAAGGACCTATAAAAGCCACCCAAGGCTTGTTATTGTAACCATTCAACCCTCTAGGGGTTTGGGTCACTAGGATGTCCCATAGGGGACAGAATTTTGGGTGTTATCACCTTTTCTTCAAGGCAGCCTAGGGCTGTGTGTAAGAGTACCTTTCTGTACTATAGCAATATAGTGAATTTCCAGCATCTCTCTCTCTCTCTCTCTCTCTCTCTCTCTCTCTCTCTCTCTCTCTCTCTCTCTCTCTCTCTCTCTACTCCAAGGGACAAAGGTATGGATAGCCGATGAACTCACCCCGCTACAACTCAAGAACAAATCGGCAGAGCTGAATAAAGTTAAAGAAGCAAGAAAGAATGGCAAATGGGCAATATACAGAGGAGGACAAGCAATCATTAAAGAATTCCGTATACCACCCCCCTCAAGAACAAATCCATCCATGGATGAAATATAGCTATTTTTATTTTGAAACTCAATTTCGAACTAGATGCAATAGAACCCATTGTAATTTAAACTCTTAAGAGTCTTAAGAGTTCATTTTGAGTTATTTTTTTTTCAGTTTTATGCCTCTTTGGCATCGATACCCAGAGTGGAATGTAAATGGATGTACCTAATCTGTCCCATAGGTCAGATTCGGCCTCCCGTGGACGTTAATATAACTTTCTTTCTTTCTTTCTTTCTCTCTACTCTCTCTCTATATCTGCATTTTGCATCAGATGGTTTTCCGGTAGTGTTTAGGGCTGAAAGAAGACTCCCAGAGCTTTCGCACGTTACACAACCTATGACATTAGATCCTTTGTGGGTATATGCCAGGCAAGTTTTCTGACCTCTCGACAGATCTCACCGATCTGCTGAAGGGAGTAAAGACAATAAGGCAAAAGATTCGAATGACTCCATGAGCGTTGGAGGCATTCCAGAACCTCAAGGTGGCTTTGTCAGAAGCGCCTTGTTTAGCACTTGCCTCGTGGGACAACCCATTTCAGGTGATCATCGATGCGAGTAACATCGCAATTGGAGGTGTATTGCAACAAAATGGTCATCCAGTAGCTTACATGTCTCGTAAGTTACTGCCCGCTGAGAAAAACTATTCAATCTATGATCGTGAACTCCTAGCAGTTATACACGCCTTGAAACATTGGAAACATTTTCGAGGTTCGCACTGACCATCAGGCGTTACGCTGGATTCAGACAATGCCAAGTGCACAGTGGAGTGATCGACAACACCGTTGGAGTCAAATATTCCAGCAATTTGGTGGTATGATTGAGTACCTTCCAAGAAAGGCCAATCCAATGGCCGATGCTTTGAGCAAAAAGGGACAAGTGTCTACGATTCAGACCACTAGACTTGATCTTGTTGGTACAGGACTTGATGACGCGGATTCTGAGAAATACGTGGATTCTGAGAAATTCGGTGCACTGTGGGAACAAGCATTGGATGCCACAAGACCATGCCACTTTTTGATACGCGATGGTTGGCTTTTTTACAAAGATCGACTATGTGTCATGAAGTCGTTCAGGGCAGCTCTTCTCCATGATGCCATTACAGGTGGTCATAGGGGCATGAATTCGACTCTCTGGAGAAATTGGAACGGCAATACTATTGGCCACAGATGAGACATGATGTGTTTACATATGTACAACGCTGTGACATTTGTCAAAAGGTGAAAGCTCCTCGTGGAAAGAAGATAGCGTTGTTACAACCCTTGCCAATTCCGGAGGATCCTTTCCAAGACATTTCCATGGACTTTGTCACGAATCTGCCTCCTAGTCCGAGTAAGCGTAATACGCAGTACTTAACTATTGTTGATAGATTTAGCAAATTTGTTATGCTTATTCCTTGCAGGGCCAATGTGACCGCCGAAGATGTTGACCAATTGTTCATTCGGCATTGGTACTCGATTGGCAAGATTCCTAGGACCATAGTGTCAGACTGAGATGCCAAGTTTACTGTCACCATTTGGCCACCCGAATGGTTCACTCTTGCTTTCACACTATGTACATATTGGATTGGTGTCCATGGCTTATGGAATGTGCCTATGCATGTGATTGACACATGTCATGCTGTATAGTTGGATATGATATTCCGCTGGGACTTGATGTTATCATGCCCGAAATATCTAGAGGACTTGGCTTTCCGCTGGGACTTGTGCCTTTGTGTACATGCCCGAAAATGCCTGGAGGATTGGCTTTCCACTGGGTCTGGTATCGCATATACTTGCCTAGAAACGCCTGGTCTTATATGGTTTCATGTACGGAAATTCCTCATGCCAATGCTGCATTGCATAGCATCTTTATGTGCTTGCTTGCAATTGAAATTGCATGCTGTTTTCATGCTTGCTTGACCAACGTGTAGTTCCGGGTAAGGGGACGCCCGCCCGTGAACCGTGCGTGTGAAACTGTCTGCTGACATGGTTGTGTGGCATGTGAACAGGTGGTAAGTATTACCTAATCTAGGCTCAAATAGCCCTTAGGACTTAGCCAATATTTATAAGTGAGTGCGTTCCTGCTTCATTAAAGTTTGGGCGCCCAAAAGTCACTTATAAATTATGACCGCTTCCAAGTTCACACTCACTGAAGTCCCGAGGCGGACAAGACTCAATGTCCAGGACCTAATCCTCCTTTTTTACTCATAAATGGGCATCTCCCCATGTCCCTTCACCTGATTGGTCCGACTTTAATCTTGCTCCAGAAGGGGAGAAAGGAAGGGAAAGAGACAAAGGAAGGGAGAGAGAACCGTGCTGGAGCTTTGGGATTTGAATCTCAGCTCTAGGACTTGTCACACTCACAGGAAACAAGTCTTGTGTACAAGTACACTGTACAAAACAAGCTTCGTACTATAGATTATATGGTGTGGTGTTGAGACAAGTTGCAAGGAGAGCAACGAGAAGAAAGCAATGGGAAGAAAACAACAATCAGGAGGTGAAGGCCATTGTTTTTTCTCAACGGGCATCGCATGCTGTTACGGGCGGGCCAGCCATCGTTTTTTTTTTTTTAATTTATGCCACGTGGGCAACGAAGTAATAATGGGCGGAGCCTTACGTTTTATTTTGGGTGGAAAAAAGCCACGTAGGCGGCGTCGACCCCCGCCCCTGTTTCTTGCCGTTTCGATGAGATTGACGTGAAGAAACGACGTTTCTCCGTTTTGGGGCCCGTTTCACCCGTTTCCTATGACTGTGGTGGTGGAAGACCACACAAACTCAGAGGCGCGCCACAATCTCTGAAAACTCTCCCAGCCTCAATCGATAGGCATCTGAGAAGACCATAGTCCACAAGCACCCCCACGATGGAGGGGGAGGGAGGGCTCTAAGAGACTCTAGGGAAAGGGCCGACATTGGAGAGGCTGCAATGGTCATCTCCACAAGATCTGAAAACTGATGAATCCGATGCTGGGTTGGGCCGGGCTGCTTGCTCTAGTGGGACTCAAGAGCAACAGGGGATGCTAGGAATGACCCAAGGAGATTGAAGGAGGGGGGGATGAAACCAAGGGGAGGGAAGGGGGGAGAGAGAGAGAGAGAGAGAGAGAGAGAGAGATGAAAATGAAATGAAATGTTATATTAACGTCTTCAAAAGGCCAAAGTGACCTATGAGACCAAAGTTACAACCATGTGACATCTGATACGCTGTCTGGAAAAGAAAAGAGATAGCCCCACAATACATCAGTAGGGGGGGATCTAATACTACTAGTCAAAACGGGGTACATGAGTACATGGATACCTGAATACATGAATATGGGGGAGTACAAAAGTAACAAGAGAGAGAGAGAGAGAAAGAAAGAAAGAAAGAAAGAAAGATTTTATTAACGTCTTCCAAAAGACCGAACTCGGCCTATGAGACAAATCGGAGTACCTGTATGGGGTATCCTCTGTCATCCCAACAAAATGAAAAAGTACTGAATAAAAAAGCTGAATCTGGGTGTGCAGGGGATGGAGCTCTATTACTACGAGAATGCAAAGCTATATGCATGGAGTATACAATCATGATATGCAACCTAGCTAGCTCCATCCTGTACCATACTGGGGGTATAAAATGGTATACATCAGTGAAGGGGGGAGGGGAGGGGGGGCATCAGCTCCACAAACACAAAGGACGAGCAAAAATCAGTAAGAACCTCTTGAACAACCTGAAGGATCGCCACGGCGTCCATCTCCTCGTTAGGAACTAAATGCGAATAATAGTTCCAACGGAAAGTGTTGCCTCGAGGGAGCTTTGGCAAGCGACACTCTTGGCAAGGCGCGCAATGATGGCGCCTATGGCAACAAACTGGCCACCAACGACAAGTGCCTCCCTCTTGCTGAGCCTGGGAAGGAGGCTAGGCCGCAAGGATCGACTAGTCAAGAACCTCCAACATGGGCTCGGGTCCTGCATCTCCTCCTCTCACCGACTCATGTTGAGGCCTCAAGCGGGCGTCCTTTGTGAGCCTGGCACTGAGGACAAGACCGAGCAAGGTGGCCCCTCTGCCAACAAATAAAACACTGGCCATGGAGACCGGAATACTACATTCAGTATGAGAGTTAGATTTTCTCTCAATTTTTTTTCTTTTCAAGCCATTGCTTCACAATTGATTGCTTGATTAGGATCAGTGAAGAGCACAGTTTGTGGGGGAGAAATTTGCTTTGGATCACTCCCTTATGCCTTCTGATAGAGCTACAAAGCAACAATTTTCTGCTTTGGCTAACAATCTTCACAAGCTTTGCCTACCCAGTCTTAAAATAGGCAACAGGTTGGCGATTTCCACACCACTAGAGACATCCCTTCAAAAGAAAAAAACTCTCTCTCTCTCTCTCTCTCTCTCTCTCTCTCTCTCTCTCTCTCTCTCTCTCTCTCTGTGTGTGTGCACATCTTCATTCAGTTTGTGCGTTAATTCCGTCGCGAGAAGAGTGCTGATTTCTCAACATTGAAGTTACCGATTCTTCTCCGAAGCTTCCGCATGTTACAGTTTTGAATCAAGTTGTTCCAAAAAAATCTCTCTCGACATCCCTTCAAAAGAAAAAATCTCTCTCTCTCTCTCTCTCTCTCTCTCTCTCTCTCTCTCTCTCTCTCTCTCTCTCTCTCTCTCTCTCTCTCTCTCTCTCTATATATATATATATATATATATATATATATATATATATATATATATATATATATATATATATATATATATATATGCGTTTTGCATCAGATGGTTTTCTAGTCGTGTTTAGGGCTGAAAGAAGACTCCCAGAGCTTCCGCACGTTACATTGGTATTAGAGCATTAGGCTCAGCAAAGCTAAACACTGAATCAGTCCCATATGATGGTGTACATGTCCAAGGTACAGGAAAGTACACTGATACGAAGCCCAAGGCAAGGAACAGAGATCGGGAAGAGCTCCCAGGAGGTTTGTTGGCGGTGTTCCACAAAGCCAAAGGGGATGGCAATCCTCTGAGCCAGATAGGTTCACAAGCAACGGTTCCAAGGGAGGTTTATCCTCCAAAGGGTGATGTGAGAGTGCCAGACTCATTTCTCAGGATCGAAGACCAAGACAGTGTTCAGAGTCAGGGCAAGAATGGATTGTGGACCAGATGGAAACAGATGCATAGATCTTAGTCTGTGACAGAGTAGTTTGGAGACCGGGCCGGGATTTCAGAGAAAAGGGTTGCCAGGGATGAATGGATGACAGAGGGACTTCGGGAAAAAGAATGGGATGATGACAGTCATCCAAGAACACGTTGGAATCCCGTCATCAAGTTTAGCAGAGGGGGATGTCATGTGCATGAATGTGCCATGAACATTTCTCAGAGATTCTCCAACAGAGGTAACCAGAAAAAAGACCATTAGAGCTTGGATTATGGAGCACACGGTGCAGATTGGCTAGGGCAGACTTGGAGAGGACCAGAGGATGCTGTCGGCTGACTACAGGACCTGTCGGCTGCATGGTGGAGGGCAGACGCTTCAGCGTTGGTTTTATTTGGTCCAGTCGGTCGCCTGGCCGACTGCTGGTCGGCCAGCGCTTCATATTTCCCAAGGACCTATAAAAGCCACCCAAGGCTTGTTATTGTAACCATTCAACCCTCTAGGGGTTTGGGTCACTAGGATGTCCCATAGGGGACAGAATTTTGGGTGTTATCACCTTTTCTTCAAGGCAACCTAGGGCTGTGTGTAAGAGTACCTTTCTGTACTATAGCAATATAGTGAATTTCCAGCATCTCTCTCTCTCTCTCTCTCTCTCTCTCTCTCTCTCTCTCTCTCTCTCTCTCTCTCTCTCTACTCCAAGGGACAAAGGTATGGATAGCCGATGAACTCACCCCGCTACAACTCAAGAACAAATCGGCAGAGCTGAATAAAGTTAAAGAAGCAAGAAAGAATGGCAAATGGGCAATATACAGAGGAGGACAAGCAATCATTAAAGAATTCCGTATACCACCCCCCTCAAGAACAAATCCATCCATGGATGAAATATAGCTATTTTTATTTTGAAACTCAATTTCGAACTAGATGCAATAGAACCCATTGTAATTTAAACTCTTAAGAGTCTTAAGAGTTCATTTTGAGTTATTTTTTTTTCAGTTTTATGCCTCTTTGGCATCGATACCCAGAGTGGAATGTAAATGGATGTACCTAATCTGTCCCATAGGTCAGATTCGGCCTCCCGTGGACGTTAATATAACTTTCTTTCTTTCTTTCTTTCTCTCTACTCTCTCTCTATATCTGCATTTTGCATCAGATGGTTTTCCGGTAGTGTTTAGGGCTGAAAGAAGACTCCCAGAGCTTTCGCACGTTACACAACCTATGACATTAGATCCTTTGTGGGTATATGCCAGGCAAGTTTTCTGACCTCTCGACAGATCTCACCGATCTGCTGAAGGGAGTAAAGACAATAAGGCAAAAGATTCGAATGACTCCATGAGCGTTGGAGGCATTCCAGAACCTCAAGGTGGCTTTGTCAGAAGCGCCTTGTTTAGCACTTGCCTCGTGGGACAACCCATTTCAGGTGATCATCGATGCGAGTAACATCGCAATTGGAGGTGTATTGCAACAAAATGGTCATCCAGTAGCTTACATGTCTCGTAAGTTACTGCCCGCTGAGAAAAACTATTCAATCTATGATCGTGAACTCCTAGCAGTTATACACGCCTTGAAACATTGGAAACATTTTCTCTATGGCCGTGCTTCGAGGTTCGCACTGACCATCAGGCGTTACGCTGGATTCAGACAATGCCAAGTGCACAGTGGAGTGATCGACAACACCGTTGGAGTCAAATATTCCAGCAATTTGGTGGTATGATTGAGTACCTTCCAAGAAAGGCCAATCCAGTGGCCGATGCTTTGAGCAAAAAGGGACAAGTGTCTACGATTCAGACCACTAGACTTGATCTTGTTGGTACAGGACTTGATGACGCGGATTCTGAGAAATACGTGGATTCTGAGAAATTCGGTGCACTGTGGGAACAAGCATTGGATGCCACAAGACCATGCCACTTTTTGATACGCGATGGTTGGCTTTTTTACAAAGATCGACTATGTGTCATGAAGTCGTTCAGGGCAGCTCTTCTCCATGATGCCATTACAGGTGGTCATAGGGGCATGAATTCGACTCTCTGGAGAAATTGGAACGGCAATACTATTGGCCACAGATGAGACATGATGTGTTTACATATGTACAACGCTGTGACATTTGTCAAAAGGTGAAAGCTCCTCGTGGAAAGAAGATAGCGTTGTTACAACCCTTGCCAATTCCGGAGGATCCTTTCCAAGACATTTCCATGGACTTTGTCACGAATCTGCCTCCTAGTCCGAGTAAGCGTAATACGCAGTACTTAACTATTGTTGATAGATTTAGCAAATTTGTTATGCTTATTCCTTGCAGGGCCAATGTGACCGCCGAAGATGTTGACCAATTGTTCATTCGGCATTGGTACTCGATTGGCAAGATTCCTAGGACCATAGTGTCAGACTGAGATGCCAAGTTTACTGTCACCATTTGGCCACCCGAATGGTTCACTCTTGCTTTCACACTATGTACATATTGGATTGGTGTCCATGGCTTATGGAATGTGCCTATGCATGTGATTGACACATGTCATGCTGTATAGTTGGATATGATATTCCGCTGGGACTTGATGTTATCATGCCCGAAATATCTAGAGGACTTGGCTTTCCGCTGGGACTTGTGCCTTTGTGTACATGCCCGAAAATGCCTGGAGGATTGGCTTTCCACTGGGTCTGGTATCGCATATACTTGCCTAGAAACGCCTGGTCTTATATGGTTTCATGTACGGAAATTCCTCATGCCAATGCTGCATTGCATAGCATCTTTATGTGCTTGCTTGCAATTGAAATTGCATGCTGTTTTCATGCTTGCTTGACCAACGTGTAGTTCCGGGTAAGGGGACGCCCGCCCGTGAACCGTGCGTGTGAAACTGTCTGCTGACATGGTTGTGTGGCATGTGAACAGGTGGTAAGTATTACCTAATCTAGGCTCAAATAGCCCTTAGGACTTAGCCAATATTTATAAGTGAGTGCGTTCCTGCTTCATTAAAGTTTGGGCGCCCAAAAGTCACTTATAAATTATGACCGCTTCCAAGTTCACACTCACTGAAGTCCCGAGGCGGACAAGACTCAATGTCCAGGACCTAATCCTCCTTTTTTACTCATAAATGGGCATCTCCCCATGTCCCTTCACCTGATTGGTCCGACTTTAATCTTGCTCCAGAAGGGGAGAAAGGAAGGGAAAGAGACAAAGGAAGGGAGAGAGAACCGTGCTGGAGCTTTGGGATTTGAATCTCAGCTCTAGGACTTGTCACACTCACAGGAAACAAGTCTTGTGTACAAGTACACTGTACAAAACAAGCTTCGTACTATAGATTATATGGTGTGGTGTTGAGACAAGTTGCAAGGAGAGCAACGAGAAGAAAGCAATGGGAAGAAAACAACAATCAGGAGGTGAAGGCCATTGTTTTTTCTCAACGGGCATCGCATGCTGTTACGGGCGGGCCAGCCATCGTTTTTTTTTTTTAATTTATGCCACGTGGGCAACGAAGTAATAATGGGCGGAGCCTTACGTTTTATTTTGGGTGGAAAAAAGCCACGTAGGCGGCGTCGACCCCCGCCCCTGTTTCTTGCCGTTTCGATGAGATTGACGTGAAGAAACGACGTTTCTCCGTTTTGGGGCCCGTTTCACCCGTTTCCTATGACTGTGGTGGTGGAAGACCACACAAACTCAGAGGCGCGCCACAATCTCTGAAAACTCTCCCAGCCTCAATCGATAGGCATCTGAGAAGACCATAGTCCACAAGCACCCCCACGATGGAGGGGGAGGGAGGGCTCTAAGAGACTCTAGGGAAAGGGCCGACATTGGAGAGGCTGCAATGGTCATCTCCACAAGATCTGAAAACTGATGAATCCGATGCTGGGTTGGGCCGGGCTGCTTGCTCTAGTGGGACTCAAGAGCAACAGGGGATGCTAGGAATGACCCAAGGAGATTGAAGGAGGGGGGGATGAAACCAAGGGGAGGGAAGGGGGGAGAGAGAGAGAGAGAGAGAGAGAGAGAGAGAGAGAGATGAAAATGAAATGAAATGTTATATTAACGTCTTCAAAAGGCCAAAGTGACCTATGAGACCAAAGTTACAACCATGTGACATCTGATACGCTGTCTGGAAAAGAAAAGAGATAGCCCCACAATACATCAGTAGGGGGGGATCTAATACTACTAGTCAAAACGGGGTACATGAGTACATGGATACCTGAATACATGAATATGGGGGAGTACAAAAGTAACAAGAGAGAGAGAGAGAGAAAGAAAGAAAGAAAGAAAGAAAGATTTTATTAACGTCTTCCAAAAGACCGAACTCGGCCTATGAGACAAATCGGAGTACCTGTATGGGGTATCCTCTGTCATCCCAACAAAATGAAAAAGTACTGAATAAAAAAGCTGAATCTGGGTGTGCAGGGGATGGAGCTCTATTACTACGAGAATGCAAAGCTATATGCATGGAGTATACAATCATGATATGCAACCTAGCTAGCTCCATCCTGTACCATACTGGGGGTATAAAATGGTATACATCAGTGAAGGGGGGAGGGGAGGGGGGGCATCAGCTCCACGAACACAAAGGACGAGCAAAAATCAGTAAGAACCTCTTGAACAACCTGAAGGATCGCCACGGCGTCCATCTCCTCGTTAGGAACTAAATGCGAATAATAGTTCCAACGGAAAGTGTTGCCTCGAGGGAGCTTTGGCAAGCGACACTCTTGGCAAGGCGCGCAATGATGGCGCCTATGGCAACAAACTGGCCACCAACGACAAGTGCCTCCCTCTTGCTGAGCCTGGGAAGGAGGCTAGGCCGCAAGGATCGACTAGTCAAGAACCTCCAACATGGGCTCGGGTCCTGCATCTCCTCCTCTCACCGACTCATGTTGAGGCCTCAAGCGGGCGTCCTTTGTGAGCCTGGCACTGAGGACAAGACCGAGCAAGGTGGCCCCTCTGCCAACAAATAAAACACTGGCCATGGAGACCGGAATACTACATTCAGTATGAGAGTTAGATTTTCTCTCAATTTTTTTTCTTTTCAAGCCATTGCTTCACAATTGATTGCTTGATTAGGATCAGTGAAGAGCACAGTTTGTGGGGGAGAAATTTGCTTTGGATCACTCCCTTATGCCTTCTGATAGAGCTACAAAGCAACAATTTTCTGCTTTGGCTAACAATCTTCACAAGCTTTGCCTACCCAGTCTTAAAATAGGCAACAGGTTGGCGATTTCCACACCACTAGAGACATCCCTTCAAAAGAAAAAAAATCTCTCTCGACATCCCTTCAAAAGAAAAAATCTCTCTCTCTCTCTCTCTCTCTCTCTCTCTCTCTCTCTCTCTCTCTCTCTCTCTCTCTCTCTCTCTCTCTCTCTCTGTGTGCACATCTTCATTCAGTTTGTGCGTTAATTCCGTCGCGAGAAGAGTGCTGATTTCTCAACATTGAAGTTACCGATTCTTCTCCGAAGCTTCCGCATGTTACAGTTTTGAATCAAGTTGTTCCAAAAAAATCTCTCTCGACATCCCTTCAAAAGAAAAAAAATCTCTCTCTCTCTCTCTCTCTCTCTCTCTCTCTCTCTCTCTCTCTCTCTCTCTCTATGTGTGTGTGTGTGTGTGTGTGTGTGTGTGTGTGTGTGTGTGTGTGTGTGTGTGTGTGTGCACATCTTCATTCAGTTTGTGCGTTAATTCCGTCGCGAGAAGAGTGCTGATTTCTCAACATTGAAGTTACCGATTCTTCTCCGAAGCTTCCGCATGTTACAGTTTTGAATCAAGTTGTTCCAAGAAAGATGTTTAGGGTTGAAAGAAGACTCCCAGAGCTTCCGCATGTGACATTGGTATAAGAGCTTCAAGCTGGTTCTGAAATATTCACTCACGCACGCACGCACCCAATGACCTAGCGACGCACTCACCCACCCTTACTGCATCGAGCATGGATGCAACCATCGCCTGTGTCTTAATCTTTTGGTGGTGTGGTGACCATGCAACGGTGTTTCAATATCACGTTCAACATGGCTAAACACTGATGGTGTGCACAGTGCAGGAGAGTAACACAAGACATGGAAGAAGTTGGTGGTGTTCCACAAGACCCAAGAGGAATGGCAATCCTGAGAGTCCGATGCCACTTGGGACATACCAGGAAAGGCTTTCAACGGTTCTCTGTGTGATAACCAACCCTAAAAGGGTATTATTATTTGATTTTGGGTCTTGTGCTACTAGCCGACAACCCCTCTCTAGGCCGTCCAACAACCCTTCCACATATATAAGCAACATCTCATAATTCAACAACAGTAGCATTATATCATCAATATCACCATCTTCTGCTGCCGGCCTACCTTTGCTACAACCTGGACCTCTTCGTTAATCTGCAGCACACATTGGGATAGCAACGTGGATCTTCATCACATCTGCATTTTTCTCTTGCAACACTCCTAGAAACAACAACCCTCTCTGCTCATCATCACCTGACGACATCGGAACAGCAACCCTCTCTCCTCTTCACCACCTACCTCGTGACACCACACCATCTACTCGGGACAACAACGCTCTCTGCTCCTTAGATGTGCGTTTCTCCTACATGCCACTCATCTGCAGGTTTGCGTTTGTCTCTATCACCTCACCTTCGGAGAGCCATCACCTCACGTCGACCCGTGCCTTTGACATCCAACCTTGCACGCATCCAGGTACTGCAACACCCTCATCACCAAAGTCTTCACCCCTCAAGTACCGCAGCACCCTTGTTACTAGAGCCTGCATAACTACACCTTCCGTTGCCCCCTACATACATCTACCACCTCTGAGTGCCTCCGCATCCACCGACGCGAGGCTTCAACACCAACCATCTCTTGAAGTGCCCTTGCCTCACATTGACACGAGCCTTCGTCACCGACCGTGCTTCAGGTCCGACTTCGTCTTTGCTTCTTCACCAGTCTACTACTGAAAATCACCTCACATCAAAGGGCCTCTTGTACAGGATTTCATTCACCGTCAAATATACACTCATTCATCCATTTCATGTTGTGTTGATTCGCTTTGATCTCTCATACATCTAGTCCTTTCGTCCTTTTGCCCCCACATGGTATCAGAGCTATCGTGAGCAAATGGATTGAAGGCCTCGAGAGCACACAACATGGATCGTCTGCCCACGATTCTGAAGGACCAACCTTTCTCATCAGATGTTGATTCTCCTTACTCTGATCTCGACCACAAAAGGGATGGGACTTCTTACTCATTGGAGAGCCCCGTTCAAGGTCTTACATTAGGAGACGATCACCTGTCTACAATGTACACCTACTCACCCTCTACACCTTTGTCATCATGATCTTCCTCTCGGAACTTATCACACTTCGCTTCTAGAGAGAGAGACATTCCTTCTACCAATGTGCTCATATGTGACCCGAGTATCCTTTGTCATCAACTCATCTTCTTTCATGCTCCCCTTTTGGCCTGAGAGGGGATGTGTGACAACCAGCCCTAAAAAGGTATTATTATTTGATTTTTGGTCTTGTGCTACTCATCTTCTTTCATGCTCCCCTTTTGGCATGAGAGGGGTGTGTGGCAACCAGCCCTAAAAGGGTGTTATTATTATTTGCTTTTTGGTCTTGTGCTGCTAGCCAACAGCCCCTCTCTAGGCCGACCAATAGCCCTTCCACATATATAAGCAACATCTCATAATTCATCACCAGCAACATCATATCATCAACATCACCATCTGCGTTTTTCTCCTTCAGCACGCCTTGGGACGACAGCCCTTTCTGCTCATCATCACCTAACAACATCGAGACAGCAGCCCTCTCTACTCTTCACCACCTACCTTGTGACGACAGCACACCATCTACCCAAGACAACAACCCTCTCTACTCCTCATATCTACGTTTCTCCTGCAAGCCACTCATTTGCAGGTTTGTGTTTATATGCATCACCTCACCTTCAACCTCACCTTCAGGGAGCCATTGCCTCGCATCGACGCGTGCCTTCGACATCCAGACTTGCACCCATCCAGGTACTGCAACACCCTCGTCACCAAAGTCTGCACCCCTCAAGTACTGCACCCCTCAAGTACCGCACCCCTCAAGTACCACAACACCCTTGTCACCAAAGCCTGCATCACTGCACCTTCTGCTGCCCACTACAGACATCTACCACCTCGGAGGCCTCTTCATCCACCAACACAAGCCTTCAACACCCGACCATCTCTCAGAGTATCCTTGCCTCACATCGTGAAACCGATCCCGTCAAGTGGAAATAGACTCTGTTGGACACCCACACGCGTAAAAGCACAACTTAATATCACAATTTAAAATGGACAACTTAATAACAATTGAAGTTTGAAATGAAATGAAATAAAATAGATGGACACCAGCACTGGGGCCGGAACGGGCCGACCCCCCCCCTCAATATATGATATATTATTGGGAGTATTTAACAAATACAATGCTCCATGGGTTCAAAGAACCAGATGATGTCCATGTACAAATGAATACAGTACCAAACAAAAGGGTTAAAATAGATATTCAAAGTAGAGTGAACACTTGAGTGGTCCAGTCTCTACGGTCTTGTGCCTTCACTGGACTCCGCAGAGAGCGCCCCACTGGTGTTCCAAGACCACGCACAAACAGGCGCTCTTGTACTAACGCCTGGCTCTCCCGATCTCGGCACCTTTGGATCGTGGTTCTCCAAAAGCTTGGACTACCCGGCACTGAACGGGTGTTAGCCGTAGAGAAGGAATTCTTTATCAGATTTACAACAAAGTTCTTTACTTAAATCTGAATTCACTTACTTGTAGCTTGCAGATGGAAGGCCAATACCCAAGGTGTCTGTGTGCAGCTACTAGTGGTGGACACCAGGGCGCAGCAGCCTGTTGAGGGGAAGGAGGAGGAGCTACCTATGTTGAAGGTGTAACCACCTAGGAGGTGCAAAGCCACCTGTGACCAATGGAAGGGAGATGCAACCACCGATGGAAAATAAGTACAATCGCCTATCGGAGGAGAATGGAGAAGCCGCTATGCAGGGAAGGCAGCCGCCTGTATGGGAGGAAAAGCATGTGCAGCCGCCAGCTGTAGGAACAGCAACCGTCTGGCTGCAGTGGCTGCAACAGCCTGCTGGAGGACAAGCGCAGCCTGCTGAACATAGGGAGCCGCGCCTACTGGTGATGGAGCATGCGCAACCAGCTGAAGATGGAGCGCAGCGCCTGCTGGAGATGGCCCACAACTGCCTACAAGAGAAGAGGCAACGCAGTCTGAAGAGATGCAGCCGCCTGGGAGATGGTGGAAGGAGCCACCTGAGGGGTTGCAACCGCCTGAGAGCCACGAGAAGGAGCAACCTGAGGGATGGCGGAAATGATCGCCGGTTCCCCCTTTACGAAGGGTGGTCGCCTCTATTTTTTTTTTTCCGAGAAAAGATCCTTTCATTAGTTATATAAAAACGCCCGAAGGGCTACAAAAGAACTCTCCTGCTCCTAAGAGAGAAAAGAGCAGTGAATACATCATGGCAGCCCGGGAGACTCTCCCTAGGTGCTGCAAAATACAAGCATCAGTATAAAAAAAACTGAGCGACTAAATCATACAATAGGGGGGGGGGAAGAGCCACACAGGTGGCCTGTAGTGCCAACGGGGGGATCCCGTGTGTAAGGTGTAGAACGGGCCACAGCACCAAGTGGTGTGGAAGGCCTGGCGCCGTAAGATCGCCTCATCCGAGTCTCCCCGGATGCGATCGTACTGTCCTCGCAGGGTGTGGATCAACTCCTGCCAAATCCCCCGAACAGTCTCTGCTGGTGGCTCTAATCTCCCCTCAAAGGCCGTAAAGCACCGGGCCCTCCAGGTGAACCAGATGGTGAGGCTGCTGAGGAGCTCCCATCGTAAATCCCTCTCATGTGTCCAGCTGGCGGACGAGAAATCTGGTGCCGGAACCAGGCGAGGCTGGCCCCTAATAAATCTGATGGCCTGACTGCCCTGCTCCATCTCATAGCCCATAGCAGGCCCTGACAAAGTCGACCAAGCAGCGGCACCCCACGTAAACATACCCTCTGGAGAGAGGGGAGCCAGAATACGCAGTATCCGCAGCCAAATCTGCTGTGCCTGAGGGCAGTCCCAAAGGCAATGTCTGTGTGTCTCCATAGGGTGGCCGCATCGGACGCAGGCCGCCGGAAGACCGCTGTAAACTAGCCAAGTGCCAACTGCTGAGCCCCTGTGGGCGACCAGCCACTGAAAAGCCGAGATCCTGCGGGCCTGCCGACTAGCCCAGAGCCGAGCCCAAAAATCCTCCAGGAACTCCTGTGAGAGTCCCTGCAATCGCCAATGCCCCGCTGCCGCTGGAGAAACCGTCCTCCTCGCCGTCAAAATATGCCGTCCCAGCCGAATAGTATACTGGAAAAAGGTGATCTCTGTGGCCTCAAGGGATGCATAAGGATCATGCCACTCGTACTCCCCGGGGTCCCACTGTAGCCGGGCCAAGGGGCGCGCTGCATATGCCCATATGCGCCAATCCGGGAGCACATCAGCAGGGTCATGGTCAATATGCCACTTCCGAGAAGCGGCAGCCACTACCCGAATCCTCTGGAAGGTGCACTCTGCAACCAAAGGCAACTCCACCTCCACTCTCTGGAGTCTGCCCTCATCCTGAATCTCATAGTAGAGGCATCTGCCATCCTCAGTGCTAGCTCTGACAGCAATCAGGATCTCCAACTGCGTAAAGGCTCCCATCCACCGTGGGGCCACTGGCTCGAGAGGTGTGAACCACTCCTCTGTAAGTGCCTCCTGAATATCATCCCTCATAATCAACCCCCCTCTGAAGTGACTCGGCCTCTCCACCTGGATCTCCTCTGGTAGACTGCACAAAGCCTGCCAGTCTCCAAAACTACGAGCTGGGCCTGCCGCTAAAGGTCCCCAAGCTAGACGAGGCCGAGAACCCAGCATATGACCCTGCTCCGTACGAACCGCTGGGCTCCAGATGAGCGGCTGCCTGGCCCGCTCCTCAACACAAGAAGGAGGCCGCTGAGAGAGCCCCGGTCTCAGCAGCTCCCAAGCTCTCAGGATACTCAAAGCAAATCTGTCCTCCCATCCTCTACTGAGGCATGTTCTCCTCATCTCTATGAAGATCCAGCGAATCTCTGGTGCCCAAGTACCCCCTGAAGGGGGCGCCCGAGCCTGCAGTCGCTGCAAGAGGAGCTCTTTCCAAGGCTCAGCGCCTGGAAGCAACCCCCGAACAATAAGCTTCCCCAATAAGGCTCTACTCTGATCGACTGGATCTATAATGCCCAAACCGCCCTGAGCCAACGGAAGTGAAATAACTGCCCACGCAACCTTTGCCCGAGCTGGCTGACCGTCCCGCCCAAACCACAGAAAGTTCTTGATCAGCCTCTGTACCTAGCTGATGCAAGAGCTCGAGAAAATCCAGCAAGACGTAATGTACCACATGGTCGCTAACAGCACCTGATTTGCCACCACCACCCTCCCAGCCAAGGATAGTCGAGCTGTACTCCAATACAATAGCTTCTTCCGAATGCTCAGAAGAAGCGGGGCAATCTGCTGCTCAGGTGACAAATCGAGGCCAATCTGGCATCCCAAATACAGCACTGCTGTGCCTGGAGGAATCCATCTAAAACCGGGGTCCGAGCTCCATGCCAGAGTGGGAGCACTACTGATCCAAAAGGCCACTGTCTTGCGCCAATTGATCAATGCTCCCGAGGCTGCACTAAAAACCTAGAGCGACTGCTCAGCCCGAATAAGATTGGCCTCTTGGCCATGCAAAAATAAGCCCGTGTCGTCTGCGAACTCAGCATCAAGCAAATCCTCCCCCCGGACTGGGAGCTGAAGTCCTCTCAAACCAACCTCCTCTGCCGTCAAATACATACTCATAGCCTCCGCAAAGAAGAGAAAAAGGAAAGGGGCGAGAGGACACCCCTGACGGACTGATCTGGTCAGCTCAAAACTCGGCCCCCGTCCTCCTGCAATCAACACCTGGCTGCGAGCTGTGGAATACAAAGCTGCCACCCCTCTGATCCATCCTGGCTCAAAGCCCAGGCGAAGCATAGTGCCCTCTAAGAATCCCCAATCAACTCTATCGTATGCCTTCTCAAAATCGAGAAGCATCACGACCAAGTCCTTGCCAAGAAATCTAGCTCGGGCCGTCGCCTCCCAGAAAGTAAAGATGTTGTCAAGGATATTGCGCTCCTTGACAAATCCTGTCTGAGTAGCATGAATCAACTCCCCCAGGAAGGGCTGGATCCTCAAACTCAAGGCCTTTGCTAAGACCTTGTAGACAGTATTGAGGATCGTAATAGGCCTCCAATGCCGAATGTCATCTGATACTCCCTCCCCCTTGGGGATAAGATAGATCAAGCCCTCTGAAAAGCTCTGCGGCGGCATCACCCCAGTGTCCAAAACATGCTGAAAGCCCCTGCGGAGGCCTGGCCCCAAAAGGTCCCAATAGCGCATAAAAAAGGCCGGCGTCAGTCCGTCCTCCCCTGGGCAACTATGTCGCGGCAGGACCCTCAAGGCCTCGGCAAGCTCAATCTCTGACAGAGGCGCACCTAGAACTGTACGCATATGGTCTGTGACCCTCCTCTGCACATGGGCCCACACAGTCTGTCTGCAAACATCTCAATCCTCAGTGGCTGGCTCCGCTGAAAGCAGGTCACTATAAAAAGCAGTGGCAATGGCTCTGATCTCCCCGAGCTCAGTAGCTACCGATCCATCCGGTCTACCAAGCTGGCGGACTCCTGCTCGCGCATGACGGGATCCAGTGATCTCAAAAAACTCCCCAGTCACTCTATCACCAAGCTGCGTCCACTGAGAGGCCTGACGACGATAGTAAAACTCATGTCTCTGCTCCTCTACCTCTCTAACCTCCTGGCGTGCCTGGCTCAACTGGGACGCCACCCACTCACATGCAGGCTGCTGCTCCTGAAGGCGCTGTAGCGAAGCAAGGCTGCGTCTCAGCCGTTGCTCCCGCTCGCGAATCTCTCCCAGTCATGTCAAAGCTGCAGCGTGCAAAAAAGAGCTAAGATCAATGAGTCCCTGGGCACACTAGCCCGCTGCATCCTGGTCAGAGCACTGACTATCATGCCAGATCCTCTCAATATCCTCAGCGAGACTGGGATCTGCAAGTACCCTCTTTGGGATCCTCAACTGCAAGCTGGGCTCCCATGTCCCCTCCTCCAATGTCAATATAACTGGCGCATGATCTGAAAATGAGGTGCCAGCGAGAATGCCGACGGAGCCCCCTCGCTCCCCTAACCAATCGCCCTCATAAAAGCGATCAATCCGTGATAGATTAGTCCCTCCCTGCCGGCGATCCGACCGAGAGAAACTAAGACTGTCCTGAGACTGGGAGAAAGCCCCATGCTGCCATGCATCAGTGATGCTCAGTGACATGCAAAACCGGTCCCAAGCTGCAAGCTCCGTGCCGTGCACTGTAACATGACTGCCTCCCACCCTATCTGCCGGGTCCTCAAGCATGTTGAAGTCTCCCCCAACACACCAATGTGCGGCCTCTGGCAATGCATCTGTAACCTGAGTCCAGAACTCTGCTCTGGCACTAGCATGATTAGGCGCATAGATGTTGAGCACACCCAATACCTCATCATGCATCCTCAGAATGACATACTGTGCTCTACCAGGCACAATGATCCCTCGATCCACAATGGCCTGCCGCCATACATCTGCAATAACCATGCATACTCCTCCCTGTCCACCCAAAGGACCAAACCCTGCAGACCAAAAAGTGTCCCATCTACCAGGCATCACCGAACCATATCTCCGGATCCTGCTCTCACCCAAGTGGTGCTCCTGCATCATCAAAATGTCACTGCTGCCACCAACCAGGCATCTCTGAAGCTCCTGCCTCAAGCAACCTCGATAGCGTATAAAATGTGCTCCGCCAAGGCCTTGTACATTCCATGAGATGATCCTCATGGATGCCCTGCTGAGGTGGATGCGGTCTCAGCCGTGCGGCGGGCCTTCGCAAGCGGCTTGGATGGAGAGTAGTCTCCATCCGAACGGCTGCGAATCTGCCCACCCGGTGTAATGCAAGAATCCCGGATCAGGCGCCAGTGGCTGTGGCCCATGGCGACTGCCTCCTGCTCTGACAGAGAAACCTCGTGTATACTCACATATCCAGGGTCGCGTGCCAAGTCTGCCACTATGCGCACGACCAAATGCCGAATCCCTGAGGTATCCACACTCCCGGGATCCAAGAAAAAATGAGCCAACTCCCAAAGTCGGCCTATCACATCTGTCACCTCCAAATCGCTCATGTGGTGAGAAAACTCAACTGCCTAAGTCTTCAAAGTGCTGAGAGCGAGCTCTAGAGTCCACTCCCGATCACAAGGTCCACATAGAGGGAACGAGAAGGCCACCGCTGAGTCTAGTGCCTCCTCCCCGCGGGCCGGAGGTATCACTACATGGACTCGAATGGGTGCTGGCTCATGGGGGCCCTCTGCTCCAAAAAGCCGTGTAAAGGTATAATCAAAGGCCTCCGAGCGCTGTCTAATGCCAAGGCGACTCAGCCGACTCCGGATAGATGAAATCCGTGAGGCCCTAATCGGCATAGGTCTCCTCTGTGATGCTCGAGCGAGGTCAGTGCTCAGCGCTCTCCGGACTGCAGGTGAGCGCCAGGGAACTGCCAGGGTCTCCCGGGAAGGTGAGGCGGGCGGAGGGGGAGGCGAAGGAGGTGGAGAGGGAGCCGCTGCCGAAACCGGAGCGGGGGCGGGAGGAGGCGAAGGTGGAAGCGAGGCGGTGGGAAGGGACGGGGGTGGGAGGGGTGAAGGAGGGGGAGCTGGCATCTCCTGGTCCTCGGTCACTGCAGGGGTCTCCTCCTGAAGGGGAGCAAAGCTGTTCCTCACGGGAACCCAGTGAGGCTGAGACTGTGGCTGCTGCTGCAGCGGTCTCTGGGCGTGCTGCTGTGGCTGTCTCCCTCGGCGGCGCCCCTGTCCAGGCTGCCACTCCGAGGTCTCTGTGGCCTGAGCAGGCGTCCCTGAGGCAGCCTGCCGAGCCGAATCTGTGGGCGGGCCATCAGTAGCCTGCTGTTGTGGTGAGGGTCGAGGTCTCCTGCGAGGGCAGGCCTTGGCCAGATGACCGACCTGCCTGCAAATGAAGCACTGGTTCGGGAGCCCCGAGAACTCCACTCTCTGATCTATCCACCCCCCCCTATCCTAGGTAGCTGAATGACCTTAGGAAGGGAGGAGATGTCAGACACCAACACTCTGACCGAAGGTAGCCCAGCTGCTTTGGCCACCACTGAAGCTGCTGAGGGGCCCGTCTCTAGTACCGAGCCCACCAATGCTCCGAGCCTGGAGAGGAGCGGAAGATACTCCCGGCGGAGACCAGGGAAACAAACTGTAATATGGAAGAGGCGCTCTCCCTGCTCCGCCGCTGCTGGGTCAAATCCATGCTGCCAAGGTCTGAAGAAAGCCCAAGCACCCCTGATGTCCAGAGGACTCATGGCAAGGACCTTGGCAGCGCTCTGGGCGGCCTCGAACTCGATCTGATAATGGCCCCGGCCCAGGAGCTGTACATCCAGGATCTTGCCCACATCTGCAAGAAGGCGAGCCTGAAGAAGATCCCTGACCTCCCCTCTGCTGGGGCGAGTGCCGACTATACGGCAGATGGTGGAATGAGCCTGGAGGCGTTCCACCTCTGCGGTGAGGCTCGCTTCCCCTTCCGGCGAAAGAGAAAGCTTGATGGGGATGTCCTCGGGGGCGGGCGAGGGGGCTGCGGATGAGTCCCTCTGAGGCGAGGCGGGAGGAGTCTCCATCAGAGTCTGAAGCTCAGGCGAAGGCGAGGCGAAAGCGGAAAACCTGCAAGAAGCGGGCTGCACACAAAGAGGCGGAAGACCGAATGAAAATGAAGAAAAACAAAACCCGGGGGCGAAAACGAAGGAGAAACCCTAAGGGGGGGGCGGCAAAAACGTGAGGGAGGGGAGGCGGGGCGCTGCTGAAGGGAGGCGGGGGCGAACAGGCGGAGAGGTGGGGGGCGAACAGGCGACAAAGGGGAGGGGGGGCGAACAGGCAAAGAGGGGGGAGGGGGGGGCGAATAGACGAAGAGGCGGCTAGAAGCGGGGAGACAAAATGGCGAGGAGGGGGGAGGCGCAGCAGCGAGGCAGGAGGGAGCGCAACGGCGAGAAGAAGGGGGCGAAGGCAGACGGGGGATGGAAGGGCGAACAGGCGGAGAGGTGGGGGGCGAACAGGCGACAGAGGGAGGGGGAGCGAGCAGGCGGGTGCGCAAAGCAGGGTGGAGGCGGGAGCTTCAGCGAGCTAGTTCGGATTCATGTGGTCGCCTCTATTTTGTAGATGTTGGAGGGGAGTTAAACAATTACAGCTGGCCGGCTCCCCACATTTGCATGGGGACAGCCAGCTTCATGGTGTAGTGTGGGTTGGTGGCCATGCACCCACCCACACACACACAAAGGGTTAAGTGTGGCTCCCCACCTTGGCCCATATGTGGGTGCCCCTAAAGGGTGCCCACTTTTAAATGAAATGTGAACTTAGAACCTTATAAAATGAAAGGTTACAAATAAACTATTAAACCAACAAGTGCAATACACTTACCACCTGTTCACACGTAACAAAACTCGTCAGAAGACAGAGCAAACTTCACAACTCACTGGCAGGCGTCCCCGCTCAGTAAGTGACACGTCAAGCAAGCAAACACAAAAATACAAGTCATGCGAAAACAGTTTCAAACATGCAAAACATGAGTGCATGTGCAAATAGTATCATGGACATATCTCCCGTTCATGGAACAAGTACAATCTGTCGAGCACAAAAAATGGCACGACATAAAACATAAATCCTGGTCTTCCTATGGAGTGACAGTCCCATAGGTAAAACACAGTTCCAGGCACGAGCCTCCCTATGGAGTGACAGTCCCATAGATAAGACACGGCACAAGTACTGGCCCTTCCATGGCATGACAATCCCATGAATTGAACACAGTCCAAGTCACACACGAGTGGCACCGGTCTGACTCCCGTCCATACGACACCATCCTGCTAACACACGGGTGGCACCAGTCTGGCTCCCGTCCATGTCAAGCAAAAATACTGGCCTCTTCACATGAGACACCGGCTTGGCCTCAAGCGAATGAGACACAAAACTGGAGATGGACCAAATGGTCGGCCAATTGGTGACATCCCCCCGGGCTTCTAAAGAGTTGTCCTCAACTGAAAAGCCTCAAGATATGCCTGCAACAAGTGGGGATAATCAACAAAATAATCCTCATTTACCCACTTTGCATCAATAGGCAAATAATTTTTAAACTTCACAAGGTATCTCCTGGAAAGCTTTCCTACAAATAGCTTTCGCTCCTTGTGAAAAACAATCTGTTCTGGCTCGAGGATCTCCTCAAGCTCATCAATCTCTGGCGGATCTTCTATGAGGCTCGTCAGGATCTTGCCCCACATATTTCCGAAATAGACTCACATGAAATGCCTTGTGAATCTTCCAATGACTAGGTAAAGCAAGCCTGTATGACACTTCATTGATCTTTTGAATCACCTTGAAGGGTCCACAATAGCAAGGAGAAAGCTTAGGATATGATCCTTCTTGTCCTGGCCTCTTCCGAAGCCTGGCCTTCTCAAATTTCAACAAAATTCAATCACCTTCTTTGACTTGCATGTCCCTTCTATGCTTGTCAGCAACCATTTTATGCTTATCTTGTAACCTTGCAATGGCCGACTTCCAAGTCACGACCATATTCATCAGCTGCAAAAATCTCATCCTTTGCACGAGGAATGGATGGCAATACCACTCTGCCATAAATAATCTCAAACGAAGCCTTTCCCGTGGAGGCATGGATTGTATTGTTGTAGGCAAACTCAACAAGTGGAAGATACTTCTCCCATGCAGTCTTTTGATCTGCCACATAATACTTCAACAAATCCAACACGGCTGAATTTGCATCTTCACTTTGGCCATCCGTTTGGGGATGATAAGCTGATGAAAACTCAAGTTTAGTACCCATGTTATCAAATAAAGCCCTCCAAAAAAGGCTCGTAGTCCTGGGATCTCTATCTCCAACAATGGATTTAGGCATACCATGATGCTTGAAGATATTAGCAAGAAAAAGCTTTACTATATGATCAGCTTTAATGGTTTTCTTGACGGACAAGAAATGAGCTTGCTTGCTAAACCTGTCCACAATGGTCCAAATAGCATCATTCCCATGCTGGAATCGAGACAAGTCCATAATAAAATCCATAGTAATACTTTCCCAAGGTTGCGAGGGAATAGGCAATGGCTAAAGCAAACCTGGAGATTTTTGCCTGTCAAATTTCACCTTTTGGCAAGTAATACATGCACGTACATAAGCCTCAATGTCTTTACGCATGCTTGGCCAAAAGAAATCTCTCTCAATCATGCGTATAGTAGGCATGATACCTCTATGACCAGCATAAGGTGGAGCGTGACATTCCTCCATAACCTTTGGATGCAAATCCTTCACAACACATAGACAATTATCCTTCATAAGATAACCCTCGTTGATAACATAAGAGGCATGTGAATGACCAGCCATCAAATCAGTCCATATATAGCAAAAATCAACATCCAAGTGATACAAATCTCGCATAGCAGATAAGTCCCTGTGAGAGGCCACTGAGACTGCAGCTACATAAGAGTCGGCAATCCTTTTCAAGAGAAGCCTAGGGCTTGCCAAGACTTGTACTACCTTTTTGTACATTATGAATATATTGAAAACTCAGCTCTCTCTTCTCTCCATCTTTTGCTTTCATTTTGCATCAGGTTGTTCCAAGAAAGGTGTTTAGGGCTGAAAGAAGACTCCCAGAGCTTCCACATGTGACATATACAACTCTTCTTTTCCTCCCCTCTTTGTTGCTTGCATCTCTCACTTGCACAACATTGTCCTAGTTTGTTTCCACTCACCCAATCCTCTCCTATCCATTGGGTCTCTCTCGCTTGCACAACACTATCCTAGCTTGTTTCTACTCAAGCCCAATCCTCTCCTATCCATTGGGTCTCTATCCATGTCTATCATGTAAGACCTCTAGAGTTTTTGCTTTCTAAGTCCTTTTCTCCGCTCACCTTCAACCTCTTCAGAAGCATGATAGTGCAACAATGCAGTTCTAGCAAGACCACTGGTGACTACCTTCTTTACCGGTCAAGGTTGCATAAGTACGACGTACCTTATTATAAGGTATGTTTTAATGTATAGTGTGGTACTGTACCGTATTGTATGAATCTGTACGTGGCAAGTTTTTTTCCCCCCTTCCCTCCCCCTTTCGGGCCCCGCGCAACTGACCTTTGGCCCAAGATCCTCCCGTAGTTATCGATTTTTCATCACCCCCTATAGCCACTTATTTATCCACCTATAGGCGATGCCGCCAAGGAAGCACCTGTTGGTCCTAGGCAAACACCTTCACCACTTGAGCTATCACCTCATTGGCAAGTACGTGGCAGTTTTTTAAAACATTTTGGGCCAAAAAAAACTCTAGGCCAGCCACCGTCGCCGATTTTAGCCAACTTATGCAAAGTGCGAACATAGCCATCCTCTCATTGATACAATCATTGCAACGAGAGATGATGATGTGGTGCCAGCCGCTGCAGTCACCGCCATTATAGAGCCAAAGCTCAGAGTATGATAGCGAAAGAAACATGTTGACAAATGGAGCTCTCATTTTGGTAATTGTGTTGTTGAATGTTCAAAAACGAATTGTTTTTTCGTTCATTTTTCTGTATATATATGTACACTATATAGTACATTTTTTATGTTTCTACGGACCTTACGTATTTAACGTACCTCAAAATCTCAACCTGTACCTGAATGCGTACCTTACCATACTTTTCCACCTTGATTGGTTATAGCCAAGGCACATCTCACGCTGTTTCATTTTAATGGGAGGATTGTTAAAATATACCAAGTATTAAAAAGATGGCTGATTTCAAAGCTACATATTACACATGGAACAGAACAAGAAAGACACTCTTGAGTTTGGACAAAAGAAGGATCCCACTACCATAGAATAAGTTAAAAAATTACAAATGTAAAGCAAGTAAACCCAGTCAAAAACAACTTCAAGGCTACAGCATTATAAACATTGTTCGAAAAGTAAAATGTTCAGAGAGTAGAGACAGTGCAGTCAGTACTTGGGAGGACGCTGACTATAGTTGATTGTACTTCATAATCGCCTGCCTTCCAAAACTGGCGAGTTATCTGTTTCCCTTGTACACCTGCAGCACTTCTGGGCAGAGGAGGTGCACCGAGAAATGTGGGTGCAGTGTTGTGTTGGTTGGTTGCAACATCTTCCACTTTCATTCTTATACTCTGATTTCCCCCCTTTTCTTGAACGTGCCTGGATACAGCATCTTTTTTTACGTCAGACTGGTCGTTGTTAGACCGGGGAGACTTCCTGTCTGGAGATTCTTCACAGCTGTCCTCACCATCACTGATCAAGTCTATGACATCTTCCTTCATCCTGTCTACCTCTGCACACCAGTGGGGCTGATGAACAGATTATAAATCTCGCTAATGAACACACTCTCATCCTTACTAATGAACGCACTAATAAGTAAAATGCCAAAAGAACCTTACACTGTGTGCACATTGGGTGGATTTTCCGACATTATGTGTCATTACCTAAAGTGCAAAATGCAAGAGAAAGTGTTTTCCCAACATTATATATGGTTAGCTATAATGGGAAATGCAAGAGCAAGTGCTGACGCTAATAACCGCATTGCATGCACGCTCATGATGCAAATTAAGCATATTCAAATGCAAAAATCAAGAAGTTTGATACATGCGGGCATGCGAGAAGCCATGAATGAAGTGGCGGTTAGACAGGTGCAACGGGCAATAACTATAGAATGAGCAAAAATCAAAAAGACACGTACCAATTAAGACCGATATGCGAGCTTAACAGCAGGGAAGCGAAAAGACAGCCGACAAAGGCTTGCCACTGTCGATCTGCCGTGCATAAAACCCTTGGCAAAAACACAGGCCGCGGCAGCAGGAAGGAGCTGCGCCTTCAAAATATGCAGACGATATGCATCAGGAAGCCCTTAAACACAGTCGCAGCAAGGAAACCCTAGAAAAGAAACCGTAGTTAAAAACCCGGAGTAACCAATGTGTTTAACTCCTTCAAGCTGTCCACAAGATACGGAGCATCAGGGAAGAACAGTCACAGTGAAGAAACCCTAAAAAAAAAGTCGGCCATGGCGAAGGGTCTGGCAAGGAGACCTAGACAATGAGTGTTGATCTTTGTAAAGAGTCTTCCTTCAAGCTCTGCGAGAGATGTGCATCAGGAAAGCCTAGAAACAACAGCAGAGTGTCTGCACCATAGCATTCTCCTCCTGCGCAGCAAGAAGGTGGGCCCAGAGATAGAGAGAGGCAAAGCTCTTCAGGAGCAGAAAAATACCAGATTCAAGATGTGCAGGCGGTATGCATCACGACAGCCTAGAAGAAACACAGGGCTTCTGCAGCGTGGCCGTGACCTGCAGCAGCAAGCAAAACTAAGGAAGCTCTTATGAAGCTCGTCGTAAGACAAAAGGGGTAAGAGATTAAATTAGGAGAGAGGGCGCGGGATCTCGACCGTATCTTAATCTGGAGGCGAACTTTTTACTTCGGGTCCCGTCTTCTCTTTTATGAGAGCTCCCGCGAACTCTTTCAAGAGAGCCCCCTTTTCGAATATATTTCTGTTTACAACGGCAAGAATGATCTCGATTAATGCGCATCCCAAGACTTAAATTACACATTAATTCGGTCTTTGCAGAACATTAAAAGGCACTAACTATGAAAGATCAGGCAAATCTAAGTCAACATTAGCCACCCTATCTTGTACATCAGGTTTCTTCTCACTTATCTCCAATTAATTAACATCACTACAAATAGTTAATTACAACACTTTCTCTTCTTACTTAACCCATAGTTAAACCACTTACATCATGCACATCTATGTTGAATGAAGACTCTTAAACCACCCATATTTAGCAATCTAGAGTCTACCTAACCTTTCCCTTTACTTTTTGTATACATGCTTTTTATAGGTCTGCCATGTCATGTGCATTGCTCTTATGTAAGGCATCCTAAATTTAGCATGTTAATACTATTTAAAAATTGTGAGCCCATTTTGATTTCGCTTCAATGTGAAAACAACCAGTTCTTTCCACACATTAATTGCAAATCATCCCTCACAAGCCAAGGGAGAATGGCAAAGACCTTTACGATAAGGTTCGGGCAACTATGATTACCCTTAAATCAAGAATTGACGCTGGTACTAATAATGATATGAGCTAAAATGGACACAAGTACCATTGCTCAACTCCAACTAAAATCCATGGGTCTGGTTGATATTTTCTTACAAGGGTAAAGACGCTCAAAGAACCTTTACACATTAAATTTTTGATAAGCGAAACAAACTTGGATGGACGAGGGATATTACTCTCAACACTAGCTAGTTGCTCAATCCGTATGTTATATTATTCATGTTTTACTATGGGCTGCAAATGTGTAAACATCCTAAGGCTAGTATTCCGTGCCTATATATGTGGCCAAGTGAATGAACAAGCAAGATTTAACCTTTTTTTCCCTTCTTAATCTATACCAAGTGAAACTAAACTATGGAGTATGTCTCTTTTTTTCCTTTCCATTCTATCAATAATATAGTTAAACCACTCAAAATAGACAACGTATGACCTAAAGTTGTTCTTTCCATTACTGCATTAAGTAAAACAAACAATGCACATTTTGTATTATGTCAAGTGAAGCCACCAAAAATAGAAGTCTAGTCTTTACCTTCTTTTCCCTTCACTTTTGTCTATATTCATTCATACTATAGGCTTACCATTTCATGCTGACTACACTTTAAAAAAGCACTAAATCTAGCATGTTATTAATGCTGCTTAAAAACAAGTATTGGGAACATTATTGTTTTGGCCCACAAACCTTCCAATGTTATAATATCCAATGATGTCCACACACTAACACAATGAGTATAATATGAGCTAAAAAGATAAACAAGCAAATATTAGACTGCCCATCCAACCGAAATCCACAGATGTAAGTTTTTTTCAATACCCTCGTTTTAATATATAAACTCTCGAAGGGTACTTACAAGTTGAATTTTGACAGGCAAGGGAAACTTGGATGGAGGGGATGTCCAAACACTAACACATATGAGCTAAAATCATGAACAAGCAACTATTAGACTACTCATCCAACCGAAATCCATAAATGTAAGTTTTTTTTTCAATACCCTCATTCTAATATATAAACTCTCGAAGGCCACTTACAAGTTGAATCCTCACATGCAAATGAAACTAGGATGGAGGGGGGTATTGCTCGTCCAGTAATGACTAGTTATCAAGCCAGACTTTTCCCATTTTATAGTGGGTTGCAAAAGTGTGTAAATGTTAAGGATAGCATTCCTTACACATCAACAAGGCCAATCTACTAGAGTAGCCTTTATAAATGGACAAGAAAGATTCTCACTATTTCCTAAGCACATAGAGTGTTTTAGTAACCCAATATACCAAATGGATCAGCCCTCCCCACCTTCTCTGGATTACGTAGTTGTGAAAGGCTTGGCATAGCAAGTTTTTACATGAGCACATAGACTATTTTCGTTAACCCCAAATGGATCAGCCCCTCCCTCGCCTACTCTAGATCACATAGTTGTGAAAGGCTTGGCGTAGCAAGTTTTATCGATAGTAATTTCTTTACACATGCCAAGTACACAAGAGGGTACACTATTGGTTACCCAAGCCTTTCACATAGTTGTGAAAGGCTTGGCGTAGCAAGTTTTATTGATAGTAATTTCTTTACACATGCCAAGTCCAAAAGAGGGTACACTATTGGTTACCCAAGCTTGAGGTATCAACAAAACACGGTACAGTGTTGGTTACCCAAGCTTGAGGTATCAACAAAAGTGGTTCATACAAGTCAACCATCAAGGCACTCATGAAGTCAATAGCTCTATAGGTAGCTAGAACCTAAGATGTGAGGCATGACCATTATAAATCTCGTGATCATATGGGTAGCTACTAGCACCTAAGATATAAGGCATGACCATTATAAAATCTCATGATCACATAAAATGAAAGGATTAAGGTACTCACTAAGAGAGCAATCAATTATGGCCACCTTGGCATTTAGGTGTACATGATGTCTACGCATATTTATGTTGTTACAAACTTTTTCCCCTCTCTCTCTCTCTCTCTCTCTCTCTCTCTCTCTCTCTCTCTCAAATTAAACCACTCAAATCGCACTCACTCCTGACATAATGCTAAGTCCTAAATTGAGGTCTTAAGAGCATCATGAGATCCACATGTTTATCCTTGAAATTTTTTCCCCTTGATTTGATGATGTGAAGCTAACAAACCACGAAAGAAAGTTTTATAGAATAATTATCGGCGACGACAAGCAAACATTAAATTTGTACCTTGTGTTGTACATAAAATGCAGACATATATAAGCATAATTTTATACACTAAAACATCTATCAATAACAAAAGAACTCACTCTTTATCAAGTATGCATGCCACTTTGTATGAATTACATCACTTGATCTTTATGTCTTTTAGCTTATGTTGAGTATATGGAGACGTCCTACTGGGAAATAGATGTGAAAACAAAATAATATTCCTTAAAGTTTAAAATTTAAAACAATTGCCTACTCGACATAACATGCATGAAGATTTGTATCAATGAAAAACTAAATGTCTCAAACATCAAAGTACATGCTTATGCAGTTTGGATATTTAAGCTTATGAGATTATGCAAGCCTAAGACTATACTTGGAAGTTTTACTATTAGTGACTATACAAGTGGAAATTGATTCGTTTGGTCATCTTCAAGCATTGGACTAATCTCCTTTATTAAGTAAATCTAACCTTGTTCTTTGCATTTTGTCACATTATGTGTGAATGATGGAAAGTTTCATTTGAATGAATGATATTCCCATCACCTTTCATGCAATCTATATCTACATTTTTTACCTTTTTCTCTACCACAAAACTAGATACATGAACATGCGGAACATTTGCTCGAGTTCTTGTGTGCAACTCAAGAAAATGCTCACCATGGAAATTGTAGCCGCAATAAGTATTGTTCATGTGGCTAGATGTGAAAGTGGAGTTATAGAACACGACTCTCAAGGATTTTATTTATGATAGTAAACAACCTAAATAATGCTTGCCACTTGGTGCCACTTAATGAGAATAAAAATATTTTCTTCTTATGGATGTTTTTCTTCAACATAAGCCCTCAATTATTACAAATACTTTTAAGTTTCATATACTCATGGGGGTTAACAATAAGGTTTATTCAATGACCATTTGAGAATACATTTATCACGAAAATCACTCTCGAGTTATCAAGAATTATATTTTCCATTTTATATCAGAGACGTCCATGTGTGTCGTGCCAGTGGGGGTACGTGTGATTTGATATTATGGTTACCTATTTCTCATGACAACGTTGGGATTAACTAATGTGTTTAATTGATCATTTAACTAACATGGATTATGTCTATGAGTATAGGTAGTGAGATGTGTAAGGGTACTGCTTGAAATGATACATTGTATGAGGGTACTAATTAAGGTACCATACGGATGGTGGATTGAGCAGTGGTGTGAAGTTGAAGATTATATGCTAATTGTGATATTTTGTAATAGCATTTAATTGATCATTTGTAGCCTATCATATGGCTAGATTTTATGTGTGTATGTGCACAAGATCATATTTTGTAATAGCATTTAATTGATCATTTGTAGCCTATCATATGGCTAGATTTTATGTGTGTATGTGCACAAGATTATTTAATGTACGTGTGTGCACAAGTAGCGGTATATATATAAGTCTATTTGATTTATTATTGCACAAAGATTTTAGCATGTGTAAAGCTTTGAAGCTTTGGACAAGGATTTATATGTAAGCCAAAAGCTAAAAGTGGAAAAGGTGTAATTATTGGCTTCAAAGGCTAAAAATATAAATATGACATAAATACTATGTGTGGGAGAAGGAGCCACACACATCGAGGGGGAGATTGCACCCAATGCTCTTCTCTTTGTGTTGATAAGTATTTTCTTGTTTCTATGCTATGATATGGTGTGTTAATTGAAGGTGTGCATCTCTTGTTTATTTGAATTTTAAAACTTACGTAAATAATGTTAGAATTAGGGTTAGGGTTAAAACAATGCACACACACAAGATAGAGAAGTTTAAGAGCACACAAACTCACTAGATTAGAACGAACAAATGTGTTTCAGATATAAAAGATAAGTACACACTCCAAAATGTGTGGATAAGAGGGTGTACATACGCACAGGAAAAAAAACATCTTGGCGAGGGAAAAAATGGCACGGCGGTCCTAAGTGTGTTCACACACATCACTACCATATAATGCTACAAATCCCCCCCCTAGAGTGATGATGTAAACACGTACAGGGTACGGCCGATCAATTCTGAAAAGGCAGTAAGCCTAAAGCATAGCTTCGAACTTTTTACGAGGAAAAAACCTTCGTGAATAAATCTGCCATGTTGTCATGTGTAGGCACATAGACCAAGTTAATCTCTGCTATAGAGAGTCTTTCCCTAACATAGTGGTAATGCACCTCAATGTGCTTAGTGCGAGCATGAAACACTGGGTTCCTCGCAAATGCGCTCATCAATGTGTTTCGTCCGCGCATGGAAAATTGGATTCTTGGCTGCTAAGATTGTCACAAAATATAACAACCTTTCTCTCCACATTCAACCCCAAATCACTTGCGTAACCAAGCTACCTCACACGCTGCCACCGTAGCTCCTCTATAATCTGCCTTTATACTCGACAAGGCAAGTGTGGGTTGCTTCTTGTTGCTCCATGTCACAGCAGCACTCCCCAATGAAAACATTAATTCACTAGTAGATCTCCTATCTGAGATGCTACTTGCCCAATCTCCATCTGTGTACCCATATAGCTCCGATGGTACACTTGCTGCATAAAACAATGTATAATCAACAGTGGCCCTCATATACCGAAGTGTGAATCGCACACTGTCAAGATGTGGTTTGCGTGGAACCTGCGTAAACTAGCTCTCTAAGCCAACACTGTAACTCAAATCTGGCTTGCTGATCGTGACATAGATCGAACTCCCCCCACAATCTTCATGTACATAGTGGGGTCCTCCAACACATAACCTACATCTGCACTGAGCTTGCCATTTTGATCTAATGGCACTTAGATTGGCTTACAACTAGCCATCACATACTTGGATAACATGTCCGATATATATTATCTATGTGACAGCCAAATACTATCAGGTGTGTGAATGACCTCAATGCCCAAAAAGTAGCGCAGATCTCCCAAATCCTTCATGTCAAACTTCCTTTTGAGAAGACTTTTCACATGCTCAATATCTTCCAAGTTGTCACCCCCAACAATAAGATCACCTACATAGATGGTGACGATCACAATACCCTTATTACTCTTACGTACATACAAAGAGTAATCTGCATCTGCCATATGAAAACTAATAGTGACAAGATACTCAACAATCTTGTCATGCCATGATTGTGGAGCTTGCTTCAACCCATACAAGACCTTACGAAGCTTACATACATACTCTGGGTGACCTATATCCTCCTCAAAACCAGGTGGATGATCCATATACACTTCTTCTTGTAAGTCATCATGTAAGAACACATTTTTTACATCCATCGGATGTAAAAACCAGCCTTTAGCTGCAGCCACCTTAATCACAGCTCTCACAGTTACCATCTTTGCAACCGAGACAATCGTCTCCTCGTAATAATCAATACCATGTGTATGTGCATATCCTTTGGCTACGAATCTAGCCTTTTACGTGCTTATGCTACCATCACTATTATGTTTCACCTTATACACACACTTACATCCAATAGCTTTCTTGCCTTTAAGAAATGGCACCAAATCCCGTCTCATTTCCATACAATGCATCCATCTCCTCATCCATAGCTTTCTCCCAATACACATTTCCAATAGCCTCATCAAATTTTTTTCCATGTAAGCATAGTGATGTGTCACATAACCATCGTCAACCTTTGCACAAGTTTTTTGACTCTTCTAGATCTTCATAACTTTACATTCATGGCTTCCAAAGCCTTCTTTACACCAGGTGTCCTCATTACTGGAATCCTAAGATCCTCATCAAGGCTCATCTCCGAGCCACTAGATTCTCCATCAACAAGAGAATGCCCTACATAAATATCAGGCATACCAAGGGGCTCAACCACTTTATCTTTATCTTTATGTAATGTACCAACTACATTTCCAGGACTGTACTCCATGGTCTATCAATAGAACTGCTACATGAGGACTCTCCTGGTCCACTCAATGACTGTGATTGCTGACTTGCATTCTGTGCAACCACATTTCCACTTACATCAACCCCAACAACATCTTTTTCAGCAGCATACCAGCTACTCATCTCATCAAATACAACATCCTTGCTTACCCTCAATTCACATGTAGCAGGATTATAACATCTATATTCTTTTGCTCAAGGGAATACCCAATAAACACACATTATTCTGCCATCCAGCTTAGTATGCAACTCACATGCACATATGCAATACATCCAAAAACTTTCAAGTGAGATAAATTAGGTTTCTTGCCAGTAAAATTCTCCTTTAGTGTTACATCATGTATGGCTATAGTAGGAGTCATGTTCATGATATAAACTGCTATAGACAGAGCCTCAGCCCAATAGCTATACGGATGCTTTCATGTCTTCTTTTTAGCATCAGTATGAAATTCTAAAAATGAGTGAAGAATTCGCTCTTTTCCTTCATGAAATACACCCACGCTTTCCTCGTGTGGTCATCAATAAATGTTACATAGTACCTGCAGCCACCCATAAACATAGTATTCGCAGGACCCCATATGTATGAATGCACAACATCTAGTACGTTACTGCTCACATTTTTGTCATGTGAAAATACATGCTTTCTTTGCTTACCAAATCGACATGCTTCACATATCTACATGTAAACTATCTCTGAATGCCATTCTTCCACAAGAAATCAGAGAACTCATTAGAGAAGTATTCTCCCCCTCCATCTGACCTTAGGCACTTCACATGCTTTCCTTTTTGCTTTTCAGCCCCATCACTCTGAAATTCTAAAAATGAGTGAAAACTTCACTCTTCTCCTTCATGAAATACACCCATACTTTTCTCGTGTGGTCATCAACAAGGAATGTTACATAGTACCTGCAGCCACCCATAGACATAGTCTTCGCAGGACCCCATACATTTGAATGCACAACATCGAGTATATTTTTGCTCACATTTTTGTCATGTGGAAATACATGCTTTGTTTGCTTTCTAAATCGACATGCTTCACATACTTTCTGCATACCTTTAACCCTAAACTTAGGTAACCCTGTCATAATTTTTTTAGTCTGCTCTGCACATTTACATGCCCAATTCTCTTATGCCAAATGTCTGTATCTACAATAACTCCTGAACCATTTGCAAACATTGCAGCACTCACTTCAAGCATATTTACATTTAGTGCAAACATTCTACCCACTTTGTTCCCTTTTGCAACCAACCTGCACTTATCTTTAAAGTCTTCTACATAACAACCATCAGGGTTAAACTGCACCTACAAACCTTGCTTAATCATCTAGCCAATAGAAACCAGATTCTTTGTAATGTTCAGAACATGAAATATATCTACAAGGTACTTCACTTTACCATCCTGCATAGACAAATGGCACATCTCCAACATGGGCAATCAGATGAGTAGTGTCATCCCCTGTTTCAAAAAAACTTGGTCTTTCAAGACTTTTCATTTCCTTGAAACACTCACCATGACTTGTCATGTGGTTTGAAGCACCTGAATCAACATACCATACATCATCCTTACGTGATGCTACATCATTTCTAGACATAGCATTAACTACATGTTGCATAACAAACAACCTCTCATTATCCTCATTATTTTTACTAGAGGACGTATAGTTATTTTACAATACTTTTCCATTTCACATGTCATTCTATTTCTTATAGCAATTTGCCTGCACATGTCCAAGCTTACCATAGTAAAAACAGCCTCGTGTATCATTATGCTGCCTTTGCCAATTACCACCACGACCTCTTTAACTTCCCCCTTGCCTCTGAATTGGCCTCTTCAACCTGTGTGTTGTTATTGTGATTCACGGGACTATTGCTCCTACTGTTAACCATAATTCTGATTACATGTTCGACCACCACCTTGGCCACGTCCAGTCGTCCTCTACCCGAACTTGTGTAAAAGGCATGCTACTCTAAACTGTTTTTGTTTTGTGAAGACTGTTGATCTTCACCCAAATTCTTCTCTTCAATGATCAGCATTTATACCAAATCTGTAAAGTTGGGAATGTTTTCTTGAGTCTGAATAGACATCTTGAATGCCTTGTATTGTGGTCTGAGACCACGTACACATACTTCCACCTTATTATCATCATTAACAGAAACACCAATAGATGTAAGGGATTCCACAATGCCCTTGATCTTCAAGGCATAATCATCACAGACATGTTTTTCTTCTCCACAATATGAAGCTCATTCTTCAACTGAATCTTTCATACCTTGGTGTTAGTTTCATACAGCTTCACCAAGGTGTCTCATGCCTCCTTGGGTGACTTGGATCCTATATATGCCCAATCATGGTGTCTTATATGCTAATAGAAAGCCAATACATGACTTTCCTTGCTCCTTATTCCAATCCTTGTATCTTCGGTGCCTCCTCATGTTCACCTTCAATGTAGTCCCAATAGCCTTTTCCCATTAGAAAAATTGTCAATCTAAACCTCCAAGCATGGAAGTTGTTCTTGTCAAGCTTCTCTGCAACAATCTGGTTAATTCCATCATTTGACATCTTGTTTGCAACACAAACTCACCAAACACAGTACTCTTGTTTGACTTGCACACAAATTGTTGTATTCTTTATAGCGATACTATGCTACACCCAAACTATACAACTAGTAACCTTAACTTGCATACATACACCCAATAGCACCTATAAGACCTCTTTTTACAGTATACCACAATGTCTGCACAACCAATCTCCCTTCTTGCAGTACCAAAAATAGAATTCTATTGAGAATCGAAACTTATCCGTAGTGCTTATGAACGCTCGTGAATTGAAAAACAGAGACCTAGACGTGCCCGAAATGTGTTTTTGGCCAAAAAAATTACGTCCAAAGGATAATATAGCTACCCTTAAGCTTTGCTCTCGTGAAGAAGGCTTCTCAATCAGAGTTCGTTGGCCGATGCCTCTCTCCCAAAGAGCTCCCAGTAAGGGTGTAGTAGCCAACACAAAGGGGGGAGAGTAGATGAAGCTGTTACCCTCGTACCGCTTCCTGTGCTTCTCTTGCTTGTTGTTGCTTAGCTCTTAGCATGAACAAGGCTCTGATACCATGAAAAGATGCAGGGGACAAGGGAGCTTGAGCTCTTGTAAGCACACACACACACTCTCACAAACCCTAGAGGAGAACACACAAGGTGAAAGGCTGAAAATTGTTCTTTTTCTTCTGCTACAAAAAGAGGTCTACAAAGGAGATAAAGTGACTAACACACATACTAGAGTATATACAAACGGTCCATCACACTAAAGTGGAGTAGGTAGATGTGGACTATTCAGTGTAGTCCAGTTGTGGAATCTTTGGTGAAGATATGTCGGTGCTAGCTACAAAATCCACCAGTGATTTAAATGTCGAGTTGTCACGCAGGGGCCTTGTGAGAGTGTCAGCTCATGTTGAGCTTGACATCTCAACAAAGTATACCCTAACAGTTCATTGGTGCCTTCTATCTTGAATGCGTTTCCGGACTCATATCAAAGTTTTGCTTCTACCATTAGACCCATGATGAAAGGTAATCCAAATGCCTTAAAGTTTAAGGAGTTGGTTTTTGTGCTCTTGTAAGAAGAGCAATCTAGGTAAAACAGTTGTGTCATGCGTACAAGACATCAAGCGTTTGTTGCCAGTCAAAACAAAGAGACAAAGGTAAATCCTTTCCTTAGGGTAGTTACAAGCTGAAATAAGATTCATTGGGTAAACCTGCAAACAAAGTAGGTGACAAGACAAAGAAAAAATGAAAATGCAACTATTGGAGAAAACATGGTCACTACATTAATAAGTGCAAGAAGTGGCTAGAGAAGGAGAAAAAACCCAGTAGGAAATGATGCAGTTTGTCAATATGGTGAAGGTGGGCCGCCATGATGTAGGAAAGGAACAAGAGAAGCCACCAGAAGTGATTGGCTGTGATAAGATCACAAGACGTTGACAGGTAGGAATGCCGAGCAGGAAATGAAAAAGAAACTAGAACAGTGGGAAGGGTAGTAAAAGGTCCGAGAATAGATCACCAAGTTAGTGTAGAGCGCACAAGGAATGGTGAGGACGATGCAGGAAAGCCTGCCCCCTGGGAGAGTATCTTGAGGAAAATAGAGAAAACTTGATCAAGAAAAGAGAAAAGATTAGCGTAGGAAAGAACCTAATCTTGAACCACCAACTGGGGCCAATACTAAACCGCCAACTGGGCCCAATTATAGGCGAGAGTAGCAAAAGTGTCCCAAGAGAAAAAAAGGAAGGGAATCTAGAAGGAATCTAGAGAAGAACATTGACAGGAAGAATTCAGGAACATGAAAGAAAAGAAAAAGAGAAAGGAAAAAGAATGTACAGAATTCAAGGCACGCCAGATGATGAGGAGAAAAGCAGCAAGGAATACGACTTGTGGGAGGATCTCAGCAAGATGAAATTGAATATCACATTGGATCAAATGTTAAATATGGTTCCCAATTATAGGCATAAGCTACTTCAGGCTATAGCGCCAAATGAGACTTTGGTGCAGATGCCAGCATAGGAACTGGATCATCCTGCATAGTTAAAGACAGAAATGTGGAGACAGTCAAGGACTGTGATACGTTTGTTCCAGAAGTAACCATCAAAATCAGAGGTGAGACATTGACAAGGTCATTCTTGACGGAGAGTCAGGGGTAAATATAATATTAGATAGCCTGGCTAAAAAGCTAGAGATTATTGACATGCAGTCCGCACCATTCTAAATTCGCATGGTTGACCAGAGAAGGGTCCGACCTATCGAAATAATAAGAGGAGAACATATAGAAGTGGCAAGATGTGCCTTCACTGCTGTGTTCATTATTCTCAAGATGACTAAAATAGCAAGTGCATATCCCATGCTCCTAGAAAGATTGTGGCTCAGGAGAGCTGAAGGATAAAGCACAACTGGGAGACGGACAAGATCACGATCAGGAGAGGAAAAAAGAAAGTCTACATTTTAGGCAAGAAAAGACAAGCTAAACCGGGCAAGCCGACCAAAGCACGCAGAGGGCCTAAACTACCTAGAAGGGGTGGAAGATGATAGTAGAAGAGTAGATCTTAAAGGAGAATCCAGATCTGCTATAGTTTAAAGTGGACATAGAGAGGATTGTGCAGAGGTACGACCCAGAGGTTCTGGTGGCTCATCCTGAAGTGATATTAAATGAAGAGAGCACTCATAAAGAGGAAGATGATGCTAGGATGAATAGGAAAAAGCCATGGTGGCCTTAAAGCAGGAGGAAGCTGAGTTCAAGAAAAGGAAAATTAAAGTTCAAGAAGATGAGCTCAAAGAGGTGAACCTAGGAGACGATCAGTAGCCCAAGATAGTCAGAATTAGTGCTAAGCTGAATCAAGAATTCAGAGGGAGACTCCTAGAATTGCTTAATTCCTATAAGGATGTATTTTCTTGGAACTATTCTGACATGAAGGGGAAACCCAAAGTAGGCAGAGTAGATCAAGAATAAACCCAAACTATGCCAAACAAGTGAAGGAAGAGATTGACAAATTATTAAAGGTAGGGTTCATTTATCATGTGGATAGGGCGGAATGGCTGTGCTGTCACATCGATAGTCATTGTTTCAAAAAAGAATGAGAAGCTTAGGGTCTATATTGATTACCACAAGCTAAATGCTTCCACTATATCAGATCTATTCCCATTACCATTCATTGATTCCTTGCTGAATCCAGTAGAGCTGGGCATGAAACATACTCTTTGTTGGATGGGTTCAATGGGTACAACCAGGTGCGAATGGCACAGGAAGATAAAGAAAAGATAAATATTGTGACAGAATGGGGGGGCTTTGTCTCCAATGTGATGACATTCGGTCTGAAAAATGCTATTGCTACATTCCAAAGGATGCTTTAGAAAATATTATATGAATATTTGACCACCTTCATGAGGGTGTTTGTGGACGACTTTAGTGTGTTCAAGAAGAAACAAGAACACATAACACACCTCACAATGTGCATGGAAGAGTGCAGGAAGGCTAGACTGAGCCTGAATCCAGCTAAGTGTGCCTTCATGAGGGTGTTGGATGACACACCTTCATGAGGGTGTTTGTGGAAACACACCTTCATGAGGGTGTTTGTGGATGACTTTAGTGTGTTCAGGAAGAAACAAGAACACATAACACACCTCACAATGTGCATGGAAAAGTGCAAGAAGGCTAGACTGAGCCTGAATCCAGCTAAGTGTGCCTTCACTGTAACTAGTGGATCCCTCTTAGGGCATATAGTGTTTGTAGAAGGGCTTGCTATGGATTTGGCCAAGGTTGCAGTCGCCCAAGAATGCCAAAGAGCTTGCAAGATTCCTAGGGCTAATTAAATGGCATAGTAGATTAATTTGGTCCCTTGCACAATATGATGGTGAAGATGTAGAATATGTTTGGTCCGGATCCTGTCAAGAGGCATTCCGAAATCTCAAAAGGATATTGTTAACAGATCCCATCCTCCAGCAGCCCAACTATGACTTGTGTGTTTGTTGATGCCTCTAATGTAGCCATTGGCAATGCTCTGATGTAGGAAGCATAAAATGAATGGTACAGACAAGTCTATTATGCAAGCCGGTAGAGGCTGGAAAAGAACTACTCCACCACGGAGGAGTCACTGGGAATGATCTACTCCATCAAGAAGTTCAAAATTTCATGTAGATCACAAAGCTCTCGTGCACCTAACAAACTAAACCTAGCAGGAAAGTTACCCAGATGGATGCTCTTGTTACAAGAATTTGAGTTTAACATAAGGCACACTCCCAAGAACAAGCCTCATGTCAAGACTAGAAACAGGAGAAGAACCAGAGGAGGGGGTGGAAGATGATTTCCCAGATGCACAGCTTTTCCTCATAAAAGAAGAGAGACCCAACTGGTATGATGAAATGCTACAATTCCTTTCTGACTTGTCCTTTTGGGAGTACATGTCTAGAGATCAGAGAAAAAAGCTGACTTTTCGGAGCAAGTCATTCATGGTGGGCTAGGTAGCTCTACAAGATGGGCATCGACCAGATTCTGAGGAGATGTGTCCCCGAGCATGAGCAATAGGTTGTGCTTTGCAGAAGTGAACCAAGGTATAAGTGGTGGAAATTTTTTCAGAGAGGTTATAGGGTGGAAGGTATTCTAGACAGGTCTGTGGTGGTGGCCAACTCCATTAAAAGATGCACATAAGTTTGCAAAAGAGTGCGACATGTGCCAGAGGCTGGGCAACCAAGTGATGTAGACAGAATGCTCCATAACCCAGTCATGCCACTCGAGCCATTCTAGAAGTGGGGTCTGGACTTCGTCGGGGGCCCCTTCAAACCAGATGCTCAGAAGGTAGGAAACAAATACATCTTGGTGGTGGCCCACTGATTATTGCACAAAATTTATAGAGGCCAAGGCCCTTAGAGATTGCAAGGCGTCATCCGTATCAAAGTTTCTTTAAACCATAATGACAAGATTCGGATGCCCTATAGAGATAGTCAGTGACCAAGGGAGCCACTTCATCAATGAAATGATCAAGAAACTGATGGAGCAACACATGATAATACACAAGATGTCGATAGTTTACTACCCACACAAGCCAATGGGCAAGCAGAGTCCACCAATAAGATCTTCAAGGGAATCTTGATCAAGACAATAAATGAGAACAGGAATAACTGGGACACGAAGTTGCACTCATGGTGTATGGACTGCAAGTAGTAGTGCCCATGAAGTTCCTAACACAGAGTGTCATAGCAGTGGACTAAAAAGTTCTCTCCGGAAGAATTAGAAATGCACAAGATTAAACAACTCTTGAAGCTAGATGAAAAGAAATTGCACAATGCTTGGACAACAGAAACTATGCAAAGGAGAAGAAAGCTGTAAGTGGACATGAACGCAAAGTTCAAGATCTTCAAAAGGAAGGAGATGATGTCCTATTGTTCACATCAAGAATGGGACCTCACTTGGAAAAATTGAAAATGAGATGGACGGGCCCATACAGGATTGTTAAGAAACTGGGGATAGGAACTTTTGAGCTAGCGAGTCTGGAGAATGGTGAAAAAATCAGGAAGTTGGTAAATGGGTACAAGCTGAAGCCCTATTATGGAAAGATTCCAGATAAAGGAAAAGGGTATCCAGAAAGGAATCAAGGTCATGATTCGATGAGATGGATGAAGGAAAAGGGTGTCCATAAAGGAATCAAGGTCTTGATCCGATGACGGATGAAAGAAAAGGGTGTCCATAAAGGAGTCAAGGTCCTGATCCAAAGACATTTCACGAACCAAAATCCAAGTCCACCCAGGAGCAGGGAGAAGGAGAGGATTTCGGAGAAATAAAAAATGGTACAAAATAGCCCAAAAATAGATTTCCCATATGTAAATATGATAATGATATGTACAGATACCGAGAAGCCAGGTGGTAGATAGTAGCAACATGGTGTAGGTGGGAAAGTTGAGGTTTTCGCCAAGAAAAAGTGTGCATGGAAGTGAAGGGGAACGTCACATCACCATCACTTATTATCAGGCTAGCCATTAATGGCCTTGTGAACAGTGTGCATGGCGCTAATGGTCGGATAGCAAGAAGGATCTCGGGAAATCATGAAAGTATGAAGCAATTATGGCCACCCTTGGGGAATGTGTAGACAACGGCTGAATGCTTCTCCATCGAAAGCTTAGATTCCAAATCGCCTTTTGAAAACTCTTTGCGCACACTTGATTCCCTCTCGACTTAACTTTTCTCTTTTCCTCACCTTCTCACGCTCAACCCTTGCATAACTGAAATAGGAACCATGGTGCTAGAATTCGAGTCCCTATCCTCCACTGTATGCAAGGAGGTGGATAAGCACTCCAAATGGCTGGAGAGGATGGGGCTAAAAGGATTTTGCTGAGCTACCCTGGGGGGAGCTATAGCAAAATTACAAAGCCATGGAGAAACTACAAAAGTCCAACACAATCACGCTTTTGTCGGGTGAAAAGAGGGTGTTTAACCCCCTCTATGTGGCTAAGGTCTTCAAGCTATTGGCAGAAGGGGAAGGAGAGTTCAAAACAACAGACAGAGAAGATTTGATCAAGGAGTTTGGCCCTTTGGAAGGTAAGGCCAAAGAATTTAAAATCATAGGAACTCCAAATGAAGACAGGTAGAAGCGTATGTGCTTCATGGTGGAGATGATCAATCTCATCCACAAGCCATATTGCATGTCGAGAAGAGCTTTCGAACTGGTGAAGGCAACGGAGGCATGGATGAAGGTGGCTTGGGTAGAGGTGCTCTACAACAACCTGAAAGACTAGATTGGAAAGGTCGCCTGCCCAAACACCAAGACAAAGATCAACCCCTACCGGATAGCACTCTTTAAAGCACAACTAGGAGCTGCACAAAAGGAGGAGAGCCAGAAGGAGGAGGCAAGCAACAAAGAAGACACAGGGCACAAGGAGGAGCCAGAGGCAAGACCCTAGCGAGAAGGGAGTTTCAAACAAATAATGTCTGGAAAAAAGAGGGCTTTCAAATTTGGAGAGAAGAAGAAGGGAAAGAAATCAAGAGAAGAAGAAGGGAAAGAAATCAAAGGAAAAATTAGCTAACAGTTGAAGGAGGACTTTGCCGACATTGACAAGTCCATTCTCACACAAAATCTGGAAGATCATTAGCCTCAGAACACATGCATCCTAAACAAGCACAATTGGAGGCCACAGACATAGAATGCCTGCACACCTGGGACAAACACAATAAGGAAACATGGTCACTGAACCCTTGTGCTTGGATCAAGCACAAGCCGAGCTCCTTGCACCTTGGCATGCAAACTTTCTAGAGTCCTTTGAAATGGGCTGGGTGTAGGGATGCCTCAATTATTTACAAAATTTTAGGACAAATGGACTAAATGAGATTACCAAGTTGCAGTGGTCAGAGAACAGGATGGCATCATCGAGGCCATGAGGATCCAACAAGAACCCCTGTAGGAGAAGTTGGATAGAAAAAGGAGGGAAGCAGGTAGGATGGAGGAGATGCAAAGACAACTGCTTAGGCTCCAGAAAGAGAATGAAGAGATAAGAAGAGAAATGGGAATAATAAAAGGGGTTATGGCAAGGAATGAAGAGGTAAACATGTAGCTAAAAAAAGAGATAGACATGGCCAAGGAAAGCCAAGCTAGGGCTGAGGGCCAGATCCTCTTAATTAGAGAAGAACATATCAAGATCATAAGAGAGGTGCAGGCCAAGGTAGACAAAGACAAAGTGGAGCTAGACAAGGTAGACAAAGACAAAGTGGAGCCAGTCAAGGCGCAGAAGCTAGACTGGCAACTCCTGGGAGTCGAGGAGTTTTTGGAAGTGTACGAACTGGAAGCAAAGAAGATGGAACAATGGGAAAGCCATGCAGTGGAAGACCTAAAGGAGGCGCGGGGTGAATACCAGAAGAAGCTAACAGCGGCAATGCAATCCCCCACACCCACTTGTAGGCAAATGGCTCTCTTCTAGGGGTAAGATAAGAATATGGACAAAGAAAAGCTGATAGGAACTCACCTTACAAGAGCCCTGGAAATTGCTACACATAGCCAAGGGGACAAGGAGGTAGGACACAGTGGGGCAGGCACCATTAAAGAGAAAAGGAACTACAAGCACATAATGAGTAGCTAAAAATTGATCTGGAGACATGGAAGAAAAGGTTTACCTTGATGAAAGGTGATGGGGAGAGGATGCATGAGTAGCCTGAGGAGCTGGTATTGTACAAAGGATCATCAATGGCCCCGATGATAAGTTGCGAGATTATATGCTTGGGCAACAAAAAAGATAGAAGAAAGGGCAAGTGATGAGGCCGTTGTTAGAGCCCAAATCAAAGAGCTGGATGGTTTGGTGGCAGAACACAAGGAGCAACAAAGGCAGGATGATGGATTGACAATAAAAGCCCTCCAGAGGGAAATAGAATCCATAACCCCTGCCAAGAACATAAGAGGAAGATGAGGTGAAATGATTGTCAATGAGCTGAACATCACTTTGATGATAGCCCATGCCGATCTAAAGAACAGATAGGAACAACTGGATGCCACAAGAAAAACACATGCAAAAGAGATAAGAGTGGGTGGAGGCATCAGGGGTGAGCTCAAGAAAATATAAGAGTAGGTGGAGGCATTAAGGAAAGTGCATGCTGTAGAGGTGCTGAACAAAGATAAGATGATTGAAGACTTCCAAGGCTAGGCCAAAAGGGAGAAAAGGGAAAATGAAGCCCTACAATAAAGGCTCCAGGAAGAGAGGGAACATAGGAGCCCTTACTCTTATGTGGAGTTTGGTTTAGGCTGCAATGCAGGCAGATGCGGTGAGACCATCTAACTTGAATGATATTGAAAAATTTATGAACCAGTTAGATGGGTCACAGATAGAAAAACAAGGGTAAAGCAGCTCCCAGGCAGTAGAATCAGTGCCAACAAGAAAAGGCCCCTCATCCGAATTTCAAGTTGTGCAAGGAAGTGGTGGGATCTTATGATGTGAGGATTTGGGTGAGGAGGCAACAACTCATGCATAGAGTAAGAATGCGAGTGCCCCTCGCCAACGGAGTTACCTGGCAGAAGAGAGAGGGCACACTCTAGATCAAAACCAACAGGAAGACCAATATACGAGTGGAAGTGTAGTCAAGGGATAAGGAAAAGACCAAGAGAGCTTGAGCAAATTGTGTTCGAGAATGATGCCATCATCCCAGAGCAGACAGAGCCACATGCTTTTGTAGTGGGGATGACCATTGATACAATGGAAAGGGGAAAAAGTACCCCACATGCCAAGCCCATTGACGTGCAGTTTCGATGGGTTGATGAGCTTGAGAGGGGCTGTTGAGATTCAAGCTCGATGTCAGCTTGTGCCAGTTGCACTATGTGCTGGCATGTTAGGTAGTAACATGTGTGAGACATAAACGACCACGTCCAGCTGGTCATAGTGTGTGGACAATAGCTAGGGTTAGCTGTGTGTGGACACAACACATGTAGTGTGTTGTAGCTTATGGATTATGGCTTTATGCATTGTGTGAGAAGGGACATGGCTTCCCTCTATGGTTAGGGTTTGCTCCTGTGTGTGTGTCTCCTTTCCCTCTACCTGTTTTTCATCACTAATGCTGATGCGTTGTGCCACCAATCTACCTAGGCTAAGAGAGTCAGTCATGTAAGCACAGAGGTCAGTTTCTGCATCTGATAGGATTCCTGACGTGGCTCCTGATCCTATTTCCAGATAGGAGTCACGTCGAGATATGAATGCCTCTGAATACAGATCCCAGTGAGAATACATATCCAGACAAGAAAGTGCTTAACACAAACTAGGAATCAAATAGACTTATATCGTATAGAAAATGGAGAATTGTATAGACAAATCACTTGTATCACTAGAGCAAAGGCTTAGCCCAAAGTACAATGCCGTATTACACCTAGTTGTCCCCTCTCCTCTCTATCCTGTATCGCTTGGATAGTTCCCCTTTCCTCTTTTTCCTCTGCCTAGGTACTACCCATTGGCAAGATCAGTTACAAGGTTGTTACAAGAAAGAGGATTCATGCCCAAGAGTTTGTTGCCCAACGGATACACTAGACGGCAAGGCTGGCGCAAGGCTAGGTGGCAATCTCGAGCGGCAGTGGTGGCTGGACCAATGCGTCCATCTCAACATCCACTTTGCTATGTGATGAGATTTCTACCCTGTTTCTGGCCTTCAGGCCGCGCCTCCTGTTGTAGAGGAGAATTAGCTAGTTTGTTGTGGCTATTGAAGGCATATATAGGTTCCCAACACTCCTAGGCATGCACACAATCCACCAATGTGTTGATTTTTGCAAAAGACCGGCTCCAATTGTATCAAAATTGAACCTCTATTCTCTGTTTTTGTGAGGGCTTCAAAACAATAATTTTCCAATCACTCCAATGCATTAAACTTGCTCCAAATTCATTCTAGGGCTTGCACGAGTTGCCAACACATTCCCTTTTGTCAAATACATGAATCTTTGCTAGATTTGCAACCATTTGCCTCATACATTCACCACACTCAAGCTTCAATGGAGAGCTTGCAAAACAGAAAATTTTCCTTTACTTTGGGCAACTCAAATCTGATGTTATTTGTGTTTTTGCACATGCAATCCGCTCAAGGATGTTTAGTATTCCTTACCCGGTAGGCCAAGCTCTCAGATTTGGTGAAAATTGATGTGCTCCAAGCTTCACAGCTCCAATGGCAAGCTTCGTAGCTTTTCTTCATAGCTTCTTCTCCCTCTTCTCTCACTCACTCATAAACCCTAATAGAAAGCACCAGGCCCTGATACCATGATGAAAAACAGGTAGAGGGAGAGGAGACACACACAGAGGAGCAAACCCTAATGTATTAAGCAAACCCTAACCATAGAGGGAAGCCATGTCCCTTATCACACAATGCATAAAGCCATAATCCATAAGCTACAACACACTACATGTGTTGTGTCCACACATAGCTAACCCTAGCTACTGTCCACACACTATGACCAGCTGGACATGGTCATTTATGTCTCACACATGTTACTACCTAACATGCCAGCACATAGTGCAACTGGCACAAGCTGACATCAAGCTTGAATCTCAACAATTACCTTATCACATAGGGCATAGTTGCATTAGTCGCGTCTCCTCTGGAGCCTACTAGGTGGTCTGAAACCATGCAAGTCGACCAGACATTTACACATTCCTGTCTGGATGTTAACTCCTATCTAGAATCATGAAGGACCTAACCTACTTGTAGTCATGATGACTAACTCCCCAAGCTTAGGCAGACTGGCACCTCCAACGCACTAGTGTTGGCTTATCGCATTGGGTATAGTTGCATTAGTCACCTCTCTTCAAAAGCCGACGACTAGGTGGCCCGGAACAACATATGGCGATCCTGCTCTAGGGAATGGTACGCCAAGAAGGTAGAGACTAGTTATGCACATGAAGTCTGAATAGAAAAGCTAGTCCGGGTAGATCAAGAGAGGAAGTGCGTTTGTCCTTGTGTTGGTGGGTATGTTCACGAGGGAGTCATAGGAGTGCAATGGATAGTGCATGGAGAATGAAGAAAGCTCAGGGAAATACGGTACCACCATAGGCAGTTGGAGGCCTCAAGAAGTGAAGGATGACTACATCATCCAAGAAGACTTCCGGAAGGGATTGCGTGCCATCAAGAATGGTAGAATCAAAAACCTCTAAGAAATTAGGAGGGAGAGGAAGAGCACCAGGAGCTTTAAAACAAGAGGTAGGAAGATCAAGAAGAAGAAGAACTGGTAGTTGTGGGAAGGATGTCTCTCAAATACCCAAAATTTAAGGGCAAGAGTGAGGAGGATCTAGAGATGCTCACATCTTTGCCTTCGAGAACACCTTCTTGGCCACTTGAGCTCCATTGTCGCAAAATACAGGGTACTTTGCAATAATTCTAGGTGGCAAGGTCACCAGAGCAGCCAGCTGGTATGCTAAATATGGTTTGGAGCACTTCCAAATGTTTGAGGAATTAAAGAAGGCTTTCATGAAAAGATTTCAGAGAGATAAGACCATCACAGAAATACTGGAAAAGCTACAAAGGCTGACTCAAAAGAAGAGGCCAATAGAGGATTATGCGGTAGAATTTAGAGCACTGCTAATGCATTTGGATCAACCCAACAAACCTGCCCCAACCACACTGAGTCAGTGGCTCTTGAGAGGACTAAGAGAAAAGCTCCAAATGGTGGTAATTTCATATGATTTGGAGACTCTCAGCTTTGAACAAGTGGTGGCAGAAGAAACCAAAGCCGAGGGGATCTTAAAGCAGACAAGCAAGGACCCCAAGACGAAAAAGATGGACAAAAGGAAAAAGAAACTTCCAAGTCAAATTCTGGTGAAGACACCTTAGAATCAGATTCTAGTGAGGATTTGGATGCCAAAGAGTAAAAGCCTTGAAAGAAGAAAGGCAGGAAGCAGGCAGTGGATGTTCAAGAAGAAGTGAAGGCCACCCTAGCCAAGCTTACCGAAGGTCTCATAGGATCCGGACTGAGACCTAATGTTTGGTGCACGAAGTGTAATAATCAAGGCCATACAAAGAAAGAGTGTTAGATAAAAAGCACGTAGCAGCCATGTGCTATATGTGGAAAGAGCAACCACCCTATTGACATGTGTTTTTACAACACTTAGAATAGAAATCCGACAATGGTGGAAAGGTAGCACCATGAGCCGTAACAATAGGTCCTAGCTATCAACCAAGTTGCCATCGGGCCTCAAAATAACAGACCCTATGGAAGAGGAGGTGGAAGGTTTGGACAGAGGGGAGTCGGGCTGATATGATACTACTACTGTAGTGCCCCAGGGCATAGACAAAATGACTACCCCATATTATAACAAGAACTGATGCAGTGTGGTGAATATGGTAAAAGTGGATCAATGGGTAGGAAAACAGTAAGAAAAGCCAATACTAGTGATGGGTGTGACAAGATCGCAAGGACTTGTCAAGACGGTGACATGCAAGAATGCCGAGCCAGAACATAAGTAGAAGCCAAAATAATGGGCAGGGTAACAGAGGGTCCGAGAGCAAATCACCAAGCTTGTGCAGAGTGCACAAGGAATGTTGTGGGGACAATGCAAAAGATCCTGCTCCTGAGTGAGCATTCTGACGCGGATCCGGACAAGACAAGCCTGGTCAAGAAGAGGGAAGAAATTTTAGGAACCCATTTGAAGATGGATTGGGATTGCTAATTTTTAGCAAATTGGGATGGTTGGTTCTTTTAATAATAAGGAGGTTTTGACAACATGGGGGAAAAGGAGTTAGTTGATCAATGGATGATGAGGTGGAAGAGATTTCTATAGGTTTAGACAATGGTGAGGTTTTCTTGTGTGATTCTCGATGAAGTAAGAGGCGACAAGCTGCGTGTAAAGGAGGGCTAAGTAGTGGGGGCGGAAAATTCCTCCATAGAGATACGCTTTTTTGTGATTGGTCAATAGTGCACTTTACATCTTTCATCCACCTATGACCAACTATTAGTGGTTTCTTTAGTGTTCTTGTAGGCATAACCAAGGAGTCTCTCACTAAGTGCTTGTTTCATAATATAGGTCAGTTTATAGTATTCCAAGTACCTTGGTATTTCTACCATTGATACCTTTCACTTTCAAAGAAGTATGTGTGAGTCAAGTCTTTCCCAATTGGTTTCATGCATTGAAAGAAAGTAAATTGGTATTATCTCTAGTATCAAGTAATGCACTTAGTCTATAGAACACTTTACCATAAGGACTAGTCAACTCTATGGGTGTTTGAAGAGGTGCTATGTGATCATCTATTCCCCCTTTAACCTCTCCGACCAAGGCTTGTGCTATAAGTTTGAGGCTAGCTTCTCGTTGTTTTTGTTGTCAGATTTATCACTCTTTTTCTTCTTGTCAAGCATGGATCATTTTTAACTCGGCTTTTCCCTTGACTACTTTCTTATTATGTGTAGCTTCTTGCAAGGCTTCTTTGATGAGAGGGCCATAGTAGTTTTTGAACTTACTCCCATTAAGGAAACCTAGTATTTCAACTCCATCTAGAGTTTCAACATGCAAGGTACCTTGGGGCATTATTTCACAAACTCTAAAGGGTTCTTTCCTTGTATATATTGAGCTTCTTTTTCTCGCTAGCTACTACGAACCCCATACATAAGTATAATATCTCCAATCTTAATTTCTTTAATCTTGAGATTATTATCAAACTATTTTTTGGATGATCCTTGTCAGTTAACATGTTTTGCACAATAATCTATCTTTCTTTCTCGTAAGTAAGTTGTTTAAGAATGAACAATCGGTCTCTGCCTCAACATATTATTACCTTTAAGTCTCTCAACTATTGCTACCCTTAAGCTAGGTATCATTAATTTCCAAGGTATTAGTGCCTCAACCCCATATACCATCTTGACATATTGTGCAAGCAATTGCAACTTTCTAAGAGGTGTGATATGCCCATAAAGCTACAATGAGCTTAAATTCCCAATCATTGCATTGAGCCACAATAGTTTTAATTAGGAAATAAGGACTTTGTTGGTGCTCTTAGCTTAACCATTTGCTTGTGGTAGTATGGCATGGATTTGTGATGTGTAATCATGAATGTTATGGTAAGATATTTAATTACATCATTTATAAAGTGCTTTCTTTGGTCACTTACCATTTCAAAAGGAAACCCAAAATGGGTAATAATATTCTCATAAAAAGGATGGCCAGAGTGTTGCCGTCCTTGAGGCTCTTGCTTTGGCCCATTTTGTGACATAGTTTGTAGCTATTAAAATGTATCTTTTTTAATTCTAGAAATCCATTACCTAGAAAGTTAACAATTTTTCCACTCCACTCTAGCTCTAGTATAGCTTCAACCTTGAATAGTCTAGCATGAGGTAGATCATCATCTACTCGAATTGGTGCTTCTTCACATTAGGTAGTACAGGAGATAGATTTCAGCCCCATGACATGTTTTTTGCCAGGTCTCACAACCACTATAAAATCAATTCAAGAAGGATCAACAACCACCTAGTGATTCTCCCTATGGAGCATGGTTTATTAACAAGGTATAATAATGCTTGATGGTCAACATAGAAAACAAAATTATTAGCTAATAGGTAATGCCAAAATTTCTTCACCGTATACACCATAGTGAATCCTTTATGTTTCATGGTGGTATGGTTTATCTTCACAGCCTCACACAATTGTCAGCTAGCAAAACTTATAGGATAGTCTAGTTTGTGTTCTCACCTAGCTAAGCTAGGATGCATCCAATAGAAAAGTTAGAAGCATCTATATGCACATGGAATACAATATCCCACTTTAGCACTCGCAAGATTGGAGTGCTAGCCAGAGCTTGCTTTAACGTATCATAGCCATGTTGGCACTCTTTTGTCCACTCACGTACAATGAGAAGCTTTTACAATGAATGAGCAATCTTGCCATAGAAGATTATAAACCATTTGTAGTAACCTATTTACCCCATAAACCTTTGGAATCATGTGTAGTTTGCAGGTGGGGGTAATTCTAAGATAATTTTTATCTTGCTCTCATCCATGGAGATTCCATTTTTAAACACTATATGCCCTAAGATGACTCCATGTTTTATCCAAAATTGTCACTTAAAAGGGTTTAAGGATATGCAATAAAGTGTGAATTGTTTAAATACCTTATGTAAATAAGATATATGCTCCTCCCATGATGAATGAATGCATAAATCATCTAAGAAAGCTTTAAGAAACTTCCTTAGAAAATCCTTAATAGAAGTATTGATAAGTCACTGGAATGTGGCTGGTATAGTTGTGAGACCAAAATGGCATAACTCTATAAAAGAGAACACACCATGTTCTATAACACAAGCAATCTTAGCTTGATCCTCAGGAGAAATAGAAATTTGCTTATATCCCAAGTATACATCTAAGATGTTGTATTCTTCCTTGCCAAAAGCTAAATGTTCGAGAACATGTTCTGAATATGGCAAGGATAATGGTCTCTTCTTGTAACCACATTTACCTTCTTGAGATTGACACATAATCTCAAATGTCCATTCTTTTTGGATATAAACCATAATTGGTGAAACCTAGTCTGAGTGTTAAATCTCATAGAGATGAATCCACATTCAATAAGCTTGTTGATCTCTTGCTTAATAATTTTGGTGAACTTGGGATTCATAGGATAGAGTCATTAGTGGTGGATAGGTCTAGCATAACATGGGGATTGTGTATTGCACAACCTCAATAGGTACTCCCTTTATGTCATGGTGGTAAGTCCATGCAAAGCAATCCTTATATTCCTTGAGGAGAGAAATGAGTTTTGCTTCCTGACTTTGGGTAGGTATTTTTCTATAAAGACTCATTTAGGGTCTTTCCAAGGTTTAGCTAAGTTTACTTTTTTTTAAACTTCAACCTTGCCATTGTAGAATCCTCCTACCTCACTTGTTGGTTTTTGTGTGGCATTATTAAACACTAACTTGTGATCCCAATTGTAAAAAAAATTATAGTGCGTCGATGTAGGGCGTAAGTCAAATGTTGGCTTATTATCTCCTTTAGCTAGTTTAGTTGTAGCTTATGCTTTCTTCTCCTTTTAGGCCATCTCTTTATTTTTCTTTTGCCTAGATGAATGACTAAGCTTTGGTTCATCAACGATATCCATTTTAGCTATTAACTTAGTGGGAGGAGGGTGGCAAACATAACTTTTTGTAATTCCTCTCCCCAATTGTTAATAAACTTATAATGTGCGTCAAATGTACTAACATATTGTGGCCATTGGGTAGTATTCTTCCTTTCTTGTTGTAACCTTTTATGATGATTGGTTGCATATCGTTTACATCTCTACCATTTTTTCAGATATTCCATGGTTTTTTGAGAATGCTGATTCCTTTCTTTAGATCGGGACTTAGTTCGGTTTTATAATTGCTAGTTTATGTTTTAATTTCACTTCCTAAGGTTTCTTTTGATATTTTCAGTTGTGTTTTAGTCATGGTTTTTCATAGAGTTGGTGTTGATTTTGGTATCCATTTCAGACTCATCACCATCGGTGCTTATGTTAGAGTCATCCCATATGGCTTTAAGCTCACTATATCCGATCTCTTTAATATCAGAGTGTAGAGCATGGATCATTTGTAATGGTATAACCTTTAGGAGTTCTTCACCATCAAGTGTAACCCATGTAGACCTTCTTGTTCCCCAACTATCAATTATGGCCATCATGTGTATCCAATTTAGATCATCTTCAGCTTCTGTGGCTTGTTTTCCACATCATCCATTGTGTAGGGTGGATCCTTCCCTACATCGAACTCTTCTCTACAAGTATAACAATAATTTAATGGTACAACTGAATGGATGGTGGTGTCAAATGATTTTCAAATAACCCATAGGATGTACATGACTAATAAACAAGATCAAACCTTATGTGATTAAATCATCGAATTGGAGGTAGACATGGTTCTTAGACTAGTCATGTGTACCATCTTGACTTCTCTCATGAAATCATATCCTAAGATTATTTCATATGATTCAAGTTGTTTAGAAAATTCCATAACAATGAAAGCATGTTTAACGTGATGTTTATTAAGCACCTTGATCTCCCCAACAATCGTGTCTTTTATAGCAGTATACCAATTGCTCATTGTGAGATGAAAACAAGAAAAAAAGACCATGCCTTTATAGCCCTTCACCTCCCAACTTCGATACAACAACTACAAACGGGGGCACCACCAGCCACACAAGCTGGAACACTTCTCTCACAGTTCACCACACCACCCACACCATAAAGACAGCACAAAACAGGGGCACCATAGACAAGGTAAACACCCATCAACTAAATTCCAAATCAACATTGTATACAAGCTTCTCCCGACACAGAAGCCTTACTCACACAACCATACAAACACTCAGGCCTGGATTTACTGCCAACAAGGGAATTCGACCGCAGCCACACTGCCTCTGGAATTCAACCTTGCGTCTGACGACCAAGCCTATGCAACAACCACACAAACACATCAACACTCTGACCTGTCATTGCTGAGGATACACCACATCCTCAATCACTGCGAACCTCTCGCTTGCTTGCTGTGCCAATCACACCAGAAAGAACCCGGCCACTCTCTCTTCAGAGGGCGCCCCACCAGCTAACCCTCAACTCTCTATGCAGCCCATCACTTCTGTGTGTGTCGCCAGCAGCAGCTACACCAACACCTCTCTGTGTGTGTGTGTGTGTGTGTGTGTGTGTGTGTGTGTGTGTGCTAATCCTCTGCTAGCCTCACAACGAACCTAAGCACCACCTGCTCCTTGAACTTCTTCTCTTTGACGTGCTATCAGCCCCACCAGCCTCTGCACGATCACTCGAGCAGCATCCTCCTTCTTCACAAGGCGGCCACTCCCCTGCACTATCCCTCTGCACAATCACCAGAGCAGCCTTCTCGCAACATGACCAAGGCGGCTCTCACCAGCAGCACCGAGACGACCCAAAACAAACACTCTAACATCCAGCACCTGCCTTGCGCTACCCACTTCAAAGGCGGCTTCCCTCGATGTTGCCAGCAGCTGCACCAGTTGTCTCGTAGGCGACTCTCCTCACAACCGCCAGCCTTCTACCATACCCTCTGCCTTCGCCAGCCACCACTGCAGCCACGATCTTCGCCAGAGAAGCCCCCGGCTCCACACCAGCGCGTTTCTCTTCTTGCTCTTCACCGCCAGCTTCAAGGGCAGCCCCTCTGTTCAGTCACCTGCTGTGGCGGCTGCTCACTAGAGAGGCCTGTTCATTTGCAAGGCGGCCACTTTCTACGTCGACACCACTCTTCGCCAACTTTCCAGAGGCTCATGCTGGCAGCAAGGTAAAGCTCCACGTGGTCTTTGCTTTGTTGGCCACGTTAATATTATTATTTTTTTATTTTGTTTAAAGCCTCAAGGATGGCCACTATCACATTCCTTTTCACACCATGCTTTTGTGCCATCTCCTTCGGGACCATGCATATGCCCATCCAAACTTGACATTTCACACCAATTTCAAGGCAACCTTGGCCCCATCAATATTTAATTGCTCTCCATGCTTCCACACCTTCAAATACAACCTTCCAATGCTCATTTATTTCTTGGACGCGCACACATTCAAAGCCATCGAATGGCTGAAACCACCTCCAGTGGACCACGTTCCGGAAAAACCTGTATAAGCTCAAAACAAAACCATCTACCCTGTACATCTGCCAATGCATTCAAAGGCCAAGTCTTCACACATGCCATGCATCCATATGTACACAAGACCAAAACACCTTTCAGAAAAACGCCTGACACTCATCTCATCAAAGATACCATGCGTGGCATGGTTATAGCATCTGTACTCCTTTTACTCAAAGGAGTAACCAATAAACACACATTTTTAGCCTTTATATCCAACTTACCACGTAGGTCATCTAGAATGTGTAGATATGTAATGCATCCAAACACTTTCAAGTGTGACAAATTTGGTTTTTTGCCAGTATACTTCTCCTCTAGAGTCACACTGTGCATTGATGTTGTGGGGATCCTATTTATAATGTTTTTGCTAGTATACTTCTTCTCTAGAGTCACGTCCTGTTCATAAAATATAAATTGTAATCACAATTGCGTCAGCCCAATAATGAGGCATGCTCTCCTCAACCATCAATGCACAAGAAACCTCTACAATGTGCCTATTCCTCCTCTCAGCAACACCATTTTGCTGTGGTGTACCTGCATTTGAATTTTCTCTTAATTCCATGCTTCCTTAAGTACTCAATGAACTCATTGAAGAGTACTCCTCTCCTCCATCTAACTGGCACTTAACCTGCAAACCTATTTGCTTTTCAGGCAACATTCTGAAATATTGAAAGTGAGTAAACACTTTACTTTTCTCTTTTATGAAATAGACTCACACCTTCCTTGTGTGGTCACATCAATGAAAGATACATAGTAATGATATCCTCCCATTGATGCCATCTTTGTCGGCCCCCATACATTTGAGTGCACCACATTAAGTGCTTTCTTACTCACATTCTTGTCATTTAGAAACATTGTTTGTTTGCTTTCCAAACTGACATGCTTCACATACTTTATACATTCCATACACCTTAATCTTTGGCAAACCTGTAACAATTTTTGAATTCTAGATAGACTTCAATCACTACTCATTCACATGATGAATACATTTGTGCTAGATATCTTATTGGCCACAACACCTGTACCTTATATAAACATAGCAGCTTTCATCTTAGGCATGCTTACATCTAAAGTAAACATTATGTCCACTCTTTTTCCCTTTGCATTTGTTGTTGAAGTCCTTAACATAGCAACCCTTAGGGTTAAAGTGTACCTACAAACCCTGCTCAATCATTTGCCTAAGAGAAACCAAATTCTTTGTTATGCTAGGCACATGAAGTACATCAACCAAGTACCTCATCTTGCCATCTTGTATAGCTAATGGCACATTCCTAATGTGAGCAATAGGATGAGTTGTGTCATCCCCCGTCTCTACATAGCCTAGTTTTTTTAAATTTTTGACATCTCAAACCACTCATCATGATAGGTAATGTGGTTAGAGGCTTATGAATCCACATACCATAGATCATCATTGTTTGTGGATACATTTGTAGTCTCACTGAATTCAACATGTGCTGTATAACAAAAAAATACTCACATCTATCTTTAGCATGCTCACTTGAAGATGCACAATTGTTTTGCTACAACTTGCATTGTTTATGTCACTCTACTTCTTGTGACATTCTACCTGCAAAGTGACCTAGTTTGCCATATTAAAATCAATTCTTTGAACCTGATCATGATTGCTATCTTTACTAATTACTTGGCCTCTGGCCCCCCTGGCCTTGAGACTGGCTTCTTTCACTTATGTGTGTTAGCTACTGCTATTTGTTGTGAATCATTGGACTGTTGATGTTTATAATTCTAATTGGACTATTGCTGTTCATAATTCTAATTTCCAAAATGGCCACCACCTTGGCCTCAATAGTGACCTCTACCTCTACCTGAATTTGAGTACAAGGCCTATGGGAGGAAGAGTCTTCACCCAAAGACTTCTCTTCTATTATTAACATACACACCAAATCCTAAAAGTTGGGAGCATTACACTAATAGAGGTCTTGAATAGATTGTATTCTTTACCAATCCCATTCAATTATCTTCCACTGAGATGTTTACAACAACAATAGAGGTCTTGAATGGCTTGTTTTCTTTACCAAGCCCATATAAATAGATTCTCACCAAGTCATTGTCTTCCATTGAGATATTAATAGATCCAAGGGATTTAACAATACCCTTGATCTTCAATGCATAGTCATTGATGGACATGTTCTTCTTCTCCACTATATATAGCTCCTGAGCTAGATGTAACTTCCTTGACTTTATATTTATCTGGAACATCTTCACTGGGTTTTGCCATGCAAGTACTATTGGAGTGTTGGCATCATGTATATACCCTATTATAGTGTCTATCACACCGATTCAAAGCTAATACACAACTTTTCTTGCACCCTGGTTCTAGTCTTTAAATGCCTTTATCTATGCTTGAGTAGAGTTCTCTTCACACAATTCCAAAGGCTCCTCATTGTCTTCTTCAACATAGTCCTAAAATACTTTTCCCATCAGGAATTTGTTCATTCTAAACTTTCGCGCGGCACGAAAGTTGTTTTCATCAAGCTTCTCACTTATAATTTAGTTAATGTTGTCAGACATCTCTGCTTGTAACAACCAAAAATTTACAAACCGATAATTTCTGTATGCAACCTAAAAGATAGCAATATTTGCTATAAAGACCATATTAGGGAGTTTGGAAAAATCCCAATTCCCATTTTGCAAAATCAAAAAATGGGGGGCATGGTGAATTCTTTTAAGACTTTGTCAAAACCCCCTCATGTAACATATCATTGGAAAGCCCTTGAAGCGTAGGTTCCAAATCCACATTCTCCGACAAATTTGGAATTGGTATCCTCCAAGACACCAAAAAGTAGATTGAAAAGAAAATTCCCAAAGTAATGGGATTTTTTCAAACTCCCTAATATGGTCTTTATACCTCCTATAACAATACTTATGCACAAAATGTATGTCAAAACACATAACTAGAGTACACGTACATACACCTGTAATCAACAATACATGTATAATCACTGTCTGCACACCCAAAGTGCATTGCTGTATGTAATAACTAGAGTTCAGATAGAGACAATTCCAAATATTTTAATACAAAGTATAATGCACAGTATAAGTACCTCCGCACCTACAAAGACAGCTTCTCAGTCGGAGACATGTAGCTCCCAAAGCTACCTAAGGGGTGTCGTACCAGAATAAAAAGGGAAAGAGATGATGATGCTCTTATACCTATGTATTGCGTCCTTTGTCTTCGTAGCTTCCTTTGCTCCGCTGAGCTCCTTAGCTTGAACCAAGCTCTTGATACCATGAAAATATTGAGGGAGGAGAGAGAGCTTGAGCTCTTATAAGCACACAGACAGTCTCACAACAATAAAGAATGCACACATAGAGATGGAAGGATGAAATCTTCTTCTACTTGTTGCTCTTAAAAGAGATCTACAAAATGTTGACAATCCTAATATGAGATTGATCATGGTAGATAAACATATATTAAGCATAAAGATTAAGGTAGATTAAACCACACAAGAAACTCCATGACTAGAGAGAGAGTGAGAGAGAGAGATTGCACACTCAACAATAGCTCTATTGCAATATGTTGTAAATCATATAATGATATAGGCCTTCTAGCCTTATCCCACTTTACACATCATCATGCCATGTGGCACTCACTTTTCCACATTCTTTTATGTGGCTCTCAACATAAGAGAATGTGGCTCTCAACATTCACACACCATAAGAGAATGTGGCTCTCAACATTCACACACCATACAATATCATATGTGGCATTCTTATCTTTTCACAATATCTTGCATCTCTAGGGTGGTTTCCCACACATGCATAAACTAAGCTTACATATTTTAACACCCCCTCTTTAGCGAGGTGTTCTTACTAACCCATCACCCATACAATTTAGCATTTCCCTCATGCAACGCATCTCTCAACACTCCCCCTCAATGATACATTGGAGTGTCATCATACGACTCGACGCATCTAGACCCACTTGCATGTGTCAACATGCATGTGCCGTATCTACCCAATATAGACACCAAGTTTTCTTGAGCATCACTTACTTAGGTGAATCCACCCTTGTCCTTTTTGAACCACCACAATGTTCGAGAAAGGCATCAATCCATGCACACCACCACTTGTGGGAGAACCAGCTACTCTCATAGCTCTATCTCGAAATCCATTGGGAATCACACATACATCTGCTCGTTTCGAGCTTCTTGGTGAGCTTGGGTATGGTTACCCTCATACCATGGGTGAAAAAAAAATGCCTTTTGGCCAAAGCCGGGCAGCGGACCCACTTGTAAAGTAACTTTTGCCCTTCCATCATCTCACAAAATGAAAACCAATCCAAATTTACAACTCCTTACACCATGCAGACAAGGCTTTCAAAAGAAGTGTTTGTGTTAAGGGCAAAAACAATGAGAATAATAGTGAAGAGATCTTGTTTGATTAAGGTTTTCTTTCAAGTTCGAAAAGGAAAAACAATCAAATTTACCCGTCTTGCTCGTTAGTTTCTGTGTTGGCATCATATAATTGTGCTGGAATTAAGGTGGTGGCATTACACAACCAATTGTCAAGATTCCATGGTAAAGCACTGCTACCTACGTCCTAAATTAGTTGCACAACGTTGTCTTCTTTATTGGCTCCACATTGTTCTCAACATTAGTCTTCTTACGCTACAAATTCAGCTTAAATTGCAGCCCCTCTTCTTTATTGGCTCCACATTGTTCTCAACATTAGTCTTCTTACGCTACAAATTCAGCTTAAATTGCAGCCCCTCTTTATTGAGCTTGGACCCACATCACCTGCTCTACAACTCTTCAGGCTCCAGCTTATCATCTTCTTCTACTCTCCATGAGCTGCTTTTTGCGGCTCTATGCATCGCCATAGCTAGAGCTCAAATCTCTTCTCCAACACTCTGTTTCTTAGTAGCTATTCCAATTAGCCCATGTTCTTGCAGCTAGCAAAACTACCATGTGCGTTGCTACTGTTGCACTCGTGTGAAGACACCAATTGTGCCTTTTTTTCTTGCAAACATCTTCTATGGACCTCCTACTGCAGTCGTGTCTGTAACCACCTGATGTTGCCATTTGCTCCTTTTGTGTTAGGGTGACAGCCTTGGCTTCCTCTACTGCTAACTGCTTGAGCTCGTTGGAGTTATCCCTCAATCCTATCAGCTTCTACTATACCGGATGCTCTCATCTTTCTCCACGCTACTCCTACTATTCTTTTACAGACACGTAATGCTGCACTTTGTAGGTGTTGCTATGCGACACTACAATCCGCTAAGAAAACTACCATGGAGGGCTGCCGTTGGTTTGTTACTTGTTCTTTACTCCAACTCTACGTGCTATGGCTCTTCTCTTCCACAACTTGCCTTTCTCTGTCTGTTGCTATTCTTAGCTCTTCCTAAATCTCAACCTGCTGCCCTTGGCTCCACTTTCTCCAAGGAACCTTCCAATGTCAATGTGTGGCATTCTTCAAGTCGTGCGCATCTCCTCCTTTAGAAATGGTGACATTGCCATCACCATATGTAGCCTCCTTTTGCTATAACTTCTCTGTAAACGACATTGATTTGCCTACAGCTTGGAGCTCTACACTACACATGCCTTTGCTTTCTGCATGCTTCCTTAAGGCTGCTTTAATCTAGCCTCTCATTGAGACCACAAGGTGCCAACATATGAAAGCCCAAATGCCTCCACACCCTTCCCATCATCTGCTATGAGCAACACACAAGTGCATCCTCCTCTAGATGCACACACATGGACTCCCAAATGAGCCCATAAACTCGCTTGCCATAGCCAAGCAAACATGTACCTTCTCGTCCTCATTGCCATATGCAAGAGACATGGAATTCGCAAATCCCATCACCATAGCAATACTCTATGTCCAAAACACCAAAAAACCAAGGCAAAAACACAAAATACATTCATATTGTAATCTCCTTTTGAACTTCACTTTGTTCGAAGCTTCTTTATGATGTGACAATGGTGACTCCATGATGCAAATCCTTGCTTGCATCCTTAATCAATAGCTTCATTGCAACCTCCATGTTGCAAAACTTCACTCTAACTCAACATTGGCAACTTAATCTCTCTAATCTTGCTGAAATCTTCATTTTCAGCTTTGTAGGTAGCTTCATAATCTCTCCAATCACCAACAACATAATCTCTTTCCAAATACAATACTAATGGCAATGAGTGTGCTTAATTTTTCATAATAGAATGAAAATAATGCTTAATCAAATAGCCTCATAAACAAGAAAACTATACATAGATATGCACCATGATCAAGATCCCATTCTAGCTCTGATACCATGTTGACAATCCTAATATGGGATTGATCATGGTGGATAAACATATATTAAGCATAAAGATTAAGGTAGATTAAACCACACAAGAAACTCCATGACTAGAGAGAGAGAGAGAGAGAGAGAGAGAGAGAGAGAGAGAGAGAGATTGCACACTCAATAATAGCTCTATTGCAATAGGTTGTAAACCATACAATGATATAGGCCTTCTAGCCTTATCCCACTTTACACATCATCATGCCATGTGGCACTCCCTTTTCCACATTCTTTTTATGTGACTGTCAACATTCACACACCATACAATATCATATGTGGCATTCTTATCTTTCTGCAATATCTTGCACCTCTAGGGTGCTTTCCCACACACACATAAACCGAGCTTATATATTTCAACACAAAAGATAAGCAAAAAACTAACATAAGTACTAGAGTACTATGTACAAGAAATCCATAATACGAACATGTTAAGTAGGTGAGTTGGCAAGATAAGTATGCCATAACTCGGTTAGACTAGGTAAGTTTAGTCCAACTCTAGAATCACTGGGCGAAGATCCGTTGTGTCAGCTATACCAAACACAGTAATAGTGTAAAGGTAGAACGGTCCACCAAGGCACGTCATGAGTTGTCATCTCGTGTTGAGCTTAACATCTCAATATCTAATCCACCCACTTAAATCCAAACCTTGGCACACGAGACCAACATTAGCCATGTAGCAAGTCTAAACTAAGGCTTACCCTATGCCTAAATTTTGATTATGGGGTTTAACTACCAAAATACAATCAATTTCGAGACCCAATTATTATTAAAAAAAACTTCATAGAAAAACTAAAAAGTAAAAAAATATAAAAATTACAAAAATTATAGAAATGCTAAAAGAATTGGGAGATTAAGGGGATAAGAAGCACAATAATAATAGCAAGAATCATACATAAAGCAAAAACAAGCATAAAATGCATTAATAATCCACAAATAGAATTGATTTTTCTACTCTAATCTTTCCTTGTTAGCATAACCTTGTTACTATTTAAAATAAAAGTAACACACAAGCATTCAAGATGCAATAGTGGCTAAGCGATGGAGGTGTTCCCCAACAACGACGCTAATTATGGGTGTCTCTAATGCCATGGTAAAGGTGCAAGTGCACTATCGGTGTCGTGAGGGGAATTGCTAAACCACCATGAGTCATATGTATAACCTTAAAAAAATGGTGGTTAGTTAAATGGAATGTAGACACAATACAAGAATGGAATTTCCTATGGGTGAGTTTCCAGTGGATGAAAACTAAGAGTATAATAAGATAAAGGCAATGAGGTCATTAGAAATAAGAGGTGGGATGCGAATCCTTATTTTTGTTATATTTTCATAGTATTCATGGTCTACAAATGATTCCTCATTATAATTTGTTTTTTCGTGTAGATATTGGGATGAACAACCAAGTTGCTCCTTTCTTGAATTGATAGTAAATAATCTAAGAAAGAATCGATGTTTCCATGTATAGGAAATTCTACCCATGACAAAAATGTAAGGCGATTTATTTTTCTCATAGTAAAGAGAACTTGCTATTGTAACTAGTACATATGGAACATTTTATTTCAAAGGCAATCAGTCATATGGAACATTTTATCAATGCCTCCTTTAAAGGCAATAAGACTATGACACCTTTATAAAAGATGAGAAGAAGACTCTACGCCAGTCTCAAAGAAAGATCTTCCACTAAGATAAGTAGATCTAGAGAAGTAGGTAATGCTAAATTTCATTTCTTTCTTCCCTTTCCAGTTTAATGAATGATTTGATATCCAGTGCCCAATCTAAATCATAGTATTCCATCAGAGTGTCTATTGTATTGTAAGTGATGCCATACTCAAGAGTACCTCTAATATACCTAAGTACTTGTATCCCTTGTTTTTCAATGACTCTCCCATGGCTTGTTGGAAAACTTGCTCAAAACACCAACTGTGAAGCTGAACCCCTAACACCCTTAAACCTCTGACCATCTCTCCTAACCATTGATGGTCACAATAACGACCCCATCGGCATCTAAGCCGAGGTTCCCATCAAAGCTACGTACACCAATGGCTTCTCCTCATAATGGGAACGTTTATAAATATACACTAAACATAGTTGTGAGATACATGCTCAGAGGCAGGCATTGACTCTATACTAATAGCCCTCTCCAAAAAAAGTTAGATGACTCAAAAGATTCTCACATTTTCAATATATAAGAAACATGTGACATTTTTCATTATTTATTAGAGGTGGGTGATTGCATTATCTGGGTTGTACAAGGTTACTTATGACCGAAAGGAAAGAAAGAGCCACTTGCATTTTCTATTGTTACATTTAGAGGGCATTATCAAGGGGCTTTTTGAGAAAGAGTTTATAACTTCAATATCTATAAAACTTAATATTCAGCGCCTTCCATAGCAGACAGGACACAAGGTAGATATGCTTGTTGTAAATGCTCTTTAATAAATCTCATAGTTTAGTGGACTTCTCTCTTGCAAAAAGAAAGAAAGAGAGAAAGCTAAAGGGGTTGCTACACCAACACCATCTCAAACCTTATGTACCATGTCCATATAAAGGTTTCTAAACCTTAATTAAATCCAAGACTAAACAAGTGTTTACGAATCTCTCGGTCAATCGAAGTCACTCAATCTCATCACACATTAAAGAATGCTCTCACATTTTTAATATAATAGTACATGTGTCTCATGTCATCCTTTACATTATTGCTGTGATTGCATTATGTATGTACAAGGTGATATATATCTGGGTGAGAGTAAAGAAAGAGGGTCCACAGACATGTGACTTATTGGGGATCAGGGGGAGACGTAGGCTCACGACGATCAGATCAGAGGAAGAACATGGTGTTTTGGACATCGGCGTGAAGGCGAATGATGCCCGGAGTTGTGCCGGGGTAGTAGCGGGCCCGTTTAGCAGCGAGATGGGCGTAGAAGGCCGGGGGAACGAGGGAGACGGACCTGCAGCAGCGAGCGTAGATGTGGCACAGGTGGAAGATGAGCGTCTGGAGCTCGTCTGAGCCGAAGCCGATCTGGTCCCTTAGCACGTAGTAGTGACAGGGCTTGCTGGTGCCCTTGATGCCGTAGTGGCTGCACAGGTAGAAGTCGAAATTGGTGGGGTGGGTGATGCCCCTGTCTACCACGGTGCCCGGGTCCACGTTTATCAGCTTGTCTTCCGTCTTCTTAAAGAGCCGCGTTCGGTGCCTCTTCTGGGCCAGCACCATGGTGATCAGCGGCTCGTAGCCATCTCCGCCCACTCTTCTCAATGCATTCTCCACAATGCGAAACTCTTGGTCGAGTACCTCCTTGAATTGCCTCTCCCCTACCCCATCCCTGAAGAAGACCACGTTCCTTGGCTTTGCTTTGTGCTCCTTGTAAAAGCACTTCCACAGCTCCTCCACACACTCTCCCAGGTGCTCTATCACCTCCTGCCTCGGCCCTGTCTGCCTGCTCTGCCTCGCCACATACCTGGTGGCCGCCGGCCAATCCACGCTTGCCACCACCGCAGCTATGGAGGACCCTTCCTCCCCCTTCTTGGGATGAGTCACATCTGCCCCTAAGAAGATGGTGGCCTCGTCACCCTTGCTGAGGCTGGGGCATAACTGCGGAATCTCTGTGTCCAACGCCACATTCTGTCCTCTTAATTTGCCATTGATTTTGTGCACCAGGTTGGCTGTGTACTGCGACCATTGATTATTGGTCCATCCCTCCCTCAAGCCCTCCCTCAAGTAGCAACACTGCGTAGTGACCCCTACGGTGATGTCCGCGAGCCTCTTCCAGTCTCCATAAGATCTGTTCTTCTTAGAGTCCATTACGCACAGAAGCAAACAGTTGGCCCCCTGCCTGGACGAAGAAGAAGAGCTTGATCTGCCCCCCATCAAAGCCTGCTTCATGCGTTGGAGATGCTCCTCAATCTTATTGGACGTTTCTAGCTCATGAGGAGGTGCGCCCTGGTGCTCCACTGGCCGCTCATCCATTTGCACCCCAAGATCTTTGCACCTCCTCAAGAGGTGACCAATGAAATATTCAACTGCATCTTTTTTTACACAATCAGCATCGAAGTTCAGAATTGCCCACTTGTGGATTACGCACCCACTAAGGAGCTGCGTATGGCCAGCAGGCCTTAGATTCCAAGAACCCTTGCCCTTGTCGATCATCACTGTCACCGGCTCAGCTGCCCTATTTTTATATCTGAGTGCTGGAGTGTTTAACAAACGGCCTTCCAAATCTGTCATCTCCCTGAGTACATGCACTTGGAAATGTTCTACAAAATCCCCCCTGTAAGAAGGCACACATGCAACAATGAAGAAAAAATCAAACAGTACCATCGACTGACTTACGTTAGAATAACGAGCTGGGCGTTATGATTCAGCAGAAGGTCTACACTATACACTACACTTGCCTTGCAGGACTCATGGTTTTATCGTCCATCACTTTGTCGATGACCTTTGCGCGGTCGAGGGGTCTGTAGCATGTCATTTTTTGAACATTATCTCTGATGTTGTCAAGTTCGTCTTTTCGTTTTGCTCGATACTTCTGGCCTGGGCAGACCTTGCAAATCTCCATGGGCAAGAGTGTAGATCCGCTACCTACCTTCAGGCACGGCAGCCAACAGTACTGGAGATAGTATCCGTATTTCTCCCGGAAGTGGCGGACGATCGTCGTTTCGATGCCATCGTCTCTGCGGAATGTCTCTTCCTTCAGAGTCTTTTTGGAAAGCCCTTTGACGGTGTACTTCCGTGGGTAATCTCTGTGAGTGACTTGCACCTTGAGATCTCGAAGCACAGACTCCACTTGCCAATAATTTGCTTGCCGCATGATGTCGAACCCCCGGCCGAATTGCACCTCCAAGAATTCTATCACGCCCATGCTCTTGCAGAAAATATCGGCAGTGATATCGAGATTGAGAGACAGCCCGTTCTCGGTCTCGCGTACGCTGTGTGAGTAGCCGTGCCATCCTTCCAACCACGGAGCATTTGTCACGGGGCGCCTCCCATCTAGCTCTGGAGAGAAGAAGTTCCGGCCGACTGGAACCATATTGTTCCGTGCCGGATTCTCTCTCATGACGATGTTCAGCGCCTGGATGAACTCCTGCGGATAGGCCGTCCCTCCCGTGTCCGGAAAAACTGCACGGCTCAGAATGGACGCAAGCTTGATCTCCACAGAAAAATCCTCCTTCCGATTCCCTACACCTACCGTGACGGAGAAGGTTTGGCAGTCCAACGGCAGACGGCCTGCACTGTACATGATGCTTGTTCCGTCGAAAACCGGCCAATCACGGGGAAGGTGATCACGCACGAGCTGCTGCTCCACCGACCGCGCAGTTTGTTTTGGGATGCTGGCATGGCCAGAAGAATCCCTGATCTCAATGCTGTACTGGTAGATCTCATTCAGTTTCATGGTAAGATTGTAGTAGTTTGCGAGCAATTTAACCTTCTCACCTTTCGTGCCATGGTCTGGACGTTTGGCAGCTACGACAACGCTTTTGTCGGCAGCTGATGTTAATGTCGGAGCTGGAACGGAATGTGCTTTACTTGAGGGCCTCTCCTTCGTAGAGCTCGTGAAGGATGAAGCTGCAGACAGAGTAGACGACGGAGGTATTGGCGGACTAGGCGGGGCGCCGCCGGTGGATGTTGACGGACCAACGGCAGTCGACGGAGCTGTAACTGATGTAGAAGGGAACAGAGGGGGGCCTCTCGACCAAGCTGACGTCCTTGCAGGTGCAAATGATGTGGGTGAACAAGAGAATGCAGTCGACGGATTTGAAAATGGAGAAGAAGAAGAAGAGGAAAGGGCCGCAGACGGAGGATCAGATGTAGACGATGAGAAAGAAGGAGAACGTGCAGATGTTGACGGAGGAGTACGTCCCAATGCGACGGACTTGGGTTGAGCTGCAGAAATTGATGACGGAGAGGGAGATTCACGCCCGCCTCCGACAAGGCTCTTTCCTCTTTCTTCGGCGATGACAGTGCCGGCGGATGATAACGGCCCTGTTTCTACCACGTCGTGTCTGATCTCTTCTGCCGCTGCAGCTGATGAAGACGAAGGTGGGGACGGTGGCAAAGTAGTGGCTGGCTGACTAGCTGAGTGATCGGCGGTGCTTCTACTGCCATGATCAGTGTAATTAGTGTTGCTAAACCCTTGAGAATTATCTGCATTATGGTCCCCCTTGGCAACCTTGCCTCTACCCTGGCGACCACTCTTCTTACTGCCCTTCCCCTTTCCTCCTGCCATCCTCCTCCCTTAGGTGACTATGATATAGCTTGTCTGGCTTCACTTCTTCTGGAATTAGAGACTGAATTTTGTGAAGGAAAATAAATGGCACAGATTCTGTTAGCATTCCTAGCTGGTCTTTATATTATATACATCAGGAATTACTTGGAACGGAGGGAAGAGAGTGAGTGTCGTCCAAGGCACGCGCTAACAGTGAACACACTCCTACAGGAGAAATCCGTTAGCGATCATTATCTAAAGACTAGAGCGTCCTGGAGACGCGTGCGTCGAAAGCAAGCTCATCAAAGGCATGCATATTTCAATGGTGCCGTCCTTGACTCCTTCGGAGCCTCGCTCAAGTCGTCCCATCAAATGCTTACAGTGACGGTGACCAGCACTACAAAATACACATATATAACATACTAGTGTGAATGTGGGGTTGTGGATAGGATAAACTGGCCTTGCTTGGATGCAAAGGCAGAATGAATCCAGCCATCTTCAAACTGTGGCATGTAATAAGAGGTGTTCTTCTGAGTGCCATCTGGGAGCATAGGAATACCAGGGCACATTTTGCTCATGGCAGATCACTCAGTAACTCGAGGATCTATGTTAGGGACCTCCTAGCCCAGGCCTACAAGGTAGCCATGGATAATGGAAGTGAAAAAAGGTCTGGGACAGCTAAGCGTCTTAACAAGATGCTAAAGAAGATTAAGGTGTAACCTCTGGGTGATGTATCTTTTTGATACCTGTAATATAAATCTCCTTGCATAAAAAAAAAATACTAGTATTGCACCCACGTATTGTTGCAGCCTACCAAGGTTCCAGAAAAGAACTATTCCCTCTCTACAACCACTCTCTCTCTCTCTCTTTCACACACACACACCCACATGCACATGCACATGGCCCTCTCCCTCTCCCTCTCTCTTTCACTCACACACACTCTCAAATGTTGAAACTCTCTCTCTCTCTCACATGCACACACATATACACACTTGTTCTCTCTCTCTCTCTCTCTCTCTCACACACACACACACACACACACACACACATGCACACACTCCCTCTCTCTTCTTACACCCTCCCACACATAGAAGCTCTCTCTCTCTCACACACACACACACACATACTCTCTCTCTCTCTCTCTCTCTCTCACGCACATTTACACATATGTAAATATATAGTATATACAATATATTGTTTTAGATACATATACCTGTACATAGACACATATACTTATACATATATACATGCATTTAAAAATATAAATACAAACATCAACATAATTTAATTAATTTTGATTAAATTTTAATGTGCGGAGATGGGTGATAAGTTGTTATATATATATATATATATATATATATATACCTACATACATACATACATATGTATGTATGTATGTATAAATGTAAATAAAAACACACACACACACATGTATATACATATATACATATATGTTTTTTATTTAATTTATATTTTTGTTTATATTTTATTAAAAGCTACTTTTTATTCTCTCTCTCTCTCTCTCTCTCTCTCTCTCTCTCTCTCTCCCTCATTACATCTCTCTCTCTCTCTCTCTCTCTCTCTCTCTTTCTCTCTAGGTCTGTCCCATCTCACTCTCTCTCAAGTATATTTTACACATAAATGCAAATGTACACACATGCATGCATATACTCTCTCTCTCTCTCTCTCTCTCTTACACACACACACACACACACACACACACATGTACACACACATAAATGCAAATGTACGCACATGCATGCATATACTCTCTCTCTCTCTCTCTTTTTCTCTCTTTCTCTTTCTCTCTCTCTCTCTCTCTCTCTCTCTCTCTCTCTCTCTCTCTCTCACACACACACACACACACACACATGTACACACCACACATACACTAATGCAAACGCACACTCTCTCCTCTCATACAAACTATCTCCTACGAAGAAATTCTCTGCCTCTCTCTCTCTCTCTCTCTCTCTCTCACACACACACACACACGCACACACACACATGTACACACCGCACATCTCTTGGGATTGTTCCTACGACGTTAAAAGGGCCTCTCTCTCTCTCTCTCTCTCTCTCTCACACACACACACACACACACACACACACACACACACATGTACACACTGTACATACACTAATGCAAACGCACACTCTCTCCTCTCACACAAACTATCTCCTACATAGAAATTCTCTCTCTCTCTCTTTCTCTCATGCACACACACTCCCTCTCTCTTCACGCACACTCTCTCACATAGAAACTCTCTCTCTCTCTCTCTCTCTCTCTCACACACACACACACACACACACACACACACTCACACTTAAATAGATTTACACACATATATATAATTTTAATTAATTAAATTTTAGATTAAATTTTAATGGTAGGGATGAGTGGTGAGGTGTGCTTACTCTCAAATAAATGCATCTTACATGTAATGTCTCTCTCTCTCTCTCTCTCACACACACACACACATGCACATGCACACCCTCTTTCTCTCACTCTCACATACACATGCACACACTCTTACATGTCGAAACTCTCTCTCTCTCACATACACATGCACACACTCTTACATGTCGAAACTCTCTCTCTCTCTCTCTCTCTCTCTCTCTCTCTCTCATACACACACACACATACATAGCATATGTACTAATGCAAACACACACTCTTTCCCCCACACACTCTCACACATAGATTTTCATGTCTCTTTCTCTCTCTGTGTTTCTCTCTCTCTCTCTCTCTCTCTCTCTCTCTCTCTCTCTCTCCCCTCCACACACACACACACACACACACACACACTATCTCTCTTCTCACACAAACTCTCCCACATATATAGAAACTCTCTCTCTCTCTCTCTCTTACATACATTCATGCACACACACAAGCATACTTCTTTCTCATGCACACACACACACACACACACACACACACACACACACACTCTCTCTCTCTCTCTCTCTCTCTCTCTCTCACACGCACCCACATGTAAAAATATATTATCTATAGTATTATGTTTTATTATATTTAGAGACATATACCTATATATACATGTGCATTTATAAAATAAATAAACACATATATACATATATTTTTAATTAATATTAAATTTTAATACGTGGAGATGCACGATGAGGTGTGTTCACTCTTAAATAAATGTATCTTATATACAATGTCTTTTGTCTTCTCTTTTGCATACATATGTGTGTGATTGTATGTGCACATACACATGTATGTGTGATTGTGTACTGTCTTCACGCGTGCATGTGTTGTGCAAGTGTCTTGATTGTGTATGTGTTAGTGTGTGTGTACATGGTGTGTATGTTTATATTTATGTGTATCCATAGTAGCAAGTGTCTACATGTACGTGTGTGTGAGCATATGAATATACTCCTGTGTACATCTATGTGTGTGCACGTGCAGGTATGTGTGTGTGAGTGTGCATGTCCATGTGTGTACACATGTACTTGTGTATGTGAGTGTATTTATGTGCTTGTGTGCATGTATACACATGTGTGTATATGCAAGCTTGAGTATGTGTGTAAGTGTGCATATCTCTATGTGTTACACGCGTGTCCATGCGTGCGCGTGTGTATGTGTGTTTGTATGCATGTGTGTATGTGTGTATGTGTGTTTGTGTGTTTGTATGCATGTGTGCACGTATCTTGTGCTTGTGTCTGTGTGTGCATAAACATACATGTGTGTGCGCCGACATACATATAAATCTATTTATATATACATGCTTACATACCTATAGATACACATACATACATAATATATATACGTGTGTGTATGTATATTCGCTCTCTTACACATGCACATAATATATATGTGTGTGTATGTATATTCTCTCTCTTACACATGCACATAATATAATATTAGAAGATATGTATGTGTGTGTGTGTGGAGGAGGGGGGAGGGGTGGGCAATTTGCTTTCTAATGTTATATATATATATATAAAAGAAACTCAATGAGTAAATGGTTTGATGGTGATAACTAATTGTGAGTCCCAATGCATCTAGGCATGTGGGAAAGAAACCCCCAAACACTTGTCTTCTCTTCTTCTTTCTTTTCTCCTTTTAAAAAATTCTCCCTCTCCTTTCTCCACGTAAAGGGGTGGGGACTCTTCCTTTATCTTGTAATAGATTATAAAAACCTTCATTCAAAAATACAAACACATATTGAGAGTGATCCTCCACATCAACTTAAATAAGATGTACTTTAGGTTATATTACGAATAAAGATGTATAAGGTCAAAATATTGTTTTAAAATAAATAAGCAAACTAAGACAGCTTATGTAAGATTATCTTCTTAAAATTTAATCATCCTCATCTCTATCCTCTAACTCCCCACCACTACCTTCATCTTTACCTTGGACACTTTCATTCTCCTCCTACATTACATAATGAAAAAGCATACACATTTAGTGCTGAACCATGCTCATATACATCTTCAACGAAATTTATAAGTACATGTGAGATCAATTACTCACTACATAGCTACCTGGGGCTCATGGATGTCATCGTCAGTCATCACCACTTCCTCTTGTTTAAGCCAGTCCCAAAAACAAGTAGTACACGATGTCCATCGATGATTGTTCTCTTGTTCTCTTGGGGTGTGACCAATTTTAAGACACTTCTAAGTTACGTTGGGCTCATGGATGTCACCGTTAGTCTCACCACTTCCTCTTCTTTAAGCCACTCCCAAGCAGTACATGATGTCTGCCAATCATTTTTCTCCCGTTCTCTTGGGGTGTGACCAATTTTAAGAAACTTCTAAGTTTCGACTTCAATATGACATCTGCGATAACTAACTATCATTTCCTACAATTATGAACATGTAGTACATGAATTTAAATGCATAAAAAACATGACACATATTTAGCAACACATAAGAAACCACATGTATAATAATTTACACATCTGATGATCCAAGCCGCCTTTCCTCTGAACCCATATTTTGTGGCAATGTACTTCTCCAATTGCAAATGGTACGTTGCCTTTTATTGTGGGTATTGCACGGTGACATCCTTGATCTCCTTCTTCCACACTCACTGAGTGCACTGAGCTAGCATGCCTCTTTCTTCCCTCATGCATCTCTTTATGATGTGATCTCTAGCCTACTGGTAAGAAAAACACATGACAGGGGGGATTAAAAAAGTGCTCATGCATGCCCTGTTTGAAGCATCCTTGTATGTTTGATTCAGCACTTGGTGGAAAACCTTCTCCCTTTGTCTCCTATTCCTGAACCGTTTGAAGCAACCTTGTATGTTTGATTCACCACTTGTATGTTTGATTCACCCCTTGGTGGAAAACCTTCTCCCTATGTCATCCATAAAAGGGCTACCATCATCGTCCAAAGAATAATAACTTGCACCATCCGTGATCTCCTCCTTATCATGTCTAGGTGAAGGTAGCTGCTCACTTGATCCAAAATAGCCTAGCCCCCCCCACACCACTTGTTGCAGAATGCTGATGGCTTTGTGAACCAGTTGCACCCCACTGCCTGAGTGGCGATGAGAGAGGTGAAGCCAAGAGTAGGAGACAATTGTACTGATGTGAACAATGTTTGGTGTGGACAGTGGGAGGATTAGAGGGGGCAAGTGTGTGTTGGGCTATTGGAGGAGTCGGCATAGTGGATTTGAGAGGGGTCTGGAGAGAGCAATGGAGTGAAGGCTAAGATAGAGAGGGCTCTATGGAAGATAAGAAGTGTTGGGCACATAGGCCAGCATGAAAGAGGGAGATAAGCAAGTGTATGCTCCATACCAAATGACTCAATCATCATCTGTGCCAAGCATTCTGTGCTACGGAGAAACTTTACAAGTCCGGGTCATCCTCTGGTATATGTTGTCCATTGAGATGACCCTTCATAAGATGACCACCTCTACACAAAGTTAACATACTTACACCTTAAGCTTAACAAAAAGAGACTAATGCATATTTATGATATCACAATGCTTATGTGTAGATATACTTACTTGATTGAGTTTGGGATTATCCTCGGGGTATAGAGGAATCTGTGCTCCATGGCCACATCATCTAAGAGCATATATATGAGACTGTAAGCATTCAAAGCTCCATCATATTATTGCATAATGAGAGTATAAGCCAAGTTATGATTTAGGCTATGCATAAGGCTTATGAGAGTATAAGAAGCCAAGTTATGCGCTTTAGGCTATGTATAAGGCTTATGCATAAGCTATTGAGATAGCAAGTTCATCTCGGGATAATGACACAGTGGCAGTGTGTGGTTAGACATTAAGAGCTTGCATGTGTGAAGAATAATGGCTGTGTCTAGTGGCATCTGTTTCCCACACTTAAAGCCGATCATAAAAAAACCTCGAGAAAAAAACTTGTAATTAATCTAAGGGAGTTAGTTTGCATGTAGATTGTATGTTCCAAGTATCCCAAACATGACATATTTATGTCCTATATGAAGGGAATCCACTCAAGATGAGCTTATAGTGCAAGTTGACCTAATAATTTCTATAGTTTAAGGGTCATGAGATTATGTTCACACCATAGATAAACTTGGGCTGTTGATATTTCCAAATAATTTAAATTCTACATTTGTGCGAGGCATTAAAAGAACTTGCTATCAGTCTTTCCCATTACGAGGGTAGGCCTAGTGGTTAGATTTGTTGGTGTGACAAGTGTACATTTTATGACCATAGTGGTGGAGACATCACTATGGTATCTATTAACCACATGTTGGTTAACACATTCCTATGACAACTATGTCCGCTCACTTATGTAATGGGTGCCGGTATATTGTAAATCCCATCATTTGATGAGCGAAATGCCCTAAAGATGCTCCCAAATATTGAGCTTTGAAGGAAAGACAAGAGGATCTGGTTAGTTGGCCTCCAAACCATAGAGAAAAGCCTTGTAACTATGTTTTGGGTGACTCGGGTCACTTACTCTCCTGGGCGGCCTAGTGGGAAAAGGCTTGGAACTATAAAAGCCAATTTCTCTTGTTTGTAACTCATTCTTCCATTTGTACAATAGATGTGGAGTGTTCTCTCTCTCCCTCTCTCTTGCAACTCTAATCTAGCATGTGTGGTGTGCTTATGGTTAGGGTTTGGGGGGGTGATTAGTGCTAATCACTTGTTCCCTCTTGCTTCCTCTCTGTCTCACTCTCTGTCTCTCTCTATCTCTCTCTCTCTCTCTCTCTCTCTCTCTCTCTCTCTCTCTCTCTCTCTCTTTGTGTGTGTGTCTCTCTCTCTCATGTGATTAGGGCTATAAACACGATCCTCTTCCATGGAGTTCCCACACGATCTTTGCGAGAGAGAGCTTGCATCACCCATTGGATTAGAGCAACCACCTTGGTGTGACAACGAGTGCCGGAGGATGGCGGTGAGACGAGCGGCTACGATGGAGCTCTTGAGCCTAGCTTGACCTCGTCGGATAGGCAACTTCCCACGACACGTTAGGGTAGGGTTTCCTTAACATCTTTGGCATCATTTCCGGGTAGCGCCAATCCGCTACTTGTCTATGCTATCTTGGACTCGAATCCGACAGAGCCTGCATAGCTTAGTGCCAAGTAAGCTCTTTGGCATGCGATTTTTTGATTTTTTGATGTATTTTGATGTTTTGCATGGTTTTTGTTGTGATTCATGTATAGCTTGGTGTTTAGAGTAGGATTACTGCTAGTTTGGGTGATTAGAGAGCCTAATCAAGAGGATTTTTGCTTAAACCTCTATCATTTTTCTTAATTTTTAGCTTAATCTTGTTTCTTTTGATTAATTCCTTTGCATAAGTAGGTTAGCATTGTTAGATAGAACATTAATCCATAAAAAAACTATAAATTATCACTTAATTTTTTATTAATTTATCACTAATCTACTGGTTAGTGTGATTAGTGAACTTAAAGAGAAAAAAACCAAAAAATTGATCCTAATTGCTTGTAATTAGACTAATTGGAGTGGCATTAGTGTTCTAAACACTTGCCTTGACCCAAATCTGTGTTTAGTCTACTCTAATTAGGTCTTAATTAGCAAGAATTAGCACTAATTTTGGTTTCTTTTGTCTAATTTTTTCTCTTTTGAGTGGATTAATTAGAGACCTAATTAGTGAGATTATTTAGGAGTAATCACATCTTTGGATTAGTCTAAACATTGCTAATCCACCTATCAAGTCTCCATGCTTAAACCCCTTACCAATTAGGAGTAAATTAGAGGGTTTCAAAGAAGAGGGTTAAGGAGTGATTAATAGTGGGATTAAGAAGATTAATCATTAGTTAAGTTACAGTGCCTCAAATTAGTAGAAATCCACTAATTTAGAGGTATCCTCTAACTTTATCCCTTTCCCACCTACCTAGCATTAATGAAGGGGTCTTAGTTGTCTCCGAGTCACTTCCCTCCAAATTTGAAATTTAAATTCAAATTTTAACTTGCCATGGCCATTCACATCTAAGGCCACGGGTGTATGCTTCTAAGTGTATGGGCACACGAAACCCAAAATAAGAATTTTTTTAGGGGAAAAAAATACCACAAGCGTACCATCCTAAGCGTACGGCCGTACCAACCTAAGCATATGGCTGTACCATTCACGATTTTTTAAATTTTTTTAAAAAACCACGGGTGTACCATCCTAAGTGTACACCCATATCAACCTTAGCCACCCCTATGGGCATATCATCTTAAGCGTACGGCCATGCCAACCTAAGCGTACAGTCATACCATTCTCGATTTTTTTGCCCACCACAGGTGTACAATCCTAAGCGTACGCCCGTACCAACCTTAGCTACGGGAGTACCATCTTAAGTGTACGGTTGCATCAACCTAAGCATACGACTATACCATTCACGGGAGGATAAAAAAAGTAAAATTTTTTAAAACCACTGATTTACCATCCTAAGCGTACGCTCGTACACCAACCTTAGTCACCCCCACGGGTGTACTATCCTAAGCATATGGCCGTACTACCAACCTAAGCATAAGTTGTACCATTCTCAATTCTTTTAAAAAAATTTGTTGCGTGCCATCCTAAGCGTACGCCCATATCAACCTTATTCACGAGTGTACCATTCTAAGCATACGAGTGTACCATTCTCGAAAAAAATAAAAGTTTTTATAAATTTTTAAAATTTTTAAATCTTTAGAGGTGCTTTTGGTCCACCTCCTCTACTCACTAGGGTCATTTTTACACGTATAAAACGCCTCAAAAGACCACTTTTAATCTTAAGGGTACATTCATGCTTGCGTAAGGAAAAAGTGAGCAAAAACTATCATTTTGGGGCCCCACCGCACGCACCATTGAAGCTTTTCTAGGCTTCCCCGCACACCATGGACACCTTTAGGTCATGGTTGCATGCCCCTAATTCCTTCATTCCATTCGGCAAAACCCTAGCCTCAATTGCACATTCACATGTGGTCGCCCTGCCACACATGTTTGGTCGTGAGGGCAAAACAATTTTTAATGAGCCCTCATCTAGAGGGGCCCCTCCATACATGCACCTCGGCATGGATAGATGCCCTGCACATACTCACGGACCTTCTTCTTTGTCCCACCCCCCACCCTTGCAACATCTCCCCTTGCACCACAACTTGACATTCCGAGCCTAGCACAAGCTCTAGGAAGGGGAGTGTCACAACACTTACACCCACAAATCTCACCTACAAAACCTATGTGGGAGAAAATTTTCAAACTTCTGCCAAAATTCCACTGGAGTTGGAGACCCCGTATACCATATTGAGGTCTTTAACCAAATCTGTTGAGCATTTGAAATTTTTGACGATGCAACCAAAGTCCATCTCCTTGGACTCAGCCTTGAAGGCAAGGCCATGCAATGGTTCCAATCCTTGGACCCTTGACATAAAGGTGCTTTAAAAGCAGTGAGAAAGGCCTTCATTCTTAGCTTTGCACACTATGGGACCAAATGGAGCCCTATTATCCAACTATTCCAATTGGAACAAAAACCCGAGGAAATATTATGTGAATACATTGCACACATTAAGTACCTTGATTTGCATTGTGAAGAGAGGGAAAAATTGAGTGACAAGCACTTAATGGATCTATTCCTCTTGTTGCTCAATCCAAGACTACATGTACATGACCGCATGTTGCTCAAGGACCCGTCCACCTTTGATCAGGCCAAGCTAAAGAAGGACACATCCCAAAAGAAACAACACTCTAAGCATGTCGGCCATGGAGAAGATCGGGTTAGTATCCGCACTGGCTTAACAAAAACCATATCATCCTCCTCTAGGAGCAATGATCATGCCGAGCTGCCACTCCCCCATCATGCAGCCCACCAAAAACTCACCACAATGGATGGCCACATATCCCAATTGCATCCCTGAGAAGAAATGTCTTTAAGAAGCCCAAGCACTAGTAAACCACTACCAGGCTCAACTGGAATTGCCACCCATTTTTGTACCCTTTGACCCAGTGCTTGAGTACACGTTGTCTCCCATTCAACCCGAGCTTCTGCACCAAGTAAGTCGGGAGACCTCGCAAATGCTCATGGCCGAGGATAATCCATTCGCCAACATGATGTTGACAAACGATGATTTTCCCTCTTATGCACCTCCTCCTCCTCCTCCAATGCCTATTCCACAAATGGCCAAGCCCAAATCCCACGTTCACATCGAACAACTTGATGAGAACAGTGACACAGAGCCCCCGACAATGACTCATGTGGTCCGTACACCAAATTTGATGAGGTGTTTTATCCTCCTACGGCCACCAAATCTCGACCTCCACCCGTGTCACATAAGGACCAATTGAACTTCCATATACTATTGCTGGTCCACCCTATGATCAAGGCCCCGCCCCTCAAAAAGCTCCTATTCATCAATGCGACCTGGCCAGCCTCTTTGCTTTCCTTTCCTCCAAAATCCAAATACCCATTGGAACCTTGTTAAGGAGGTAGTCAAAATTTATGAAATGACCTTCAAGATTGGATGGAACAATGCAAAACTACAGGCTTTTATGGAGGAGGGTGCTATCTTAGATTCCTCAGACAAATCTGAGCCCCATCATCCAGACTTACTTCATCACCATAACCTAGAACCCAAAGGCGCACCCATAATTTGCATAAATGCGCTGGGCCACTATTTTGAAGGTGATGACACCACAATTCACATAAAAGCGCTGGGCCACTACTTTGAAGGCAATGACACCAACGTTGCTTTGTCCATTCCTATAATGGACATGTGGTCAAAGGCATCCTAGATGGAGGTGTTGGAGTAAGCATCCTCACACAAACATGCTGGGAAAACTGGGGCCTTGTTCCCACCACATTGGTTATTAAGCTTACGGATGGGAATCTATAAAACCCATGGGAGTAGTGCATAACCTCGAGGTAAAAGTCTGTGGGTGACATGACATTTCACCTCACATTTGTGGTCATGGACTTTTGTAATGCTGCCTATGACAACATCTTGGGTAGACCCTTCATGCGCGAAACACAACTGATCCATGACTAGGGCACGCATCATGTCTACCTCCGCAAAGGTTCTCAAACACTTAAGGTCAATTTATATACCTGGCACACTCACATCCCATGGCCAAAGCTCCCTTTACCGAAGACTCTATGACCATTGCTAGGAGCAATGATCTCTTGGTTTGCAATGCTTGTAATCAAGCCCTTGATGATGCATGGGAGCCATGCATAGTTGCTTCTATCAATAATGAAGAAGTCGACCATGATTGGGTGAAAATCCCAACTACACTTGACACCATCCTTGATCGCAAACTCGACACACAATTTATGCTCCCAAACGGCAAGACCCTCCATGAACCCTACAAAGCTATTGCCTCGCTTCACACCCTTAGTGTAAGTGTAGCTCTCTAACTTGAAATAACCACCCTTAGGGTTTGGATAGATTTCCCTCTGGCAAAAATATGCAACAAAAATGGGCCTTGTTGTCTCCCACACCTAGCCGCAATCTTTTGCCATGGGAAACATGGGTCTCTCTAGCAAACCATCTCTTAAAACTATCCATGCCAAAGTTCAATTGCCTAGTGGAAACTGTATACAAAGCCTTGGGTTCTTCACTCAAACTATGCATACTATCGCTACCCCATTGGCCTATAAGTTCTATTTGGTTCCCATAGGTGATATAAAATAAGCATTCGTCCTTGGAGAAAGCTGGGTTCAGAACGTTACAAGTACAATCAATTTCGCTAACAACACAACCATCTTGAGGCTTCCCCAAGGAAAGGTAACAATGATCCTCTGGGACGGGGAGGGAATCTGATCCTCTACCCCCGCCAACTGCTTCCACAAAGGGTATTCTCACACCCCCCACAATAACTGGTAAGTCTTCCAGTACACTTGAACTACCATCAGAACTCAACCCACCAAGAATATGGATTAGACTCTTGACCAAAAATGGTCTACAATAGTGGTAAGCTCACATATATCGTATGGTCCACCAATCTCATATTCTTGGAGGCGTGGAAAGCTCTTAGAAAACCCACACTAACAAAAGAAATCAATTATATTCAAATTTCACATGAAATGTGTTTAATGAGTGTTGGGTATTTCATTCCTAAAATTTCTATTGGAAATAACCAGTTGGAGTGCAGATTTCATGTTATAGGTGCAGGAGCACTCCAAGGTTGGATTATTATTGGAAAAGAGTGGATTGATGCCACTCATTGCCAAATCAATTGGTGCAAAGAAATGGCTACCATGGAAATCAATGGCCAAAAGGCCACAGTCCTCTTGTGTCCCTAAGAGGAAATCATACACACACCCTCACCCCTGATTGCCCTTCCCTTACACGCCCTATCCTCATCATCATCGGCAGCCTCCCCTGTGCCCACACCCCTTGCCTCACCAAAGCCAGTCGATCGGCCACTGTAGATGCCATCCACCAATGACAATCAAGCCTTGTCGTTGACATTGCCCCTCAACTCTACAACCTTGACCACCCACACACGGCAAGCACCCCGACCTCATATCTTTATCATGACAATCAATGGTGGATGTCCAAGAATCTTCTTGCCGCTCAAGGATTCTACGATGGCTACATAGAACTATGGATCCCTAGACGACCATCTCTAAAACCCAAGGGCAGAAAGATAACTAAGCTAACAAAAACCAACCCTAAGCCAAAGCTTCAATGTTGGCTAGTTCCCGACTGCTTGTTTTACGAGCACAAGGCTACTATAAAGGCAACACTTGCCTTTGCTTACCCAAGGATGCTGCATGTGCTTATCCCCCACACCAACTCTCCAGGAAGCCGTACAAAAGGTCCCACAACCACGGGTTTGGAAACCCCAAGTACAACAAAGCCAATAGTGCTGGGTGTCTACCAATGTGCTCAATGCTCAAGGTTTCCATGAAGGTAACATACACTTGTGGCTCCCAAAGCCACAATCAAAAGCCTCTCCTCCACGTCGACAACCACCTCATAGCTCAAAGCCTCGTCGACAAAAAAGCCAAAAGCCTTGATAACCATGGACCTTTATCACTTAGTGTAGCATTGGGTGCCCAAACGTCTCTTAGAAGCCCAAGGCTTCCGTGATGGCAATTCCATCATTTGGCTCCCAAGGCATACCCCTCAGTAGTTTGCCTAAACCATACCCACCATGCCAGTACTTGTTTAAATGACAAATATGGTTTGGTGACAAATGGGTAGGCAAGTCCCATTCTCCTCAATAAAATCCTACAGTCTTGCCCACACCCAACCCATGGGCACTCAAAAACTCAATCTGCCCACCCCTTTTCCCCAATGTGGCCTCCTTCATGAAGTTCCACCTTGTCCCTCAACGTCGTCACCAAAACAAGGGGCCTTGCCAGATGGTTGAGCTTATCTAGCCACTCAAAGATAAACTCAAAGATAAGCTCACAACTCTAGCCACACGGGCCACTCAGCACAAAACTCTCTTTAGGGGTGTTGACCAATAAACACATGTTAAAAAAAAGAGTCTCTAGGTGATTAGGAACGCGGTTGTGCTGACACATGTTAAAAAAAAGAGTCTCTAGGTGATTAGGAACGCGGGCACACATTTTGCCCTCCCCCATGCACAACACCTACAAATTTGTTAAGGAAACCCTACCCTAACTGTGTAGTGGGAAGTTTCTTATTTGCCAAGCTCGAACATGGCTTAAGAGCTCCATCGTAGCCACTCGTCACACCACCGTCCTCTTGCACTTGTTGTTGTTATTATCACATCAAGGCCATTTCTCTAATCCAATGGATGATGCAGGCTCTCTTATGAAGATCATACTTAATGACCCGTATCCCAGTGGTAGGTGGTATGATTAAAGAGGTGATAGTAAAACAACAGGGTTAGTAAGCAAGTGGCGAGGGGGGAATTCCGGAGGTACAAGTAGGAAACACGCATGGAGACTCCTTGCACTCTGAGAAGTATGTCGATGGTAATGTTCATGAGGCTCTAGCACCCTTTGTGGAAGCAGTTGGTGGAGGCAGAGGATTAGAGTCGATGCACTCCTGTCCCAGAGGATTAGAGTCGATGCACTCCTATCCCAGAGGATCATTGTTGTTACCATGCCTTGAGGAAGCTTGAGGGTAGTTGTGTTGTCAGCGGAGTTGATTATACTTGTAACATTCTAGACCCATCTTCCTCCAAGAATGACTGCTTCTTTTGTTTCACTAGTGGGAACCACATACAACTTACAAGCCAATGGGTTAGAGACAATATGTACAGTTTGTGTAAAGAACCCAAGGCTTTATATGCGTTGTCCACTAGGCAATTGAACTTTGGCATGGGAAGTTTTAAGAGAGGGTTTTCCTAGAGAGACCCATGTTTCCCATGGAAAAAGATTATGGCTAGTGGAGACAGCAAGGCATGTTGTCTTTGCATGTTTCTACCAAAGGGGAAATCTATGCAGACCTGAAGGGTGGTTGTTCAAGTTGTGGAGCTACACTTACACTCAGGGTGTTAAGCGAGGCAATGGCTTTGTAGGATTCATGAAGGGTATGGCCATTTGGGAATATGAATTGTGTGTCGAGTTTGCGACCTGGGAGGGTGTCAAGTGTAGCAAGTATTTTAAGCCAATCGTGGTCGACTTTGTCACTATTGACAAAAGCAACCATGCATGGCACCCACGCATCATCAAGGGCTTCATGAAAAGCATTGCAAACCGGGAGATCATTACTCTTGGCAGTGGTCACATAATCTTCAGCAACAAAGGGAGATTTGGCCATGGGATATGAGTGCTAGGTATATAAATTAACCTTAGGGATTTAAGACTGTTTGCGGAGGTAGACATGATGTAGGTCCTAGTCATGGATTAGTTGGGTTTGTCTCATGAAGGGTCAACCTAAGATGGCATCATAGGCGGCATCACAAAAGCCAATGACCACAAATGTGAGGTGGAATGTCATGTCACCAGGCTTTGACCTTGAGGTCATGCACTAGGCCCAGGGGTTTTGCAGAGTTCCCGTTCGCAAGCTTGATCACCATTTTGGTGGGATCAAGGCATGGTTGGCCCCAAATTTCCCAACATGTTTGTGTGAGGATGCTTACACCAGCACCTCCATCCAGGATGCCTTTGACCACATGTCCACTATAGGAAATGGTCAATGCTGCGTTTGTGTTATCACCTTCAAAGTATTGTCCCAGTGCATTGACGTGAATTGTTGGTGCACCTTTGGGTTGTGGGTGGTGGTGATGGAGTAAGTCTGGATGATGGGGCTCATATTCATCGAAGGAATCTGGAGCTTCCTCCTCCACATAAGCCTGTAGTTTGTGTTCCATCTAATCCCAAAGGTCATTCCATAAATTTGGACTACCTTTTAACAAAGTTCCTATGGGCATGTGGATTTGGGAGGAAAGGAAGGCAGAGAGGCCGGCTAGGTCACGTTGATGAGTAGGGGCTTCTTGAGGGGTGGGGCCTTGATTATAGGGTGGACCAGCAATAGTATATGGAATTTGAATTTGGTCTTTATTTGATAGGTGTGGAGGTCGAGAAATGGTTGCAGTAGGAGGATAAAATAGCTCAACAAATTTGGTGTGCGGACCTCGTGAGTCTCTGCCAAACTCTCTCTTAGTGTTCGCTCGAGTTGTTTCATGTGAACGTGGGATTTAAGCTTGGCCATTTGTGGAATAGGCATTGGAGGATATGAGGAGGTGCATGAGGGGAAAAATTATCATTTGTCAACACCATGTTGGCAAATGGATCTTCCTTAGCCTGGAGTGGTTGTGGGGGCTTTTGCCTTACTTGGTGCGGAAGTTCAGGTTCAATGGGGGACGGTGCGCACTCATGTACGGGGTCAAAGGTTATGAAAACAGGTGGCAGTTCAAGTTGAGCTTGGTATTTCTCTACTAGTGCTTGGGCCTCCTGAAGACTTTGTTTCTCAAGGACGGCATTGGGATATGTGGCCAGTCGTTTTTCACGTTTGGTGGGTTTTTGGTGGGATGCATGGGGGAGTGGTAGTTCGGCACAATCTTGCCCCTAGAGGAGGATGATGTGGTCTTTGTTGAGCCCGTGTGGATGCTAGCCCGATTGTCACCATGGCCAATGTGCTTAGAGCATTGTTTCTTTTGGGATGTGGCCTTATTTAGCTTGGCCTGCAACTATGTGATGGCATTCAATGTAGTGGATATCTTCCCATGTTGAACACTCAACACGTTGAGGGATGGCATGTCTTCGATTGTGGAATGAGAAACTTGCAAAGGGAAATCCTTATAGTAATGGTCAATTCCATAGCCATGACATTGTGGTTGCATTGGCAGACATTTCTTTTGAGGGCATTTCGCCACTTTATGGGGTCCATGGCAGAGGAAATACAAAAGAAGTGGTTTCCTTGGTGGGTGCACTTATAGTGTGCACAAGTGGTTTTGGGTCCATGTGAGGCACCGACAGAGGGAGATGAGGTGTTAGGGGTGCCTTGGGGATGGCAGAGTGCATGGGCTCCACATGTTTAGCAATGGATCTGGTTGGAATCTTTCCATGAGCAAAAGGGTGTGCTTGGAGAGGCAACGGTTGGGATGGAAAGATTGGTACTAGAGAGGGGCGTGGGGGTGCATTATGTGAGTAGATGGTTTGGGGCGATGCCATCAGCAAGGCTTGGGGCCCAGGAGGAGAGAAAGGTAACGCTACAAATGAGCTTTGGGTTGTTATTGGTGCAGTGGCCAATTGTGTGGAATAGCTTTCTCACATGTTGTCATTAAGAAAGATCACCCATTTGTAGGCCTGATCAAAGGTGGAGGGGTCCTTGACCAACAGGTGGTCATGAATCCTTGGATTGTGTAAGCCCAAGAGGAAACGATCCATTAATTGCTTATCTCTTAATTTTTTTCTCTCTTCACAACACAAATCAAGGTACTTGATGTGAGCGATGTAGTCGCATAATGCTTCCTCAGGTTGTTGTTCCAATTGGAATAGTTGGATGATGGGGCTCTATTTGGGCCCGTAGGGTACAAATCCGAGAATGAAGGCGTCTCTCACCGCTTTGAAAGCGCTTTTGTGCTGCCAAGGGTTCAATGATTGGAACCATTTCACATGACGTTGCCTTCAAGGCTAAGTCCAAGGAGATGGACTTTGGTTGCATCGTCGAAAATTTCAAATGCCCGAGACAGATTTGGTTAAAGACCTCGATGTGGAATACGGGGTCTCCAACTCCGTGGAATTTGGATAGAAGTTTGAAAATTTTCACCCACATAGGTTTTGTATGTGATGTTTGTGGGTGCAAGTGTTGTGACACTCCCCTTCCTAGAGCTTGTGCTAGCTTGGAATGTCAAGTTGTGGCATAAGGGGAGGTGTTGCAAGTGTGGGGGTGGGAATAGATGTGTGGTGGATAGAGAAGAGGATATGTGAATGTGCTCGGGGTGTCTATCCATGGTGGGGTGCATGTATGAAGGGGCCGGCTCCACTAGATGAGTGCTCTTCAAAGATCATTTCGCCCTCTTGGCCAAGCATTTATGGCATGGCTGTTGAGATTCAAGCTCGATGTCAGTGTGAGCCAGCTATGCTATGTGCTGGCAGATTAGGTAGGAACATGTGTGAGACATAAATGACCGCGTGTCCAGCTGGTCATAGTGTGTGGACATTAGCTAGGGTTAGTAGAGTGTGGACACAACTCATTGTGTGTTGTGTGGATTATGGATTAGTGCATTATGCTTTGTGTGAGAGTGGACATGGATTCCCTCTATGGTTAGGGTTTGCAATATACATTAGGGTTTGCTCCTGTGTGTGTGTCTTCTCCCCCTCTACCGTTCTTTCAACATGGTATCAGAGCCTTGTGCTGTTTATTAGGGTTTATGAGTGAGTGAGTGAAGAGGGAAGAAGAAGCTGTGAAAAGAAGATGTGAAGCTGGCCATTAGAGCTGTGAAGCTTGGAGCACACCAAATACTATCAGATCTGAAAGCTTGGCCTACCGGGTAAGGTCCTCTAAACATCCTTGAGCGGATTGCAGGTGAAACAGGCAAAAGCAAAGCAAAATAGAGCAAATCAAAGCAAAGAAAAATTCTGGTTTTTGAAGCTTTCCATTAAAGCTTGGGAACATTGATGTATGGTGGAAATACGTGTGATTCTGGCAAAAGACATACGTATTTGACAAAGAGGGATGTATTAGCAACCCATGTGCAAGCCTTGAATAATTTTTGGAGCAATTTACATGCATTTGATTGAGTGAAATTACTGGTTTTTTGAGCTCTCACAAAACAGAGAAGAGGAAGCCCAAAATTGATGCATTTGGAGTGAGATTTTGGCAAAAATTGAACTATTGGTGGATTACACATATGCCTAGGTGTGTTGGGCACTCAAATACATCATCAAATAGCAAGTTAATCACTCCCAAAGCCCTCATTTGCAGGCGGCGCAGCCAGACAGGAGAAAACAGAGCAGTTTTTGGTCATTTTGACTACGAGGAGATTGATTTCTCACTTGGTGCTTGATATCTTCCACAACTTCCTTAGCAATTGGATGCTTTACACTTGGAGAAGAGGGATATGTGATTTGTTTGGTCAATGATGCTTAATTGAGCTGGGAATGAGTTGATTAAAACAGGCTGTCCACTGGTTGCAGAGAAACAGAGCATTTTAATTGAGCAATTAATCTTTGGTGTTTTACAATTGGACAAATTCCTCTTACATGGAGTTGATGGACACTATTGCTAAGCCAATGAATCTCTGGTTGCTCAATTTGGTGAAATATTGAAGAAATTAGAGCCAAATCATTACTGGTTTTTTTGTTTTTTCTGGTTTTTCCAAAAACAGAAAAAGGGGTTTTCAAAAATTGATATGTACACATGTCAGATGGTGTTGATACTCAACATTGAGGTTGATTAGGTTTCAATGCAAGTTGACTATACTTGATTGCAACATTACATTGTGATTTGGAGCCTTGGAAGGCATGTCAATTCAGGGTTTCCCGCACTGAGTGAGTCAGTTCATCTTGGATGATTACAGGTTGATTTTCTACATCAAATTTGGAGTTTGTTGGCTATCTTGGAGTATCTGGAACATTCATTGGAGTGTGGTTGAGCTGAGGAAGGCTCATTTACAGATTTGAAGTGTGCGGAAGGTGTATGCATTGAGCAACATGTCGGACAATCCAGTTCAGATTGTTGGTGAAAAGCTGGATAGGAAGAACTTCCAGGCATGGAAGTACAGGATAAAGAGTTTCTTGAAAGGGAAAGGATTTTGGAATCTCATTACAGGTGCTGAGCCTGAGCCTGAGCTACCTCGGCAACCTATACAGCAGCAGCTTATTGCTCATAAGCAATGGTCAGAGAGAGCATTCAAAGTGCTGCATTATTTGTCTATATGCATTTCTGATGCTATGCTCATACACATTCAGGATGCTGAGAATCCCAAAGATGCATGGGATACTTTGGTCAAGATGTTTGATACAGATACGAGTGCTCGCAAGTCTCAATTGCGACAGCAGATACACAATGTGAAAAGGAATAAAAGGAGCATACATGATTATGTGCAAGAAATCAAGAAGTTTGCAGATGCTTTGGCCACAATAAATGCCCCCATGCCTGATGATGATTTGGTGGATATTACCTTGCGTGGTCTTGGCAAGGAATACAAATCCTTTGATACATCTATCTCAGTGAGGAGTACAGGTCTACCCGACTTCGATGAGTTGGTTTCACTCTTATTGGTTGAGGAAATCAAGCTCAGTGATTCATTTCTGGATGCATCTAATAGCCATGATGATGGCAGAAATCAGGCTTTCTACTCGCAGAGAGGCTTTAGAGGCAGGGGGAGATTTGCATCGTGGATATGCACCTCAGCGAGGCAGAGGTACCCCCCGTGGTCGAGGACGTTGTCAAGGCCAACAAAATTCTATGCAAGATGTGGAATGCCATTATTGTGGCAAATATGGTCATATGGCGAGAGATTGTTTCCGCAAACAAAATGATTTGAGAGGGGAAAGAGCACAACGTGGTGGTCATTATGGTGGAAACTATGCACAACATGGTGGTAACTATGCATCAAGTAGCAATGATGGAACTGCAAATCATTTGTTTGCCATGAAGCATGTTGTGGGTTCTATGACAACAAATGCTGAGAATGATGATACATGGTATATGGACTCAAGAGCATCAAACCATATGACATGTCATGGTGAATGGTTTGAGCATATGAAGCCTATGGAAGTAAAAGGCTATGTGGAAACAGGTGATGATACCCAGCATGTCATTACACATGTTGGAAGTGTACCATTGGTCATGCACAATGGTCAGACAAAGTCTATGTCAGATGTGCTGTATGTGCCTTCGATCACTAAAAGCTTGGCCTCAGTTGGTCAAATGGTGGAACAGGGATTACAGGTTCGTTTCAACGAGCATGGATGCTTCGTTGAAGATTTTAAACATGGATGTAGAGTGATTGCTAAAGGCAAGAAAGAAGGAAGATTGTTTAAGCTGGATGCTGGAATTCCTGAGCTAAAATCAGCCATGTTCTCAAAGAGCAGGAATGTGGTACAGGACATTGATATGTGGCACAAGAGGATTGGCCATGTCAATATACAAAGATTAAAGAACATGCAAACAAGAGGCATTGTCAATGGATTGCCTAGGTTCAAATATGATGGACATATGCATGTTTGTGAAGCCTGTCAGTTTGGGAAGCAGGCAAGGTTGAGGTTTCCTAGAGAAGGAAATATGAGTAACAGACCACTTGAGATAGTACACAGTGATGTATGGGGTCCTGCTGCACAAAACCCATCTATCAAAGGCAGTTTATACTATGTTACATTCATAGATGATTTTACAGGATGACATGGATATACTTTCTGAAAGAGAAGAGTGAAGTGTTGGAAAAATTCATGGATTTCAAAGCTTTTGCAGAAAAGCAGTATGGCTGTTGGATTAAATGTCTGAGGACAGATGGAGGTGGTGAATACACCTCAAAGGCTTTTGAGCATTTCTTGAGGAAGCATGGAATAAGAAGACAATTGACTTGCAGGTATACGCCTCAGCAGAATGGTGTGGCTGAGAGAAAGAATAGAGTCATATGTGAAGTGGCAAGGGCAATGCTTAATGAAAAGAGCATGCCAGATTACTATTGGGCAGAAGCATGTGCTACTGCAGTGTATATATTGAACAAAACACCTACAGCAGCCATTCATGGAAGCACGCCAGAGATGCGGCTCATAGGTTACAGGCCAGACATTGGACATCTTAAAGTTTTTGGTGGATGCATAGCTTATGTACATGTGCCTGATGAAAGAAGAAGGAAGTTGGATCCTAAAGCAGAGAAATGTGTATTTGTTGGATATGCACAGGATCGAAAGGTATACAAATGTTATAATCCACAAACTAGACAAGTGGTCATCTCACGTGATGTGGTGTTTGATGAGCTTGCTAGTTGGTACAAAGCAAAAGATGAGGGTGTTATTGAGTCACTTGAGGCTGATGTTCATGTGAACTTGCCACCACAAGCAAGTTCTAGTTCTACTACTATGTCTGGGCCAGCATAAGCTGAGAGTAGCAGTGTACGACCATGGTCAGGACGTTTGAGGCATGAGAGTGTGAGCACTAGGAGTAGTGCTATGGACAAAGGAAAGAAGAAAGTTGAAGGAATTGGAATCACAGGTTATGAGTCATCTAGTTCCGAGAGTTTGGATGAGGAGCTTGGCATACCTATTTTACGCACACCTGGTGCTAGACAGGATAGATATGTGCCACCACATGCTAGAGTTACAGGTGTACAGAGTGACCCGCAGGCATTGCGGAGATCCCAGAGAGTCAGATATCCTGTTGACAGATTGACATATAGAGATTTTGCTATGCACTATGCATACATGACATCTATGGTGAAGCATGTGGAACCTACATGTTATACAGAGGCTATTGGAGAGCATGTATGGGAAAAAGCAATGGATGTTGAGATGGACGCATTGGTCCATAATGATACATGGGACTTGGTTGCACTACCAAAGGACAAGAATGTTATTGGATGTAAATGGGTTTACAAAGTAAAGTGCAAATCTGATGGTTCTATTGAGAGACATAAAGCTAGATTGGTAGCAAAGGGTTATGCACAAACCCAAGGATTGGATTATGATGAGACGTTTAGTCCAGTGGCTAAGATGGGCACAGTGAGAGCAGTCATTGCTATGGCTGCAGCTAATGGCTGGGAAATGCATCAGATGGATGTTAAGAATGCATTTCTGAATGGAGATCTACAAGAGGAAGTGTACATGGCACAGCCAGAAGGGTATGTACACCCTAGATATCCCACTCACGTATGCAAGTTGAAAAAGGCATTGTATGGTCTGAAGCAAGCACCTCGTGCTTGGAGTGATAAGATGAGCAGATATCTTATCTCACTTGGTTTTCAAATTTCTACAGCAGATTCTTCACTCTATGTGAAGAAGACACAGCATGGGATTGTTTTACTAGTCATCTATGTGGATGATTTGATTATCACAGGTGATCATGGTGCAGATGTGATGCATGTCAAGAAAGCTTTGAGTGGGCAATTTGACATGAAAGACCTTGGTGAGTTGAGATACTTTCTTGGAATTGAAGTGGTGAAAGATCATGCAGGTACTTGGTTAGTACAGTGCCAATATGCATTGGATATGTTGGCAAAGTATGGCATGACAGGGTGTAAGCCTATGAGTACACCATTGGAGCAAAATGTGAAGTTGCGGGCTGATTATGGCGAGGAATTAGATGATCCTTCTATGTACAGGAAGATGGTTGGTAGTCTCATATATATGACTATCACACGCCCAGATTTGAGTTATGCTGTGGGGCTAGTCAGCCAGTTTATGCAGAGCCCCAGGAAACCACATTTGGATGCAGTGAGACGCATCATGAGATATGTGAAGACCACAGCACATTATGGTTTATTTTATGAGAGTGGTAAAATCTTGGACATACATGGCTACACAGATGCTGATTGGGCAGGTAGCGCATATGACAGGAGGTCTACTAGTGGATATGCTTTTACACTTGGAAGTGCCGTTGGTGAGTTGGAGTAGCAAGAAGCAACCTACAGTTGCTTTATCCAGTACAGAGGCTGAGTACAGGGGTGCAGCCATTGCTACTTGTGAGGCTATATGGTTAAAGAGTCTCTTGACAGATTTATGTGAGCCTCTTGATGGGAAAGTTGTCATTCATTGTGACAACATGAGCAGTATACAGTTGGCAAAGAATCCAGTGTTTCATGCGAGGACCAAACACATAGAGGTCCATTATCACTTTGTTAGAGTGGATGGTATAGTTGATCTTGAAGACTGATGAGCAAGTGGCAGACATCTTTACGAAGCCACTTAGCAGGGAGAAGTTTGAGTACTTCCGGACTATGTTGGGAGTACATGGGATGAGCTTGAGGGGGAGTGTTGAGAGTCTTGATATCCCAAGCTCATCTACATCTTCATCGGCAGTACATCATGAGCTTGAGAGGGGCTGTTGAGATTCAAGCTCGATGTCAGTGTGAGCCAGCTATGCTATGTGCTGGCAGATTAGGTAGGAACATGTGTGAGACATAAATGACCGCGTGTCCAGCTGGTCATAGTGTGTGGACATTAGCTAGGGTTAGTAGAGTGTGGACACAACTCATTGTGTGTTGTGTGGATTATGGATTAGTGCATTATGCTTTGTGTGAGAGTGGACATGGATTCCCTCTACGGTTAGGGTTTGCAATATACATTAGGGTTTGCTCCTGTGTGTGTGTCTCCTCCCCCTCTACCGTTCTTTCAACAATGGCGACCACATGTGAATGAGAAATTGAGGCCAGGGTGCCGCCGAATGGGATGGAGGCATTGGGGGCATGCAACCATGACTGAAAGGTAGCCATGGTGTGCAGGGATGCTTAAAAAAGCTTCAACGGTGCGCGCACAAACCCGAAATAAGAGTTTTAGCTCACTTTTGTCTTGCACGTGAACACACCCTTAAGGTTAAAAGTGGTCTTTTGAGGCATTTTATGTGTGTAAAAAAGATCCTAGTGAGTCAGGGAGGGGCTTTGATTTTTTTGCGAGCTTTATTTGGCTAGATTTTTGGAGATAAGATAGTTTTATGTGAGCTTGTAAGAAAAATGATACATTTTGGTGAGCTTTTATATAGTAAGTATTTATGAAAGAGAAATAAATTCATTCACATACATACATACATACATATATACATGTATATTCTCAAACACACCTACCTACCTACCTACCTGCCTACCTACCTACCTTCCTACATATATACATGTATATTCTCAAACACACCTACCTACCTACCTGCCTACCTACCTACCTTCCTACATATATACATACATGCATACATACATACATACCTACATACCTACCTTCCTACATATAAACACACATTTTATGTCTAAGAAACTTAAATATAGGCACAAAAATACCTATCTTTGTACCTTTCTTCCAATGTTTATTTCAACACAAGTAAAAACAAGTATACTCGGCTCATATTTTCTTACAAAAAGATTGAGTTCACATTTCCTTACAAGAAGATATATGGTTGTTACAACTCCTTTACCATAGCGTCGCAAGCTACCTACAATAAGACTTTAGAGTACGTGACAATATACTCCATCCCAAAGCAAGACAAAAATAATATTGGTTCAAATTTTCTTACAAAAAGATTGACTTCACATTTCCTTACAAGCTTAAGTAAGCACAAACATGGAAGGCTTGATTAAAGCTTAAGTAGGCACAAACATGAGAGGCTTGATTAAAGCTTAAGTATAGGGACAAACATCCTTGCTTCGAGGACGTGATAGTATATTGTCCACTTCCTCTGGTGATAGAGTCGGTTGATGCATTACCATATCCTCATTCTTATGTAATCCCAAAACTCACAAGAAGACAAAATAGATATGCTTACATGCAATGTAAGACTTTCCTCTAGATTCTCTTTGCATGAAATCAGGACATGTACACCAAGGTTGTACCTTGATGTGTATAAGATAGTCCTCTCCACTCTCACATGCCAAATGAAAAATAGAGTAGGGGGACGGCTGCATTGCACTCTCATTAAGGACTATTGCTGTCATGGCCTCGGCACTACCAATCCTCTTTTCTGCTTCTTTGGAAATCCAATGCCTCCACTTGGTTGATCTCTTTGTATTCTGTGTAGCATCATGTGGCCTCTTGTCACTTTCTTTGTTGCTCGCTGCTTGTGTGGACGTTTCTCCCATCCCCGACACAAAAGGTTCTTCATGAGTAACATCTAACTTGAACCCTGCCTTTACTAATTTCTCTACCTCTTGGCTGGTTATGTTGGTCCCAACATCCACTTTCCACATATCTGGGTATGATGGCTTGTATATTATGTTTGGATCTACATGCCATGTGTGTGAAACATCTGAAGGACAAAACCACATCATTTGAGCCTTTGGCCCTCCCGGACTAGGATGTCGTCGCTCTGAGTAGAAGCTAGGGGCAACAACTCCAATAGAGCTTCCCTGTATGTATGAGTTGCACTTAAGTCTTCCATCAATACCTCCCAAACATTTTACTTTTGAGTTTAATGGGGTTCGTCTAATGGCCCACATTGTGCGTCCAACGGCCTCTTCCTTTACATGCATTTGTCCTCCGCTCATTGTGCCATAATGTTGTTTAGGCTCTTCATGTCCGACATCTTTGTTTCCTCCAGTCATTGGACTTTTTGGTCCCCTTGAAGCGGGACTTACTGCACTGTTTGTTCTAGATCTATCTCCAAAACTTACTCTTCTTGCTGTTCCCCGGTTTTGACGATGTCTGCTCTGCATGACATAACCTGGACGATGTGAGCATTGGTCTACTTCCGTTGTCCTCACCCTATTCCGTTGAATAGTCTCCTTATCTCCATGTAGAGGCCTTGATTCCTCATACATAGGAGTATTAGCTATTGTTTCATGTACCATGCGAGCCACTTGTGGTGGTGTCAGTCTTGACCTTGCTCTGCCACCCTGTTCAGCAACTTGCTCAAGCTTGGTCCCTCACCTTTGTGCTTCCCCATCTGATATGCATATTACTTTGCACTTTGTAGTAAAGCGTTTGCCATATCTGAAATGCATATTACTTTGCACTTTGTAGTAAAGTGTTTGCCATATCTGAAATGCACGCATCATACAAGCTAACCTTTTCCTTGTATCCTTCACCAACAAGCCAACTCCCATGTACACTTTCAGATAAGTTTGTTCAAGGGGTTTGTGCTGAATCCACCGAGCTTAAGACCACCTGCACACAAGAGATTTCATACAAGAATTCACAAAATTGACTCCAATGCAAATACATCCATACAACATATCATTTCTCCATAAAATTTCTCACCCTTGACATGAGGTTGCCCCAATGTGCTATTCGTACTTCCCACCAACTCATCCACGTATCCATCACTGATAGTTTTCCCTCATGAACATGTCCATTTCTCCACCACTCACGAATCTCTTTACTTTTTAAGAAAGCTGACTCCTTATTGGTTTGCGAATCTCCATTCTTCACACAAGTCAATATGGTGTTGTCGACTTTCTGCCTTCACGCATTGTTTAGCATGCTTCATCAAACTTTGTTTCCAATGGAATAAGCACGTTTGCTCCCTGTCCTCCATAATGTTGTGCGGACCCCCATTGAAAACTGTCCTAACTGCACACCAATTGGACCCTGCTTCATCAGCCACCATAAACCCATAGAAGTGTGCAGGTGCATAACCGCATTGCTCCATTGTGCTATTCAGCATTTCCCAAAATAGTACTTGGCTTTTTGTATCCTCCTCCTTCATTTTGCATGTGGCAATTGTCAACAGCTCTTGAACACTATAAGATTTTGGAGAGAATTTTTTTCAATCAGCTATAATTCAAGGTAAATGAAAGAAAGGAAAAAATTGAAGTTCGTAGTCTCACCTTGGGTCGTAAACATGACAAGCCATTGTTGACTAACCAAAAACTCGATGAGTGTGAGCAAACAAAACCCAGGACTTTGACAAGTCACCTCCACTGTCACACCGCATGCAATTCACCAAGTCCACGCGCGCCTGATGCTGGTCCTCGCGCAAGACATCTTAAAGACATAACATTTATCATCAGGGCCACCTTGTCCTGAGAAACGGCTACCTTGTATAAATGAATAGCGAGATCTTCTCTGTATAAGAAGGATGCTATCAAAGCCCTCTCCTGCTGGCATCAATTTTCTTTTCTCCTAGGATACAATGCGTCTAAACCTAAAAAACTTAATTTCACAATAAAGAGAGGACCGAATGTAGAAAAATACTTCCAAATATAATTAAGTTACACAGTGAATACTCACCTCTGGTTTTCCACAAGAGGACTCAACTCATCCAAAAAATTGCAGAGCTCATGATCCCTAATACTTGTAGGTAGCTCATCATTTTGATTCATCATGGAGGAAAATAGCATATCCTTCACAATATCCATCTGTATTTTTCGAGGACCTGCACTTCTCTGGGCTTTCAGCACTTGAGAAACAAACATTTTCATGCGCTCCAACATTGACCTTGAAGTTCCTGGCTGAATTGGATGTTCATGCAGCCCAGTGTGGAGCATCATTCTTGTAATAGTTGTGTCACGAGGCATTATGTAATACACAATACATCTACACACTTGCACACAGTGCGCAGTTTTGCGACAAAAGTGACAAACTATTTTAGATTTCTCATCCTCTGTCAAAAGTCCAATTGCAATCTTTTTTGTCAGATGTCCATGAAAGAAGGTGTTGTTATACCTTTTATTGTTCAAGTAAAAAGGACAGCTGAGCCTATGGCACTCCAAAGTACCAACACAATAGCTAATACGCACGTTACAACTTACAGACATGTTTGATGTTACTGGACGTGTCCATAGGTGACCATCATATTTTTGCTCCATTCCATCCATATTTCCTATTTTGCCATATGTTGGTGGAAACTCTAGGATGGAATCACCATCATAATGTCTTGGCACCTCCTGGACTTGGATGACTCGAGTAACTTTTTTCAACAATGAACGTAGAAGAGAAGGTTGCTCCTTCTTACGAAGAACCGAAAGTATACTCTCTGGAAGCAATACATTCATCTTCAGAGATCTTGTGCTTTGAACCTTTTGGATTGCTTGTGCCTTCACTTGGTTGGTTGCAAAACAGTTGCTGAGCCATTCAAGTCACTCTCAGAGGAGGAGCTCGAGATATGAACATGGGTGTTTTGTGTCCCTAATTCTTTATCCACTGAACTCTCCAAATGTCGGACATCTTGGGCAATGTCATTAGCACTAGAATCAGGACTATTAGTAGCACAAAGAGGACTACATTGTAGCATATATGTTTTACTTCGAGAAATATCTACGAGGTAGTTCTTATTGCCCTCCATATCATAAATGAGCGATGATTTCTTGTAGGCTTCCATCGGTCCTAGTAGCTTAATTTATTGGTTCTAAGTATTATTTTTATAAAAATCTTGTCTCTTTGTAAATACACACACACACACATGTTTATATTTATATTATTATATTGTATATATTTTAGGCTAAGAATCCCCCGACAGGGATATATGTATTTTAGTGTGTGTGTGTGTATTTACAAAGGGACTAGTCTTTTACTTATTTTAGGACATACAGATATATTAGATTATATATCTATTAGGCTACACACACACACACACACACCACACACATTTATTAACATCAATATATATATATATATACATATTTACATAGCCTAAACTATAAAATGTAAGTGTGTGCAATAAAATACATATAGCTTAATACATTTTTAGACATATATATGTGTGTGAATATATGTATCTATCTTTAGGCTAAGTATATTTTAGGCCACACACACATATATGGTGCAAGGAAAAGAGGTATTTAGGGTACATGAAGGATACTCTCAACTCAGCAAGCAGGCAAACCAATGCAGGAAAAGAGGTGAGTTTTTTTTTTCATTTCTCGATTTTTCTCTCTGCTCTTCTTTTCTATGCGTTGGCGGCGGCGGCTTCATTGGAGGTGGACGTTGTAGCTTCGTTGGAGGTTGACGATGCAGAGTCCGTTGAGGAGGTGGAGGAGGTGGAGGTGGAGGCGTTGACTGTGCAGGAGGTGGACGAGGCGCTTAGGAGATGTAGTTTTAGGAGGTGAAGGCGGAGGCAGAGACGGTGGGCGCTGGAGAAGATGCATCGAACTCCATTGCTACGGCTTATCTAATCCCCCGGCAGAGCTGGGGGATTGGACAAGCCGTAGCAATGGTGACAAGGTACGAGGTGTGACGGAGCCTGTTGAGGAGGTGGAGGTGGTGCAGGAGGTGGACGCGGAGACGAACTAGGAGGTGGACGTGGTGTTGAGGAGGTGGAGTTTGAGGAGGTGGAGGCGGAGACGGAGGCAGCGCTAGAGAAGACGCCTCCATCGCCTATGCTCTGGCATTTCCACTCCCTCGGCAGAGCCACCAGGGGAGCGGACATGCCGGAGCATAGCCGATGGAGGTGTGGCAGTGCTCGAGGAGGCGGATCACTTGGAGCGAAAGGAGCCGGTGGAGGAGGTGGAGCCTGAAAAGATGCAGGGGGGAAGAGAGCTTGAGCTCTTGCAAGCACACACACACACTCACAAAACCCTAATAGAGAACACACAAGGTGAGAGGCTGAAAATCTTCTTCTCTTCTCAACACTCAACACACCATATACAAGAATAAGAGTACACACAATATGAAAGGTACTCAACCAATACATACACGGGTTCTCTATAGTGTGAACCCGACTAAATGAGCTGGCGCTATAACTATGCCAGTCTCTAGAGTGGCTGTCACATAGCCTGTCATCCCACTGGCCGCATATCACCCAAGATCTCACCAACCATGCCAGTGGTGTAAGTGCGGGGCCTATCCCCCAGGCGGGTCATCAGTGTCCACCGCCTCACTAGAGCTCGATATCTCAACACTCCCCCTCGAGCTCAACTCCATCTCATGTACACCAAGCGAAGCCCTGAATCTGCGGAGCTTCTCTGTACCCAATGCTTTGGTGAAGATGTCAGCTACCTGATGCTCTGTGCTGACATAAACAAGGTCAAGGTCTCCTGCCAAGACCTTCTCTCTGACGAAGTGGTAGTGGACCTCTATGTGCTTCGTACGAGCATGAAAGACTGGGTTCCTGGCCAACTGTATACTGCTAATGTTGTCACAGAAAATGACAACCTGTCTATCCACTGATAGACCCAAATCTGCAAGTAGCTTTCTCAACCAAGCTACCTCACATGCTGCCATAGCAACTCCTCTGTACTCGGCCTCCGTACTCGATAGAGCAACTGTAGGCTGCTTCTTGCTGCTCCAAGTCACAGCAGCACTCCCCAAAGAAAACATGAATCCACTGGTAGATCTTCTGTCTGAGATACTACCAGCCCAATCAGCATCTGTGTACCCATGTACACATATCTCTGCCCCAGTCTCATAGAATAGTCCACAATGCAAAGTAGACTTCACATACCTCAGTATGCGTCTCACTGCATCCAAATGCGGTTTTCGTGGAACCTGCATAAACTGACTCACCAACCCAACAGCATAGCTCAAATCTGGTCTGGTGATCGTCATGTAGATCAAACTTCCTACTATGCGTCTGTACATAGTAGGATCCTCCAAGATCTCTCCTGAATCTGCACTCAACTTGCCATTCTGATCCAATGGCACAGAAATAGGCTTACAGCCTGTCATACCATACTTGGACAACATGTCCAAGCCATACTGTCTCTGCAGTAATCCAATACCATGTGGTGACCTAATCACCTCAATGCCCAAGAAATATCTGAGCTCCCCCAGATCCTTCATCTCAAACTTCTGTCTAAGCAAGATCTTTACATCAAAGATCTCTGCATCATGGTCCCCCGTAATGATCAAGTCATCTACATAGATGACAACAAGCACAACTCCTCTATCACCATGTCTCACATACAATGAGAAATCTGCATTGGCTACATGAAAGCCAATAGTGACAAGATATTCAGAAATCTTGTCAGACCATGCTCTTGGTGCTTGCTTTAAGCCATACAAGGCTTTCTTCAACCTGCAAACATGCTCGGGGTGACCCACATCCTCATATCCAGGTGGCTGCAACATATACACCTCTTCTTGCAAATCCCCATGCAAGAATGCATTCTTTACATCCATTTGATGTAAAGACCATTGCCTTGACGCAGCCACTGCTATCACAACTCTCACCGTTGCCATCTTGGCAACTGGGCTGAAAGTTTCCTCATAATCAATCCCATATGTCTGCGTATATCCTTTGGCTACCAATCTAGCCTTGTACCTGTTTATGCTTCCATCACTGTTATGTTTAACTTTGTACACCCACTTGCATCCAATGGCTTTCTTGCCTTCTGGAAATTGCACTAAATCCCAAGTTTCATTTCCATATAGTGCATCCATCTCCTCATCCATAGCTTTCTCCCAACACACATTTCCAACAGCCTCATCAATGCATGTGGGCTCAACAACCTGCACAACCTTTGCCATATATGCATAGTGATGTGCCACATAACCATCATATGTAAATCTCTGCACAGGGTTCTTCACTCTCCCTGATCTTCGCAGCTTTTCATTCATGGCTTCCATAGCCTTCTTTACACCAGGTGTTATCATAGCTGGGATCCCAAGCTCCTCATCAAGGCTCATATCTGAGCCACTAGACTCTCCATCAACATGAGAATGCCCTGCAGAAATGTCAGGCATACCAAGGGGCTCAACCACTTTCTCTTTTCCTTTACGTGATGTACTAATCACATTTGCAGGGCTGGTATTATGACGCAGCCTGCCACTCCATGGTCTATCAACAGACCCACTAGATGAGGACTCTCCTGGTCCACTCAAAGACTGTGATTGCTGACCTACATTCTGTGCAACCACACTTCCACTCACATCAGCCCCAACAGCTTCTTTTTCAGCAGCATACCAGCTGCTCATCTCATCAAAGACAACATCCCTGCTTACCCTCAACTCACGTGTAGCAGGGTTATAACACCTGTATCCCTTTTGCTCAAGGGAATATCCAATAAACACACATTTTTCAGCTTTTGGGTCCAGCTTAGTTCTCAGCTCATCTGGTACATGCACATATGCAATGCATCCAAAGACTTTCAGATGAGACAAATCTGGTTTACTGCCAGTAAACCTCTCCTCTGGAGTTACATCATGTATGGCTGCAGTTGGAGTCCTGTTCATGATGTATACTGCTGTAGAAACAGCCTCAGCCCAATAGCAATGCGGCATATTCTTCTCTTCCATCAATGCTCGCGCAATCTCAGCAATGTGCCTGTTTTTCCGCTCAGCAACTCCATTTTGCTGTGGAGTATATCTGCATGTGAACTGTCTCCGAATACCATTCTTCTTCAAGAATTCAGAGAACTCATTGGAGAAGTACTCTCCCCCTCCATCTGACCTTAGGCACTTGACATATTTCCCTGTTTGCTTTTCAACCAAAACTCTGAAATTCTGGAAGTGAGTGAACACCTCACTCTTCTCCTTCATGAAATATACCCACACTTTTCTTGTGTGGTCATCAATGAAAGTGACATAGTACCTGCAGCCTCCCATAGACACAGTCTTCGTAGGACCCCATACATCTGAATGCACAACATCTAGTGCATTTCTGCTCACATATCTGTTACGTGGAAACACATGCTTTGTTTGCTTCCCAAATTGGCATGCTTCACATATTTTCTGCATACCTTCCACCTTAAATTTTGGCAGCCCTGTCACGATTCCTTTTGTCTGCATAGACTTCAATCTCTGAACATTTACATGTCCAATTCTTTTATGCCATATGTCTATGTCTGCAACAACTCCTGAACCATTTGCAAACATCGCAGCACTCATTTCAGGCATGTCTACATTCAACGTAAACATTCTGCCCCCTCTGTTGCCTTTTGCAACCAACCTGCACTTGTCTTTAAAATCTTCAACATAACACCCATCAGGGTTAAACCGAACCTGCAAACCCTGCTCAATCATCTGGCCAACTGAAACCAGATTCTTTGTTATGTTCAGTACATGAAGTACATCTGCAAGGTACTTCACTTTGCCATCCTGCATAGACAATGGCACATCTCCAACGTGGGCAATTGGATGAGCAGTGTCATCCCCTGTTTCCACAAAACCTGGTCTTTCCGGGTTTTTCATCTCCTTGAACCACTCCCCATGACTCGTCATGTGGTTCGAAGCGCCTGAATCCACATACCATACATTATCTTTTTGTGCTGCATCAACATTTTTAGACATGGCATTCACGACATGCTGCATCACAAACAACCTTTCATTATCCTCATTATTTCTGCTTGAGGATGCATAGTTGTTTTGCTGCACTTTCCCATTTTGTATGTCAGCCTGCTTCTTATAACATTCTGCCTGCACATGTCCAGTCTTACCACAATAATAGCATTCACGTGCATCATTGTATTGCCTTTGCCAATTTCCACGGCCTCTTTGACTCCCCCTGCCTCTGAATCTGCCTCTTCCACCTGCGTGTTGTTGTTGTTATTGATTCTGGGACTGTTGTTGTTGCTGCTGCTACTGCTGGCCATAATTCTGATTACCTGTTCGGCCACCTCCTTGACCGCGTCCACGGCCTCCTCTACCTCGTCCTCTTCCTGAACTCGTGTAGAAGGCCTGTTGCTCTGAACTGTTTTTGCTTTGTGAAGACTGTTGGTCTTCACCCAAGTTCTTCTCTTCGATAATCAGCATAGACACCAAATCTGTAAAGTTGGGAATGTTTTCCCGAGTCTGAATGGACGTCTTGAACGCCTTGTATTGTGGCCCGAGACCACGTAGACAGACTTCCACCTTGTCATCATCATCTACTGACACACCAATAGATGCAAGGGATTCCACAATACCCTTTATCTTCAACGCATAGTCATTCACAGACATGCTCTTTTTCTCCACAGTATGAAGTTCATTCTTCAACTGTATCTTACGTGCCTTGGTGTTTGTTTCATAAAGCTTTACCAAGGTGTCCCACGCCTCCTTGGGGGACTTGGCATCCTGAATGTGCCCAATCATGGTGTCCTGTATACTAATGGATAGCCAATACATAACCTTCCTGGCTCCTTGGTTCCAGTCTTTAAACTCTTTCACATCTGCAGCAGTAGGATTTATGTCCGGTATCTCCGGTGCCTCTTCATGTTCACCTTCTATGTAGTCCCAATAGCCTTTTCCCATCAGGAAATTCGTTAACCTGAACCTCCAAGCATGGAAGTTATTCTTATCCAGCTTCTCAGCCACAATCTGTGTTATGCCATCATTAGACATCTTGCCAAACACACAATTTTACCAGAAACTGCACTCTGGTTTTTCCTGCACAAACTGTATTTTCTGCACAGCGGTACTGTTGTACTCTCAAATGTCACAACCAGTGACTTCAATGTGCATACATACACCCAATGGCAACTGTAGACCTCTTTGCAGCACCCACAGTGTCTGCACAGTCAATCTGTCTTCCTGCAGTACTTAAAACAGAGTTGTGCAGAGAATCGATGACTTACCCGCAGTGCTCGAAATTGCCTGCTTTCTGAAAAACGGAGGTCCAGACGCGCCCGAAACGCGTTTTCGGCCCGGAAATTATAGTCCAAAGGACTGTATAGTTGCCTTGTAGCTTTACTCCCGCGAAGAAAGCTCCTCAATCAGAGACCGTTTGCCGGTGCCTCCCGTAGAGCTCCCGACAAGGGTGTAGTCACCAACACAATAGGGAAGAGTAGTTGAAGCTCTTACCCTCGTACCGCTTCCTGTGGTTCTCTTGCTTGCAGCTCAGCCCTTAGCATGAACCAAGCTCTGATACCATGAAAAGATGCAGGGGGGAAGAGAGCTTGAGCTCTTGCAAGCACACACACACACTCACAAAACCCTAATAGAGAACACACAAGGTGAGAGGCTGAAAATCTTCTTCTCTTCTCAACACTCAACACACCATATACAAGAATAAGAGTACACACAATATGAAAGGTACTCAACCAATACATACACGGGTTCTCTATAGTGTGAACCCGACTAAATGAGCTGGCGCTATAACTATGCCAGTCTCTAGAGTGGCTGTCACACAGCCTGTCATCCCACTGGCCGCATATCACCCAAGATCTCACCAACCATGCCAGTGGTGTAAGTGCGGGGCCTATCCCCCAGGTGGGTCATCAGTGTCCACCGCCTCACTAGAGCTCGATATCTCAACAGAGCCGATGGCGTTTGAGGAGGTGGAGGTGGTGCAGGAGGTGGAGGCGGAGACGAACTAGGAGGTGGACGTGGTGTTGAGGAGGTGGAGTTTGAGGAGGTGGAGGCGGAGACGGAGGCAGCACCGGAGAAGACGCCTCCATCGACTATGCTCTGGCATGTCCACTCTCCCGGCAGAGCCGGGGGAGTGGACATGCCGGAGCATAGTCAATGGAGGCGTGGCGGCGCTCGAGGAGGCGGATCACTTGGAGCAAAAGGAGCCGGTGGAGGAGGTGGAGCCGGTGGCGTTTGAGGAGGTGGAGGTGGTGCAGGAGGTGGAGGCGGAGACGGTGGACGAGGTGGACGAGGTGGAGGCGGAGCCGATGGAGATGGTGGCGGCGCTGGAGAAGACGCCTCCCGTCCACAGCTGGCCAGGCCTCATCAATGTACTACACTATGATGAGAGACTCGCATATGGGCTGCTGGCCGTTGTGGATTAGCACGGGTACCTTCTTGTGCACAGGGTTGGAGTCCAGTAGAGCAGCTTGCTCTTACTGTTGGGGGCAGATCCTCCTCCTGATACTTGTACTTCACGCCTTTCTCCTTGAGGGCAATGATCACTCTCATGCTGCCAAACATGCTTACCCAGTTGTTAAGCACCTTCACGCTAGCACCGCTCCCTTTAGCAGACATGGTTTTTCTAATTACTTCAATTAAATGAAGTGTTTCTAATATAAGTGTTTTACACTTATATAAGACGAGATTCGGGACCCATGGTTCCGGGTCAAATATCAAGTGAAGAAGATGATGAACTATCACATGCATAGCAGCACTACACCTTTTTCGTGCTTCGAGAATTCCACTGCCCATAGCTTTCTTTAATTTTCGTGCATTGTTTAGTAGAGTATGATTTCTCAAGAATGAAATCTACATATATGGTAGTTGGTGGTGACATGTGGCATGCATGCACCAGAGTGGTCATGGCTTCACTTCACGTCTACGCTATTCTCTCTCTCCCCCCACACACACACACTAGAAGGAGATGTTAGTGGTGGTGCAACCTTGGTTCATATATGTGTTAAATGTGGCTAGCTTACAAAAGCATGTTCAGTAGACTTCTAATTCAATATATATCATTAGGGATTAAGATATACATTGTTGGGCAAGGGTTAATTAAAAACATGAAACAAATTCACAAAGAGAAGATGGCAGGTGCTCAGATCCCCGTCCACCACTCGGAAGGTGAAGTTGAGGGGCACACCATCAGAGACGTTCCACCACACATTGGCCCTTGAGTTTTGAATTGGGTGCAATTCTTCATAAGCTCTCCAGTCAATGGAGCAGCTGGCATACACAAGTTTATATCCACAGCAGGAGGTGGAGGAGGTGGTTGCGGTGGAGAAGATGGCTGCGTTGGAGAAGATGGCTTTGCAATCAGTGGTTTGCACTAAAGATGGCCCTGTGTAGAGCATGCCTGGCCCCCGGCAGAGTCAGGGGAACCATTAAATCTTTTCACTGGGCTTTCCATTGGGGCTGGTTTGGGCATGGTGGATCCATTAGTGACAATTAGTTGACGAAGGGTGAAGTTGTGTGCTAGCCTCTAGAGCTTTCACCATCCTGAATGTTTTCTTAAACATGTAGTAAGGTTTGTGTGTGAGGTTGATGTTTTCCTATAGACATGAAGTAGGGTTTATGTGTGAGATTGATCATCTCTATCTGTCATTCAGCTCAAACTTTTTGCTACTCATATTCAGGGCAAAAGAAAGGAAGATGGCTCCAAGAAAAGCAGGAAAGCAACAGGCAAAGACTAAGAAAGGTATATGATGTGAATAGCCAAGATTCTACTGAGATTGTGTTTTACTATTTTAGATATGCTTACTTGGGCTTGGTGTGTGTGTCTTACAGACAACAGTGGATACTCACTTAGATCTGGGCGTGTTTGTTTGACTCTTAGCGAGGAAACTCAATCACAGACACCTGTGTCCTCACATGTATCTCCTGTTAGAGAGGAAACAGAAGCGCATAATTCTCTTGGTCATGAGGAAGAAGTGCTTGTGTTGGAGAACGAAATGAGCTCACCTCCTCCAACTCACATGGAGATTCCTGAATCTAGTACTGTTCAAGGGGAGACCCATAGAAGGCTTCTTGGAAAATCTATTGAATTGGGATTGCTTGGTGATGTATTCACTAAGTTTTTTGTGCAACGCAATTCCTCTACCCCATTGGTCCCTTTATGCAGGCTGATTCCAAATGAATCCATCCATACAGTTTCTAGCCAACTTGAGGTGTTTCGTGATTCTTTTGACTGCCATAGTTATGTCAAAGCATCTCCTCCTTTTTTAGTTTCACTTACACGTCCAGGAAGCTCTATGTATTTCGCCGGTCACACAAATAGACTTGCAAGAATGGGGACCAAACTGGGTGGTACAACATGACAGATTTGAGGATGAAATCAGAGGAACTGAGTGGGAGGATCTCAGTGGTAAGAAGTTTCTTGTTTGGGATGGCATCGTGTGAAGGCATGGATGTCTCGAGTGCACGAAGGTATGTTCTTTTGAATGCCATAGAGTGATTTTATGCAACATTAAAAGTAATATATTGTAATATCTTTATTTTGCTTTCTCTAGCTTGGTCTCATAGCCCCTCACACCATGTCCGGGTCAAATGTCAATTTTTGGTTGTGGACAAGAAGCAAGAAGGAGAATTGCTATTGGCTTTGCGATCTCAAAATGAGTAAGTGATCTCTCTCTACTTAATTACGGACATTGTGAAGTCATAGTTAAGTTCTTGGCTCATTGTGACTCTTTACAACATAGATTGGTGCGCACTAATGTTACACCCACATTGTCACATGAGATCTTCATGTTTCAACGATTTGGAATGGCGGACAAATCATCCATATTGGACTACCTTGGTGAAGACGTAAGGAGGTGGGCTTTAATGGAGCTTAGTTTGGAGCGACGAAGTGGAGAGCAATGGTACAATGCTCCAGCTACAATCTTGGCACAGCTTGTGTGCAAGGTAGTGTTTGCATTTTCCATCTTTTATTAATAAACGGATTATCAATGTTTTTTAATCGTGTGAGTGATAATGAGTCCTTTTCGTTATACATAGACACCGTTTGAAAATGCAGTGAAGCAAGCTATATCTTGCATTGATAGACATGCCATGGGGTTGCAAGAATATGAGACAAAATGTGAGAAAGCCAGACGTGGTGTAGAGCAAACATTTCGAGATAGAGCGTACAAGATGCTCATAATTGCAAACCCATCCAATGGTGATGCATTCTTTCAACTCGTATATAACTATGATTGGTCCAAGAAGGGATTGGTTGCTCTGACCAAAGAAAAGCTCTACAAAGTCGCCATATCTCGGATTTCAACTCAAAGGTATGTCACATGTCAATAAACCTCCCTTAACATAAACTAACCTTAACATCTAATCTCTTGTGGTTTTGGTATGATGCTGAAATAGGAAGACGGAATTGCTTCAAATGCTTATGATCGGGAGGGCAAAGGACAAGGTAATTTCAGAGATGTTTAAAGACGTTGCTGCATATGAAGAAAGAGTTGTATTATTAGGAAGAGCTAATAGGGGAGGCGGACTCTATTTTGGAGGGTTTATTGGTATATGATGATGTTATCTACATCCCACCATTTATGCAATGGGTGCAAGAGGAGCGATTGAAACACATACCATGGGCCTTCCATGAGGTGTGGGCAAAGATTGGAAAAGTGAAGGAAGGCCAAAAGCAACCTGAGGTGGAGAATGCCACAAAGAGGGTTGTCTATAGGTATATATCTTCTAATGCAATTACATTTTTGTAGAAAATACATATACGCATTTAAAAAAATATTTTAGTGCTGTTTGTTTTATTTTGGATATGTAGGTGGGTGCAGCTACTCATTGGCCGAGGCCTAATGAACGAAGAGACGGAAGCAATCAAAGAATGGGTAGATCCAAATTCCTCGAAAACAATGTACCCGAAGGAATGGGTTGAGAGAGGGGTTTCTGATTGGGAATTTAAGAGATGTCCTTGGTGGTTGGACTATCCTCTAAATCATGTGCCTCCAAGTGAGGAGCTCCTAGAAAAAGGTACTTTTTTGCTTTCTACTGAATTATATGCATGTAAATGTATATGTATATGTTTATGTAAACCTTCCAACCTATACATATGTAGACTATCCATATGCATATACATATTAGATACATATACATACAGATATATACATATACAAATACATATGTATATGCATATGTATATATACATATGCATACATAATATGCATACATAAATACATACCTACATACATACACTAAATTATATACTAAATTATATAGACATATGCATACATAAATACATACCTACATACATACACTAAATTATATACTAAATTCCTACATTCATACAAAGTTCATGTTACATTTAAGATTTGGCATGTTAGATTTTAAAGAAACATTGTTAAGTTTTGATATGTACATACCTACATACATATACATATAAATAGATACATATACCTACATACATATACATACACATACATATACATAGATACATACCTACATACATATACATACCTATACATATACATATACATACCTATATACATATACATATACATATGCATATACAAATACACATACATGTACATATACATATACATAGATACATATACATAGATACATATACATCTACATACATATACATATAAAAAAAGGTATGGGGATTTTTACCTTTTTACTAATTATCTTGTTGAAGAATTTAAGAATTGCCAATCTGAGCTTGAAAGAGAGCCCCCAACTCAAGAAGACTCTAGAATACCTTCCCCGCAGCCAACAATCTTGACCCAGTATCTAGTAGTTGGATCCTCACGCGTGGCCCCAAAACCATCCACACCACTGTCACGAGTGCCACAATCACACCAAGAGCATACATCTACATCATCTCAAGTGCAACGTGAGAGGCGAACAAAGAGACGTCTTGACATTATGCATGATGTTCAAGAGGGAGACCCCACAAATGAAGATCAAGAGAGAGACCCTCCAGAGCATCTTCAAGAGGGGGAGGTGTCAGGACAACGTGACATCATGGACATGACTAGTAAGAGTACTTTCCATTACAAATTTATTTTGAGAAGTGTGTGCTTTCGAAATGCATCTCATTTTTTGTCTTGTTTACATGCAGGTGAGAGATGTTTTTCACACATATTGCTGGTAGACATCCACACTCTTTCAGAGGGCTCAGATAAGTAAAAAGAATAATTTCACCATATAATTAGTTTTCCAAGTTATACTTACCAAAACCAAACATCATAAATCTTTTATGTAGTGTGGAAGAATTCTTGATGAAGATTCCCAAGGCTCTATCTCATAGAGGTGCTCCCTCAGATACAGTGGCTTGTCTCGTATGGGCTGACTTTCCTACATGTTTACAGGTTGTTGATGTAGATACAGATGGGTGTCCCTCATGGAATCAAGTTTCTTCATCATTGATACGTGCCACACTCAGTTTTGTTGGTTTGTTTGGCTGATGAGGGTTGGTTTGTGTGTTTGAGTCTAATGGATCAACTTCCTAAAATATATTCCATGGGAAAGAAAGTTGGATTGGTCATGCATCGAACAATGTCTGTTCATGTGGAATCAAGTTATTTGTATGACAATGGAGAATGGGTAAGTCATAATCTCTTAAATATTTCCCTTTGTGTATACATGTTATGTGGTATGGATATCCAAACATAATGTTTTCTCATTATGGTAGGTGGATACATTGGTGCTTAGTATGTTCTATCAAGTAAATTGCCATGTCCCTATTATTGATCGTCGTGAGGCTGGGCAAAATGTTTCAAAGAAGTTATTCAACGCTCAACAAAATTTCATTTTTGAGAAGAATAAGAAGCATCCATTCCAACGCACGATGGTCTTGGAGCGCTACATTTGAGGTGGTGCAGAAAGATCTCCTATGTTCTTTAGGTGAGACAATTTTCATTCAGTTCATTTTCATAGCTACTTTTTCAAAATACTTAGATGCACGTTTATGATTGTATTTCATTGTAGGTGGCTAGTGGAGACCTTCTCAACTGAAGGAGATAGTGTCTTGGACGTTTTTGCGGGATGTGGAGGCTTGGGACGTGCATGCCAAGAGTTAAAAAGGCACTATATGGGGATAGAGAATGACATGGAGGTAGCCAAAGCATGTCTGGGAGATTTCTCATTAGGTCGAGATGACACGTAGAAGAATGCTATAATTAGAATGCTATAATTTGTGGATCAAAAGACTTTGTATTCGAGATTGTCATGGTTTGGAAGTTTAAAGATCGATATATACATTTTTGATCTTTAAAAGATTGTGTTATATATTTAAGTAAGTAAGAAAGTATGTATGTAATGTATGTATATATGTTAGTGCTGCGTAGGTAGCTCTTGTATGTATGTATGTATATGTATATGTATGAGGTGTATGAATTTAGGTAGATATATGTATATATATATTTATATCAATAAGTATGATATGGATCAAAAGACTTTGTAATCGAGATTTTCATGGTTTGGAACTTTACAGATCAATATATACATTTTTTATCTTTAAAGGATTATTTTTTATATTTAAGTAAGTAAGAAAGTATGTATGTATGTATGTATGTATATATGTTAGTATGTAGGTAGCTCTTGCATGTATGTATGTATATGTATATGTTTGAGGTGCATGAATTTAGTTACATATATGAATATATGTAATTATATCAATAAGTATGATGTGGATCAAAAGACTAAAATTTATATTGTTGATCTTTCAAAGCTTGTTATTTATATGTAAGTAAGTTCTTGGTCCTTTACAAAGCTCATAATAAGTTCATGGTCCTTTGCAAATCTCGGACTCCTTGTTCATTGCTCCAAAAAGCTTGGCAAAAAAAGCTCGCAAAAAAAATCCCCCTCAGGGAGGTAGACCAAAAGCACCTCTAAAGATTTAAAAATTTTAATTTTAATTTTTTTTGTAAATTAAATTTTTGGGAGTTTGGTACGGTCGTACGCTTACAACAAGCGTACGCCCATGGATTTAGTTGTGTGGACGACCGTGGAAAGTGTGGAATGGCCGTTTGAAATTTTTATTAGTAAAAAAAAAGTTTTTTTGGGTACGGCCATACACTTACAAGCGTATGCCCGTGGCTTTAATATATGGAACGGATGTTCGGAAGTTAAAAAAAAGGTATTTTTTTTTTTGTACGGCATGGCTTTAGTATGAAATAGCCATGGTGGCAAGTGTGGAACGACCGTTAGTTTTTTTTTTTGAGATTTTTTTTTTGGGTTACGGCCATACACTTACTAGTGTATGCCTGTGGCTTTAGTATGGAACAACCGAGGCAAGTATGGAATGACCGTACAGATTTTTTTAAATTTTTTTGAAAAACAAAGTTTTTTTTGGGGTACGGCCATATGCTTACAAGCGTACACCCGTGACTTTAGGATGGAATGATTGTGGCAAATGTGGAACGACTGTGGCAAGTTGGAATTTGAGTTTTAAAATTTGAATTTGAATTTCAAATTGGAGGGAAGTGAGTGGGAGAAAGGGCTAAAGTTAGAGACTACCTCTAAATTAGTGGATTTTGACTAATTTAGAGGCACTCTAGCTTAAGGCTTAATTCTCTTAATCTCACTATTAATCACTCCTTAACCCTCTTCTTTGCCCTTAAATTACTCCTAATTGGTAAGGAGTTTAAGCATGGGGATTTGATAAGGTGGATTAGCAATGTTTATGCTAATCCAAAGATATGATTATCCCAAAATAATTTCACTAATTAGGTCACTAATTAATCCATTAGGCTCCATTAGATTCAAATCAAAGATGGTGTAGACAAGCGCTCCCCGAAAAGGGTGCCAAAGATGTTAAGGAAACCCTACCCTGACTGTGTTGTGGGAAGTTTCCTATCACCAAGATCGAGCATGGATTGAGAGCTCCATTTCATAGCTACTCGTCACCGCCATTCTCTTGCACTCGTCGTTGTCACATCAAGGCAATTTCTCTAATTCAACAGGTGATGCAATCTGCCTCCCACGAACATCGTGTGGGATCTCCATGAAAGAGGATTACATTGGTTAGCCCAATCGAGAGAGAGAGAGAGAGAGAGAGAGAGAGAGAGAGAGAGATGAAGCAAGAGGGAACAAGTGATTAGCACTAATCACTCCCAAACCCTAACCCTAAGCACACCACACATGCTAGATTAGAGTTGCAAGAGAGAGGGAGAGAGAGAACACTCCACTTCTATTACATAAATGGGAGAATGAGTTACAAACAAGAGAAATTGGCTTTTATAGTTCCAAGCCTTTTCCCATTAGGCTGCCCAGGAGTAAGTAAACCAGGGTGCCCAAAACATAGTTACAAGGCTTTTCTCTATGGTTTGGCCAACTGACCAAGATCCTCTTGTCGGTCCTTTGAAGCTCAATACTTGGGAGCATCTTTAGGGCATTTCCCTCATCAAATGACAGGATTTACAATATAGCATGGGTGCCCATTGTGTCTAGGGATTTTTTTTTATTGAGTGTTACACACATGTGTTTCACTTGCTTACTTTAGAGTTTTGCTTGAACAACAACACGTTCATATACTCCGGATTGATGAGTTGGCCACCAATTTTAATGCTTCTTTTGGCATGATTAATGTCAAAAAGAAGCATTAATTTTAATGTCCATTAGATGGTATGCATTGATTTTTATGATCAACTATGGTTTTCATGGATTTGAGGAGCTTCTATGCTTTCCATGGTTTTATAAGGATCTTTTGATCTTTTGGATGATATCTTGTACTTTGAAGGTAGCATTTGCCTTCATTTTTTGCACGTAATTTTGGAGTAAATTCCTTGTACTCTTGTACATATTCCAACTTGGATACCTAGTTGCTTATGTATCTAGGTGAATTATTTTTCTACCCCAGCTTTATTGTGTTTATTGGGTAGTTATCATTAGAAAGGCGCCAATAATTCAAAATTCTTTTCTAATGTACTATAGGAATATACCATATCGCATGTTATCGAATCATCATAATCGTGTTGTCTTTCTCGAAGTGTTCTTGATATGGTGGTTTCAAATCCTACCCTCCCCTACAAAGATGGCCATATTTGAAAAATTAAACACTAGAGTTTGAGTTACAGCAACAAAGAGGTGTCTTCCTTTGGGAAAGCCTCTTCGGAAGCCAATATCTAGCCAAATTTCCTACTTTTCCACCATATTAGTAACATGTGGCTTCTATTTCTCTGATTGGTTCTTCATGTGCAGAAATAGGTGTGGGCTGGTGGGAGGAACAAGCATTGCAAAGGCAATTTAATTGTATAGAGAGTGGTGCCGGAGGCATAAAAACAATGTAAAGATAGCGCGATATACAGTATCATGTGCTACTAGATCTTGATATTCGTGTTGTCTTTCCTACCACATTGGTGGGCTACTTGCTGACATCAGTCATATATATGTGCTAGAGCTGATTCTTCTATTTCTATCCATCCCTTATTTGCAAACTTGAATAGATTTGAAACCTTACCTTACTTAGAGTTACCCTATTGCAATCTTTTCAGCCCCATCAAGGCACGTGCCACTTATCCAATGTGTCTGTTTTTCCTGTCTACAACACCATTCTATTGGCGGGGTGTATGTAAACTACCTCTTTGTATAATTCCTCCCTCCAGATTTTGAGGTGTAAAGGTATAAGAACCTTCCCTTCTATTCTTGTAATTATTCCCCTCTCTAAAATAGAAGAAAGATCTTGTTTTACCCTGTTTTGGCCTAGAGAGAGATAATCCAAAATTAAGATATCTTTGGATATAAAAATCCTCCTGGTGTCTAAAATGGATTCCCCTGAAAAAATAGAAATTCAAAATGAACTTTCCAATGTGCATTTGGAATTAATTGAAAATGTGTATAAAGGACATTAGCCTAAGGGTCTACATTTTCAAAAATTTTGTGATTATGGTCCAATTAGGATTCTAATGGGCCAATTGGATTAATCCAAGTGTGGGGATGAGATAAATCCAAAAGAATAAGAGAAAATATCCAAAAATGAGTAAATGCTCACATAAGATGAAGAGTTGACTGAGTACAAGGTTTATTAGTTGAAAACTATGAGATATTACTAAAAAATGAGATATTTTGAAATAATGATGCATTTTTGACACCTTGATAAGGAGAGGGGGACTCTTGAAGTAGGCGCCTATTTCACATGTGTGGAAGGGTTTTAATTCAAAACAATTGTGATATTTTTATCTCTCCTCTCTCCTGGATCAAATTAAATCAAAATGGGAGCTAAACTGGTCCAAATCTTGTCCAAATTGAGTCAAACTGAACTTGAAAAATTCTAGAACCCAGTTGGACTTGATGAGTGGCCTCCCTCACCTATAAATAGATCCTTAGTCTTTTGTAAAAAAATCTATTAACTATACCATGCCAGTATTACATTAAAATAATCATATTTTCTATTATCCCTTAAAAATCCTCTACTTTTGGAGAGCTTGGAGCTTCTCTCTCTCTCTCTTCAACAACTCTTGGAGCTTTCTTCTCAACTTGCTAAACCAATTGATTGGTTGGGGGCTTCACTTCTAAAAAAAGAAGCAAGCCAAACCTTGAGGTAAGAAGAAATTTTATGGTTTTTGTTAATATTGTCAAATGATTTCTCTTCTCAACCCCTCTCAAGCTTGAGAAGTTTCTAATTAGTTGTTTTTAATGCAAATAAAGCTTTCCCTAAGAGTTTTAATGAATAATTAAGAAAAAGTTAATCTTTATGCTTAATTAAAATGCTTGTTATGTATATCTCTCTCTCCGAAAAGAATAGTCATTCCTATGGCTAATTCTTTAGCAAAAGAATGCTTCTCATTGATAAATTCTTATTTCAAAACCAAACTCTAATCTTGTTAATCTAGAGGTTAAGAAAATGGTATTTTTATGCTTTTATGTTAATAAAATAATGGTAAATTCTTTTCAATTAATTATAAGTAGTTAATAAACTACTTTAATTGATTCAAAATGTGAAAGAGATAATCCTATCATTATGGGAAAAGAGGAATAATAGAAATAGCTTAATCTAGTAGAATAATCATAATTAAGTTTATGATTATGGCTAAATTTATGATTTAATTTCATAATTTGGATTTAAGTTTAAGAATAGATATTCTATCATAATTGTATTACAATGTCTTATTCTTTTTTAGAAAAATTAAAAATTATCAATAATAGGAGCGAAGCTATGGCAAAAGTTTTAGAAAATAATACATATCTTATTTTTATGGATAGTGCTAAAAGAGGACTTCCTACCATATTCTAGGATTGGACATCCTATGGAAAAAGAATGATTTTCATCATATTCATGAGAAATAATGTTTTTGTAATTATGCATAATTAATTGATTATGAGAAAATAGTAAATTTTGATAATTATATTTTTTATATAAAAAGAGGAATTCCCATGATAATTGAGATCCAAGTAATTAAATGGTAAAAGAGGAATTTTTGATAAATTTATTTTATGCAAAAAGAGGAATTCCCATGATAATTGAGATCCAAGTAATTAAATGGTAAAAGAGAAATTGTTGATAAATTTATTTTATGCAAAAAGATGAATTTCCATGATAGTTGAGATCCAAGAAATTAAATGGTAAAAGAGAAATTTTTAGCATAATTTAAATTATGAGTATTTATCAAAAGTGAAATTTTGAGCATTATTAATTTTATTGGGAAATATGGGTAGAATTGATTTTTGTAAATCCCATGAATCTTTTACTCACACAAGAAGAATATTGAATATATTTCACTTGAGAAATTTGAGAAAGAATATGAAAATGTCCATAAAAAAAAGTACCTTTAACTAGACCAAGCAATTGGCAGAAATTTAGAAAAGTTCCATCGGTATCGAAAGTAGAAAACGTTTTACTAAATGTGAATACGATGTGAATAAGATGTGAATACGATGTGAATGCAATGTGATAAGATGTGAGTGGATGTGATACGATGTGAGTGGATGTGAGGATATGTGGATGGGATGGGATGTGATGTGATGTAAATGGATGTGGATGTGGATGTGATGAGATGTGGATGAGATGTGATGTGATGTGATGTAAATGGATGTGGATGTGATGTAAATGGATGTGGATGTGGATGTGATGATATGTGAAAGGATGTGATGTGATGTAAATGGATGTGGATGTGAAAGTGATAAGATGAGATTGTGATGATATGTGAAAGGATGTGATGTAAATGGACGTGGATGTGGATGTGGATGTGGATATGATGAGATGTGGATGGAATGTGATGTGATGTGATGTAAATGGATGTGGATGTGAATGTGATGAGATGAGATTGAGATGTGATGATATATGAAAGGATGTGATGTGATGTATGATGAAAAACAGGTAGAAGGAGAGGAGACACACACATAGGAGCAAACCCTAATGTATTATGCAAACCCTAACCATAGAGGGAAGCCATCTCTCTTCTCACACAATGCATAAAGCCATAATCCATAATCTACAACACACTACTTGTGTTGTGTCCACACACAGCTAACACTAGCTAATGTCCACACACTATGACCAGCTGAACGCGGTCATTTATATCTCACACATGTTACTACCTAACATGCCAGCACATAGTGCAACTCGCACAAGCTGACATCGAGCTTGAATCTCAACAGACCCTCTCAAGATCATGATGTATTGCCATAGATGAAGATGTAGATTGGCTTGGGCTATCAAAGCTCTCAACACTCCCCCTCAAGCTCATCTCATGTACTCCCAACATAGTACAGAAGTACTCAAACTTCTCCCTGCACTCAGGGATCGCTTCATCGGCCCTCGCCCATCGTACCGGAAGCACACCATTTTACACCATACCCAGCTATGGTCAAGACCTGGGCAGTAAGTTTTTGCTGCGTGAGTCGTCCTTTGAACACTCCCCGCCAGCTGTTGCAACCGAACTTCCCTTAGAAAACATATATACCAAATGCACCCTCCCATCTAGCGTAAGACAGTCCTTTAAGAAAACAGGGTTTCTATGCAAGTTTTCAATTTTGATTTTCTTTTGAATACAATGAGTATATCTTAATTCCGTAACCCAAAACTTCTAGATCATAGGTCTGGATTCCCAAGCAGAATTCCTTGAGTTCTGAATTCTTGATCCTCAGATCAAAATCAAACGTCTCAACTTAGTTTCAGATTTGGTAGGTGATTTGAGTGTAGATTACTGAACTGGTCACATCGTCCTTTTTGAAACTGACAAAAAAGTTACGTCTTGGTCATAGTCTAATTCAGGGTTTGAGTCTGGAAAGGTTCTCCTTGAACTATCTTTCTCGAAGGGTAATATTTCAATTACTACTTTACTGAATTTCATTCATTGAGTATTTTGCTTAACTGAATTCAAAACTAGTCAACGAATTCCTATGAGGAATAAATTAATCATTTATCTAAAATTCTGACTTCGATAGTTTTTTTGAATTTTCTCATTACCATCCTAGAGAATATGAAACGGTATAATTTTCCTTCACTGAGTATTTACTTATTCATTTTCCAATTTTCATGGGATTTAAACATAGGATTAAAGAGAACTCTTATTTTGATATAAAAATTATATATGCATCTATTTATGCATAAAATCCAACTTCTATGGAAATAACACTTTTACATAAAAGAAAAATCCTTTATTTATGCAAAAAAAATCAATTTTGATGAAAGTAACACTTTTATAATAAAAGAACTCTTTTATGCATAAAAATCAATATTGGTGAAAGCAACACTTTTGCAATAAAAAATTTTTTTTATGCATCATTTTATGCATAAAAATCAATATTGATGAAAGTAACACTTTTATAATGAAAAGATTCTTTTATGCATCTATTTATGCATAAAAAATAATATTGATGAAAGTAACACTTTTATAATAAAAAAATTCTTTTACGCATCATTTTATGCATAAAAATCAATATTGATGAAAGTCACACTTTAATAATAAAAAAATTCTTTTATGCATCTATTTATGCATAAAAATCAATATTGATGAAAGTAACACTTTTATAATTAAAAAAATTCTTTTATGCATCTATTTATGCATAAAAATCAATATTGATGAAAGTAACACTTTTTCAGTAAAAAAATTCTTTTATGCATCATTTTATGCGTAAAAATCAATATTGATGAAAGTAACACTTTTATAATTAAAAAATTCTTTTATGCATCTATTTATGCATAAAAATCAATATTGATGAAAGTAATACTTTTATAATAAAAAAATCTTTTATGCATCTATTTATGCATAAAAATCAATATTGATGAAAGTAACACTTTTATAATAAAAAACTTTATTTATGCATCTATTTATGCATAAAAATCAATATTGATGAAAGTAATAATTTTTTTTTAAAATATCCAATATATATCTTTCTATGTATAGAATTTAAATCTAATGAAAATCACTCTTTTATAATTTAAAAAAATAATCAATATGCATCTTTCTATGCATAGAATTCAAATCTAATAAAAATCACTCTTTTATAATAAAAGAATAATCAATATGCATCTTTCTATGCATAGAATTTAAATCTAATGAAAATCACTCTTTTATAATAAAAGAATAATCAATATGCATCTTTCTATGCATAGAATTTAATTTTAATGGAAATAACACTTTTATAATAAAAATATTTCTACTATGTATTTTTCTATGCCTAGAATGAAAATAACACTTTTAGAATCGACAAACGATGGGGATTACTCTTTTTGAAAAATAAAAGATAAAACTTATTTTACAAAATTTAAGAAAATTTTGCCATAACCTCCTTTGTATGGTTGACCATTTTTCAAATTTTCCTAACCTTAAATTACTTAAAATTTATCTCCAAATGGTTTAAAGCATTCTAAACTAATCAAATTCCACTTTTAAAAGAGAAACAATATGAAAAGTTTAATTCTAGCAATTTGATTACTTAACTAGGATAAAGAAAGGCTGAATTTAAGAATGAAGAGAGGGTGAAAGCCTTTCCAACAAGGCATAGCATCAATTTATCATTTTAAAGATAACAAAAATTAGAATACCATTAAAAGAATAAAGAAAAAGTAGGATTTCTAACTTACATGAATTTCTGGGAGCTTTACTTTGGCTTGATTGTTTGAGGGATCTACTCTTGTTTGCAACAAGAGTGGCCACCAATTCTTTAGAAGAGGGAATGGTCCAAAACTAATGAATTATTAATAAATTCACAGTTTTTGGCTCTGGGGGAGGAGTAGAGTAACAGTGCATAAAACACTATTAAGCTTCAACAAAAGGGGGAGGCTTCTATTTATAGGAAAAAGTAAGCTTCTAACCAAGCAAATTGATTCTAGAATTTTTCAGATCAGTTTGGTCAATTTTTGACCATTTTTGGGTCAGTTTAGCTTACTTTTTGGAACTAGACTTGAATTAGGAGAGAGGAGAGATGAAATATCTCAATTTTTGGGAATTTAAAACTCCACCACACATGTGAAATAGGCGCCTCCTTCATGAGGGAAAATCCCCACTCTTGAGGTGTCAAAAATTAATTTTTTTAGTATTTCCTTTGATCCTTAGTCCACTATTCATCTTATGTGAGTATTTACTCATTTTTGGAGAGATTTTCTTTATTTCTTCTATTTATCTCCTCCACACATTTGGATGAATCTGATTGGTCCCTCAAAACCTTAATTTAAAATTTTTAAAAAATCTGGACCCCTAGGATAAGGCCTTTCGAACAGATTATAATATATTTCTAATGCACCTTCTGAAAATCTTTTTGAACTTCTGTTTCAGGGGAATTTATTTTAATAAGAAGAGATATTTTTCCATCCAAAAATATCTAAAATCTGAATAATCTCTCTCTAGAACATTTTCTCTCTCTAAGCCAAAATAGGTAGAAACAAGATCTTTTATATATCTGAAGAGGGATTTGATTACAAGGGAAGATACTAGACATCTTGAGAGGATGGGGAGGAATCTTACACTCTCTTCCACACTTGAAAAATGTGCGATGTCCTCATCTCGCAAACTGGGGGTAATCTCATAACAGTTCGGCTTCTTTCAGCAGGTGGCATCTTCAAAAGGATAGAACTTCCATTTGACCAATAATTCTCTCAGAATTCTGTTCCTGAGAACCTTTTCTCGAACATCAAGGATTTATTCAGGTTGGAGTTCCATCTGTCCTTGGGTTGAAGAAGTTAAGAACTCATCATCAAGCACATGATTTGGGCTTGGTATATACTTTTTAAGAAGGCTGACATGAAATACATTATGTACTTTGAGATGAGGAGGCAAAAGAAGCTCGTAGGCTAAGTCACCTACTTTCTTTGTAATCAGATATGGTCCACAATATCTAGGGGATAACTTCTTGTACTTCCCAAGAGATAGAAAACTTCTTTTGGGGCGTACTCGAATGAAGACCATATCTGCTTCTTCAAATTTTCTGTGTGTCCTCTTCTTATCTGCATACTACTTCTATCTATCCTAGGCAGCTTTTATATCTTTGCGAATTGATTGCATCTGCTGCTCCATGTCATCAAGCATCTGTTTGGACATCTAGACCCTAATCAATGGGTCGGACCAAGTTAATGGAGTTAAGCAATCTTGTCCATACAAAGCTTTGAAAGGGATCATCCCAATACTTCTGTGATAAGAAGCATTGTAGGCAAACTCGACTAGGTGTAGATAGCTTAGCCACTTCTTGGGTTCCCTGCCACACAGCATGACTGAAGTATATCTTTGATTACTTGGTTCACTCTTTCAGTTTGACCATCGATCTCGTGGTGTGGTAAGCTGTGCTGAGATCCAAGAAAGTTCCTACTACTTCAAAAAATGCAGTCCAAAATCTTGACGTGAATTTGGGATCTCGATCACTTACTATTCTTCTGGGTAGGCCATGCAATCTGAAGATATCTTTAAGGAACACTCTAGCCACATCCACTGCAATGTAGGTTTCTTTTACTGGAATCAGATGGGCAACTTTGGTTAGTCTATCAACTACCACGAAGATGGAGTTGTAACCTGATTGCACTGAGGGTAATCCAGTAATAAAATCCATACTCATGCATTCCCACTTCATCTAGGGGATGTCTAATGGATGTAACTTCCCAGGAATTTTTACTCTCTCGGCCTTGACTTTTTGACAGGTCAGACATTGACGTACATGATTAAGCACATCCTTTTTTAGACTAGGCTACCAAAAGAAGCTTTTCTTCACAGACATGTAGGTTTTGATGAAACCTGGATGTCCCGCAACAATAAGGCTGTCATGGGCTTCATTCAGAATTTGACCCTTAGTTCCCTCATCATTGGGAATGCATAGTCTGCGATTATGATACATAAGGGCATCTGCTACCACATTTTCTTTGCCTAGGCGGCGATACTTGATTTCAGAATCAAATTCCTGCAAGGTCTGCATCCACCTTCTTTGGCGCATGTTGAGATCCTTCTGAGTGAAGATCCACTTTAAGCTCTGATGATATGTCATCAAAGTGAATCTTTGACCCAGTAGGTAATGTCTCCACAACTTCAGCACATATACTACTGAAAGTAGTTCCAGGTCATGGATAGCATAATTCCTCTCATGCGTTCAGAGTTTTCAGGATTCATAGGCCACTGCATGACCTTCTAGCATGAGTGCACCTCCCAAGGCAAACCCACTAGCATCAGTTACTACCTCAAAGGGTAGAGAGAAATCTGGTAACTTCAAAACGGGATTGGATACTAAGGTAGTCTTCAGCTTATCAAAAGCACTATGGCACCTAGCAGACCATTGAAACAGGATATTCTTCTTGAGAAGATTAATGAGGGGGGAAGCAATGAGAGCATACTTTGGTATAAAAATTCTATACCAACCAGCCAATCCAAGAATCCTCTGACTTCTTTCACTGTCTTTGGTTCAGGCCAATCTATGACTACTTGGACTTTAGCGGAATCTGGAGAAATTCCATCTTTGGATACCAAAAAGCCCAAGTATTTAACATGGTCGGCAGAGAAAGTGCATATGCTCTTTTTTGCAAAGAGTTGGTGCTTCCTTAGGATCTCAAGAACTCTTCTGACATGAGCTTCATGGTCAGCTACATTCTTTGAGTAAATTGGAATATCATCAAAGAAAACAAGAACAAAATCATCCAAGTATTCTCTGAGAATGTCATGCATTAATCGATTGAATGTAGCTGGGGCATTTGTCAATCCAAATGGCATGACAGTGAATTCATAATGCCCATACCGAGTATTGATGGCTATCTTCGGGATATCTTGCTCATTGATCCTGATCTGATAATACCCTGATTTGAGATCTATCTTTGCAAAGATCTGGGCTCCACTTAGCTTGTCCAGAAGCTCATCAATTCTAGGGATAGGATACTTATTCTTAACTGTCAGCTGATTGAGACCTCTATAGTCTACACAGAGTCTTAGCATTCCATCTTTCTTTTTCTAAAAGAGAATTGGCACACCCCAAAGTGAAACACTGGGTCTTACAAACCCTTGTTCTAACAACTGTCTAAGTTGTTCCTTGAGTTTGATGGCTTCAGGAACTGGCATTTTGTACGTGCGCAGGGCTACTCGCTGAGCTTCGGGGGTCAATTATATCACATGATCTACTTCCCAAATTGGAGGCATCTCTGTTAATTTTGCTGGGAATAAATCATCATAATCACTTAACCATTTAGGTTCTTTAGCTTTTAACTTTGAGTCTACTGGATTCATTTTGACAACATAAATGAGCTGCTTCTTTCTAAGTCCTTTTAGTAACTTAGAAGCCTTTACTAACTGCAAACTTGGGGATCTTGAAATTTTGGTTCCTTGAACTTTATTTCCATGGAGGTCACGGCGGAAGGAAATGGTTCCATTATGACAGTGAATGTCAGCTTGATTTTTATGGAGCCAATCCATTCCAAGGATCCCGTCAAAAACTCCCAAAGGTATAACTCTGAACTGACAGTCAGTTAAATTCCCATTTAGATTGAACTGAATACAATCTGTCTCAAGGTGAGTGAAAAGAATCTTTCCACTTGCCAATTCAACTTGCATAGGTTTCCCTGATTTCTGATCTAAGACTAGCTTACGCAAGCATCCAGGGGAAATGAAAGAATGAGTACTGCCTGAATTAATCAAAAGCTTAAAAGGCTTACCTTGATACTTAGCTGGAGTATGAATGACAGAGAATTGATGGTTTGGTCCTTGGTTTTAAATTGCTGCATAAATTTGTCCTCTTTCTTCTTCCTCCACTACTTCTGTTATTGTGACTGCTCTGGCTACTGCAGTCTGAGGCGGAACTCTTTCTCTTTGGTTGCCCCACTTCTGGGAAGGAGTTTTGAGGCTACTCTAGACAAAGGTAGATGGTTGAGCTAGAGTTCTCCTGGGATTGCCCTGATTTCGAGGAGATGGTGATTTGACTGATAGGAAGGGGCTGGTCTCTGCACTCTCGGTCCTTGACTTCCCTGTCCCCTTGACATGGTAGGAGTCGGGCAGTCTTTCAGCTCTGCTGCTGACCAAAACACCAGTTATCACTTCTGAGCTCATCCCTCTGAATTCTTGAAAGAGGTGGGGCTCCTGAGAAAGTGTTCTATGGGAGGGTCTTCCTTCACTTCTAAATCTTCCAATATCTTGATTCTGAATTGGGCCTTGCTGCCTCTTTGGGGGAGGAAAGTTTGAAGTACTTCCCGGGGTTAGGAATCTTTTAAAAAGTTAGAGGGTGCAGGCTTTGGCGGGACCTTAACAACAAAGGCTTTGGCAAAGTCTTTTGCCATTCTTACTGCTTCGGCCATTAAAATAGGTTTGGCATTCTTTACTAAGGTGTCCAATGGCTTGTTCATTCTTTGAATGAATCTGGCCCCATCAGTTGCTCTTCATCCAATTGCAGGGAATATTTGAGGAGAAGGGCAAAAGCTTGATGGTACTCTTCAATTGTCCGGCTATCCTACTTTTGTTCCAAGAACTCGTTCATTTTAGTTTCAAGGAAGCCTGGAGGACAAAACCTCTTTCTGAGGTAAGCTTTAAGATCGGTCCACGTCTAGGTATTCCGGTCAAGACGGTTAGTGTTGCAGTGATTCCTCCAAGCGACCTTGGCCGTTTCCATAATCTTTAACCTTGCGAGAGCCATCTTGCTTTCTCTCATTGTAGCCAGTTACATCAAAGTATTCCTCCATTGCCTCAATCCACTTTTCCACTACTTCGCCTAACTACTCCCCTTCACCCTTGAAGGGACCAGGTTGGGATCTGTGTAGGGCTTTTCGAACATCCGGATCTAACTCTTCGTCATCGGTTAGAGGATCCGGTTGCCTTGCACGAGCCGTGTGCCTCATGACTCTGACAAAACAAGATTTTCGTCAACTTAACTTTGACAACAGATTTATGATTATTTAATTTTTACGATTTATTTTTATAAATAGATGATTATTTCATCATACTTCATCATAAAACAAGATTTACTCTGATAATTTTATTAACCATATTCACAATCATGAAAACAATTTAGATTTTTTTTACAAAACATCGTTTATTTTTATCAAAAGTTTTCGATATATACATAGAGCTCATTCGACTCCCAAAATCAGTACCTTAATTGTATACGCATAAAGAAGCAAAATTGCGAAGGAGACATGCCATGGTACACACGATTCATTACAGAAAGAGGTGCTGTAATTCTACTTCTAGGGATAAAGCGGCTAAGAAGCCTAAAAACTCGGCATGAAATTCTGAAGTTCTTGGGTGAATGATCAAAGAGTTGAACATGCTGAACAAAGCCCTAGCCTTATCAAAATCATGGCTAAGGAAATATTTTGCCTAAGCCTCTGACGCTGACTGGTACTGACATTAATACATTGTCCTCCATAGAACCACATATACTGACGTCGCTCAAGAGGATCAGGAAAGTAAAGACTCAAAATGGCTTGCGAGTCTCACTCTGCTTACTTGGGTCGTAGCATAGTTGATGAGGTGCTCGAATGCAAAGGCTAACATATCCTGACTCTGGGAGAGTTCAGGAATGCCAAATAGATTCAGGGTATCCATCTATAAATTTCCAATTCAATTTATGAGTTTTCAATTTTTAAAGCATTCAACATAAATTTAACAAAGCGAAAACATTATTTGCCATATTTACTTTAAAATTTTAAGCAATTTCTGATGCTGTTATGTAAATTTACAACAGCGCTCTGATACCAACTGTGGGATCCCACTGCCCCCTCCGTGCACCGGGATTCTCGATTGTTGCTGGCAGCAGGGAAAGCAGCTCCCTCTTGGGCGGGGTAGGGTTTCCCACTCGGGGCCTCGCCCTCGAATGTCCGGGCACGAGACTAAGCTGGTGGTCATTCCGAAAACCAAAACCGGGAAAATTTTCCATGCCCGAAAAACGGGGATGATTCCACCATTTATTTTCTTAATGAATTTTTCTAACGAGGTCAAGATACTGAACTAACCTTCATCTAAATAAACTAGATAGAAGGGAAACTATTACAGACTCAACTTGAAGGGATCAACACTTTTTTCCTAATTGAATCAGGCACAGCCGTTGATCTATTCATTTCAGAAGTCTTCAGGTTATTATTTAACTATTTGAGTTCTAAGCGTGATCCTATTGATCAATTTTATTATTAAAACTCTACTGATTCTAGCCTCCATCCGGCCCATGGGTTAGCCACTGCCCAACCACTGGAATTCGTAGAACCAGACAGGTACTCACCCACCCATAATTGAATGCCTTTCTTAACTTTTGCTTTAGAATACAGATACGCACACACTCCTCTTTAAACTTTAATTTATAAAATAATCCATTGATAAACATTTATTGGTTACAGATATAACTCAAAATTTCCATTCAATCCTTGTTTGTCACAAAAGAGTATCACTCTGGACTCTCCGTTGAGACCAGCAGGTCAACAACGAGATCCACTAACAGATTACAATAATTTTCTCATCATCATACATATATATATCTTCCATGACATACGCATGGGTGTCCTAAGCACCGCGAGCTCGTGCATCGCCTGGTCAGAACCCTCCAAGATTCTCCTTAGGTGTCCTCGCACTTCAATCAGGGATCGCTTCGTCGGCCCTCGCCCATTGTACCGGAAGCACAACATTTTACACCATACCTAGGCTGGTCAAGACCTGGGGGTTTTTGCCGTTTGAGCCGTCCCCTTTGAACACTCCCCGCTAGTTGTTACAACCGAACTTTCCTTAGAAAACACATATACCAAATGCTCCCTCCCGCATTCTGGCATAAGAGTCCTTTAAAAAACATGGTTTCTATGCAAGTTTTCGGTTTTGATTTTCTTTTGAATATAATGAGTATATCTTAATTGCGTATCCCAAAACTTCTAGATCATAGGTCCGGATTCCCAAGCAGAATTCCTCAAATTCTGAATTCTTGATCCTTCAGATCAAAATCAAAGGTCTCAACTTAGCTTCAGTTTCGGTGGTGATTTGAGTGTAGATTACACATCGTCTTTTCTTGAAACTGACGAAGGAGTTATGTCTTGGTCATAGTCTGATTCAGGGTTTGAGTCTGGAAAGGTTCTCCCTGAACTATCTTTCTCGAAGGGTAATATTTCAATTACTACTTTATTGAATTGCATCTTTCTATGCATAGAATTTAAATCTAATGAAAATCACTCTTTTATAATAAAATAATAATCAATATGCATCTTTCTATGCATAGAATTTAATTTTAATGGAAATAACACTTTTATAATAAAAATATTTCTACTATGCATTTTTCTATGCCTAGAATGAAAATAACACTTTTAGAATACACAAACGATGGGGAATACTCTTTTTGAATAATAAAAGATAAAACTTATTTTACAAAATTTAAGAAACTTTTGCCATAACCTCCTTTGTATGGCTAACCATTTTTCAAATTTTCCTAACCTTAAATTACTTAAAAATTATCCCCAAATGGTTTAAAGCATTCTAAACTAATCAAATTACACTTTAAAAAGAGAAACAATATGAAAAGTTTAATTCTAACAATTTGATTACTTAACTAGGATAAAGAAACGCTGAATTTAAAATGAAGAGTGAGGGAAAGCCTTTTCAACAAGGCATAGCATCAATTTATCATTTTAAAGATAATAAAAATTAAAATACCATTAAAAGAATAAAGAAAAAGTAGGATTTCTAACTTACATGAATTTCTGGGAGCTTTCCATTGGCTTGATGGTTTAAGGGATCTACTCTTGTTTACAAAAAGAGTGGCCACCAATTCTTTAGAAGAGGGAATGGTCAAAAACTAATGAATTATTAATAAATTCACAGTTTTTGGCTCTAGGGAGGAGTAGAGTGACAGTGCATAAAACACTATTAAGCTTCAACAAAGGGGGAGGCCTCTATTTATAGGAAAAAGTGAGCTTCTAACCAAGCAAATTGATTCTAGAATTTTCCAGATCAGTTTGGTCAATTTTTGACCATTTTTGGGTCAATTTAGCTTACTTTTTGGAACTAGACTTGAATTAGGAGAGAGGAGAGTTGAAATATCTTAATTTTTGGGAATTTAAAGCTCCACCACACATGTGAAATAGGTGCCTCCTTCATGAGGAGGAATCCCCACGCTTGAGGTGTCAAAAATTCATTTTTTTAGTATTTCCTTTGGTCCTTGGTCCTTAGTCCACTCTTCATCTTATGTGAGTATATACTCATTTTTGGGGGGATTTTCTTTATTTCTTCTATTTATCTCCACACATTTGGATGAATCAGATTGGCCCCTCAAAACCTTAATTTAAAATTTTCAAAAAATCTGGACCCCCCTAGGATAAGGCCTTTTGAACAGATTATAATTGATTTCTAATGCACCTTCTAAAAAACTTTTTGAACTTTTGTTTCGAGGAAATTTATTTTAATAAGAAGAGATATTTTTTCATCCAAAATATCTAAAATTTGAATAATCTCTCTCTCTAGAACATTTTCTCTCTCTAAGCCAAAATAGGTAAAAACAAGATCTTTTACATATCTGAAGAGGAATTTGATTACAGGGGAAGCTACTGGACATCTTGAGAGGTTGGGGAGAAATCTTACACTACCTGCCCAATCTGCGTTGTCGTGCCACGGCACGTCTATGGTGTGAAACCATGCATGTGAGGCCATTAAATACAATTCCAGATGTATGGGATTAAGTGTCTGTGTACATACGGGATGTATGGTGTGTGGAGGGTTTTGCTTTTGAGGGCGTCGTGGACGCGGCAGTCAGGCTTTTGGCTTTGATGGAAGTGTATGTGCAGAGAAAATGATCAAATCCTGGAAGCACAGGTTTGTCAAGAACGAGGGTTGCTGGAGATGGTCTCAACTGTTCGGCCACTTGAATTGTGTGCGTGTCCAAATGGAGTGGGCACTGAAGGTTGTGTTTGAAGGTATGTGGAAGCAAGGGCAATAAAAGAAAAAGGGGGCCATGTGCCATGAGATTGGTGTGAAAAGGAAATAACATGGTGTTTTTTTTCTTCCAAATAAATAAAATAAAATAAGAATTTACATGGCCTTCTTCTGGAATGGTGGCGTGGAGGATTGAGCTGCCGCCAACGAGGTTCATCGAGAAGCTGGGGTCGTGGAGGTAGGCAGCGAAAAAAAAACAAAAACAAAAAAGGGACTGGAAGGCGGGGAGTGAGAGGCAAGTACACAAGGTGGGAGCCGGGGTGTTGTTGCAGTGGTGGGGAGCGTGGCTCGTGGGGCGCAGAGGCGTAGCCTATGGTGCTGAAGGCCACCTGGCGTACGAGAGCTGCTGAAGAGACCGCTTGCAGCTAGCTGGAGGTATCTGGATGTAGAGACCAGAGGTCGGCTGGACGTGGGCTGCTGAGGCGACTCAGAGGCGTGAAGAAAAAGCTGGCGGGTGATTCTGAGAGGCAGCTACAGATAGGCGAAGAGGAGGTTCTACAGCTAGTGACGGGGGGGGGGAACGATTAAAAGAAAGAAAGGGTGTAAGCCTCTGGGGGGGTGCGCAAGGGATGATAGAGTAGTGGCCTCATTTTGGTCTTGACGGCTGCTGTGGTGGCAGGGTATATCAACGATGAGGGCATCAATTGACAGAGTAGAGCCATGTGGAGATAGTCGGGTGAAACTGCTGGGGTGGCCTTTGGTGTGCGTAAAGAAGGAGCTTCTCTGGGAACGGAGGGCGCTGCAGCTGCTGCAGAAGTAAAGCAGCCGCCTTGTACAAGGTAACTGGCAGTGGCGAGAACCAGCTACAGTTGCACATCTTGGTGGTAGAGGAATGTTTTCTATTGTTCCACTCAGTGCAGCTGCTTTTGGAAAAACTGTTGATCTGGCAAATAAAGCTGCTGATGTGGTTGCTGAAGCTCTGCAAGAACCTCTTGCCTTACAGTCTCTTCAAGTCAATTTGTGGAATGTTCATGTCAAGGCAGAGGAGAATCTCAAGACTTGGCTGGCAAGTTAATCACTAGGAAGAATTGGGCATGCTGCTGGTATGTCTGAGGTATTATCATTTTATGATCGTGTTGTTGTTGAGATTTTGGTGTCTTATTGCTCTTGAAGCTATGTGTAATGGGTGCTGACGGTGTTTGGGCCATGTTCTTGCTTTAATTGAAGACTTGATGATCATGATGGTTTGGTGTTTAGCCAAGAGAGATACCTTTTCCCCCTTGTACATGCGTCTTTGAGAGAGGAGGGAGGAGGTTTGGCGGGATTTATTTTCTCTGAATAATCAAATCAAGTGAATGCAAATCAACGTAACTCTCACAGCCAGACACCCAGTGTGTTCCCGGCTAGACCGCACACGTCACGACATCTTTGGGGTTTGGCGGGATTTATTTTCTCTGAATAATCAAATCAAGTGAATGCAAATCAACGTAACTCTCACAGCCAGACACCCAGTGTGTTCCCGGCTAGACCGCACACGTCACGACATCTTTGGTGAACCCGACGTGAAACCGCTGGGGTGAGAGTACGTAGAGATGGCTAGCAAAATGGAGCATTTATATGCAGAGATGAAAGAGCTTGAAGAGCGGTTCAGGAAGATTGAAGAAGAAAAGTGAATTCAGGAAGCCGTGGAAATTGCGGTGCAATTGGTATATGACAGGGTCAATATATTTGATGGTTACGATCCAGAAAGCTATCTAAGGTGTTATGAGACAGAGATGAAGAATCAAGGGGTTCCTGAAAACATGATGATTGCATCTTTTGCATACCTTGTAAGTCCTGATTTAAAAGATGAAGTGCTGGAACTAGTAGAGTATCACTCCAAACGATGGAGTGATTTTGCAGATGCACTTATTTATGCGAGTTCCAGGTATAATGTGAGCTGTGATAGTGCTCCAGCAACAATCCGAGCCAATTTAGAAGCGGTTGTCGATGCATGTCTTATGGAGGACAATCAATTGCTATTCAAGGCTGATACAGAGATTGTGGAGGCTGTTTATGCTAAATTGGGACTGCAAAAAGCCATTAGTGAGCAACAAGGCCTTCACAATGCCAAAAGTGATGCTTTGCTACAGACTCAAAAAGATGCAATGGGTGAACTGTGCAAGTATAATCTGATTTCCTTGGGTGCAGACATACAGGGTCCTATAATCATACCACATGATGTATGTATGCCTATGCTTGAGGAGACACATTTGAAGGGTATTCCTCAGGGGTCGTATCATATGTGTGAAGAACAGCAGGAACCAATACTTCTTGCTGAAAGCATGATTGCAGAGTTTGAAGATCTAAGACAAGAAGAAGATGCTATCATTACTGCATTCTTATCTGGTTATGATGCTTATAAGCAGGATGATGTACATGAATATGCAGACGGGCCACAAGTATGTGTGATTGATTTAGAGGGGGTGAGTGATATGGGTGTTTCCAACAGTGATGTTGCTTCTGAAGCTGGTTGCCAAGGTTCTTTGGATCTGGGTTATTCTGGAATGCTAACAGGGTGTTCCAACAATAAACAGGGTGATGCTATGTCATCAGTGTCAGGATTACCATGCAACCACATTTGTGAGCAACAATCTCGAGCTTGGAAGCCTGTTTATGATGATGATTTGGAGAGGGAAATTGAATCTGTCTTTTTGAATCATACAGGGTTCAATGACATACAGATTCAAGAGTACTCGGGTGAGGGACCCATAATTCTAAGCCCATCTGCAGACAGGTATCAAGAAATACTGGGAGATAACATACAGGATATGCAAAGTGTGGTCACAGAGCCTCAAGAGGCTGCATATGAGCAACCAAATGGATATAGTTATGGGGGTATGAATGTTCATGATAATCAACATGTGGGATTGCAAGATGATAATGGCTTCAATGTGATTGATCCTGGATTGGATGCTATCCTAGATGATGCATTGGATGATTTCATGGTATATAATAGATCCCCATCAGCCTTGGGCTCTTCTATGCTTGATGCTAGTCAACTGTTGGTTGCAAGTGAGGATGTGCAGGTGTTATGTAAGCCAAATGATTGTGATGAGATTGATTCAGATCTGGAGGCTATTCTTGATGATGCCTTGTTGGACTTTGTATGTGTTGATGCTTTTCCGTCTTTGGATGAGAAGAATGAATGTTTGTCAGTGGGTGAGCTTGATCCAGGCAAGGTAGATTTGGATGGGATGTTACCAAGTGTGTGTTTCATGCTGTTAATGCAGTTGTTACTTGGTGTGGCCATACAATATGTGGTGCAAAGGCTTCAAACATGGCCTGAGGAAATTTTTGAAGCAAATCATTTTGAATAGCATCCCACTTTGAATGATGAGGGTAATTATGCATATGCAGAGAATCTAAGTGAGGATAGGGCTTCATATGAGCAAAGAATATGCCACATATGCCAAAAGCGATTGGTGTTTGATCCAGGTGGGAAAGCAGAACCATTCAGATGTGATTGCTGAGGCTTGTACATATACCAATGTTGGTGTGCAAATAATGCATGGACACTGAATTCCATGACCTGTGTGGCACATACCAGAGGATGTGCAGGTTTAGAGGGGGTGGATGTCGTGCCACGGCACGTCTATGGTGTGAAACCATGCATGTGAGGCCATTAAATACAATTCCAGATGCATGGGATTAAGTGTCTGTGTACATACGGGATGTATGGTGTGTGGAGGGTTTTGCTTTTGAGGGCGTCGTGGACGCGGCAGTCAGGCTTTTGGCTTTGATGGAAGTGTATGTGCAGAGAAAATGATCAAATCCTGGAAGCACAGGTTTGTCAAGAACGAGGGTTGCTGGAGATGGTCTCAACTGTTCGGCCACTTGAATTGTGTGCGTGTCCAAATGGAGTGGGCACTGAAGGTTGTGTTTGAAGGTATGTGGAAGCAAGGGCAATAAAAGAAAAAGGGGGCCATGTGCCATGAGATTGGTGTGAAAAGGAAATAACATGGTGTTTTTTTTCTTCCAAATAAATAAAATAAAATAAGAATTTACATGGCCTTCTTCTGGAATGGTGGCGTGGAGGATTGAGCTGCCGCCAACGAGGTTCATCGAGAAGCTGGGGTCGTGGAGGTAGGCAGCGGCAAAAAAAAAAAAAACAAAAAAGGGACTGGAAGGCGGGGAGTGAGAGGCAAGTACACAAGGTGGGAGCCGGGGTGTTGTTGCAGTGGTGGGGAGCGTGGCTCGTGGGGCGCAGAGGCGTAGCCTATGGTGCTGAAGGCCACCTGGCGTACGAGAGCTGCTGAAGAGACCGCTTGCAGCTAGCTGGAGGTATCTGGATGTAGAGACCAGAGGTCGGCTGGACGTGGGCTGCTGAGGCGACTTAGAGGCGTGAAGAAAAAGCTGGCGGGTGATTCTGAGAGGCAGCTACAGATAGGCGAAGAGGAGGTTCTACAGCTAGTGACGGGGGGGGGAACGATTAAAAGAAAGAAAGGGTGTAAGCCTCTGGGGGGGTGCGCAAGGGATGATAGAGTAGTGGCCTCATTTTGGTCTTGACGGCTGCTGTGGTGGCAGGGTATATCAACGATGAGGGCATCAACTGACAGAGTAGAGCCATGTGGAGATAGTCGGGTGAAACTGCTGGGGTGGCCTTTGGTGTGCGTAAAGAAGGAGCTTCTCTAGGAACGGAGGGCGCTGCAGCTGCTGCAGAAGTAAAGCAGCCGCCTTGTACAAGGTAACTGGCAGTGGCGAGAACCAGCTACAGTTGCACATCTTGGTGGTAGAGGAATGTTTTCTATTGTTCCACTCAGTGCAGCTGCTTTTGGAAAAACTGTTGATCTGGCAAATAAAGCTGCTGATGTGGTTGCTGAAGCTTTGCAAGAACCTCTTGCCTTACAGTCTCTTCAAGTCAATTTGTGGAATGTTCATGTCAAGGCAGAGGAGAATCTCAAGACTTGGCTGGCAAGTTAATCACTAGGAAGAATTGGGCATGCTGCTGGTATGTCTGAGGTATTATCATTTTATGATCGTGTTGTTGTTGAGATTTTGGTGTCTTATTGCTCTTGAAGCTATGTGTAATGGGTGCTGACGGTGTTTGGGCCATGTTCTTGCTTTAATTGAAGACTTGATGATCATGATGGTTTGGTGTTTAGCCAAGAGAGATACCTTTTCCCCCTTGTACATGCGTCTTTGAGAGAGGAGGGAGGAGGTTTGGCGGGATTTATTTTCTCTGAATAATCAAATCAAGTGAATGCAAATCAACGTAACTCTCACAGCCAGACACCCAGTGTGTTCCCGGCTAGACCGCACACGTCACGACATCTTTGGGGTTTGGCGGGATTTATTTTCTCTGAATAATCAAATCAAGTGAATGCAAATCAACGTAACTCTCACAGCCAGACACCCAGTGTGTTCCCGGCTAGACCGCACACGTCACGACAGCGTCTATGTAGCCGTGTACATCCAATCCTTTACCCCATGCTCATAAAGAAGACCATAATGTGCAATGGTCTTTACATATCGCATAATGCATCTCATTGCATCCAAATGAGGTTTTATGGGGCTTTGCATAAATTGGCTTACTAGCCCCAGAGTGTAATTGAGATCCGGGTGTGTGATAGTCATGTAAATAAGACTGCCAACCATCTTTCTATACATAGATGGATCATCCAACTCTTCACCAAAATCAGCCCGCAGCTTCACATTCTACTCCAAAGGTGTACTCAATGGCTTACACCCTGTCATCCCATATTTTGCCAACATATCCAATGCATATTGGCATTGCACTAACCATGTCCCTGCATGGTCTTTGATCACTTCAATCCCAAGAAAATATCTCAATTCACCCAAGTCTTTCATATCAAATTGCCCACTCAATGCCTTCTTGACATGCATAACATCTATAGCATGATCTCCTGTGACAATCAAATCATCCACATAGATGACAAGTAAGACAATCCCATGATCTGTTTTCTTCACATAGAGTGAAAAATCTATTGAAGAAACCTAGAATTCAAGGGAGATAAGATATCGGCTTATCTTATCACTCCAAGAACAAAGTGCTTGCTTCAAACCATATAATGCTTTCCTTAATCTGCATACATGAGTGGGGTACCTCGGGTGTACATATCCTTCTGGTTATGCCATATAAACTTCCTCTTGTAAATCACCATTTAGAAATGCATTTTTCACATCAACACCATATTGGGGATACATGGGAATTTCCCATAAGTTTGGGACATGTGGTCAAATCTTTGGATTAATCATAACTTGAACACCGTTACTCCAAATTGAGTGCTCTATAGCTCACTAGATTCCATTTTCCAAGCGCTTTCCAACAATACGTCACATGATATGGTTTTGAAAAACTTATAGGCATGCTATCCAGATCCCACCTTTTTAGTATTCAAAAAATGGGAGTTGGGAAATTCCCAAACTCACGAATATAGTGTTCATCCATTTGGTGCATTTCCGAGCCATAGCAATGGCTGCTCTCACTGTTCCCATCTTTGCAACTGGACTAAATGTTTCATCATAGTCCAAGCCTTGGGTTTGTGCATAACCCTTAGCTACCAACCGTGCTTTATGGCGCTCATCAATGGAACCATCTGATTTTCATTTCACCTTGTAAACCCATTTGCAACCAATGACATTTTTGCCTTGTGTGTGGTAAGGCAACCAAATCCCAAGTGTCATTTTGAACCAATGCATCCATCTCAACATCCATTGTCTTCTCCCATACATGCTTCCCAATAGCTTCTGTATAGCATGTAGGTTCCACATGCTTCACCAAAGAGGTCATATATGCGTAATGCATAGCAAAGAACCTGTCAAACTGGATACTTTTGGGATCTCCGCAATGCATGCGGATCACTCTGAACACCTGTCACTCTAGCATGTGGAGGCACATATCTGCCAAGTTCCTCATCCAAAATTTTTGAACTTGACGACTCATAACCTGTAATGCCAATTCCTTCAACCTTCTTTTTTCCTTTATCCACAGCACTACTCCCAGTCCTCACACTCTCATGTCTCAAATGTCTTGACCACCATGAGCATGCCAACGTCGATGAAATCACCTAAAGAAGGCTGTTTGTGAAAATCGACCTTTGATCCTCTGGTTGGCCTTGCCAACGTCCTCTACCACGAGGATTACCTCTGCCTCTCTGAGGTGTATATCCACGACCACCTCTAGCACCATATGTAGGTTGAAAATTCTATTGTGGTGACCTATCCTGCCATCCACGACCATTACCATGGCCACATGATGCAAATCTCCCCCTGCCCCTAAATCCCCTTTGTGAATAGAAAGCCTGATTTCTGCCACTATCATCATGGCTAGTAGATGCATCATGAAAAGAGTCACTGAGTTTGATTTCCCCAACAAGCAAGAGTGAAACCGACTCATCCAAATTTGGTAAACCTGTACTCCGAACAGAGATATATGTATCAAAAGACTTGTACTCCTTGCCAAGACCACGCAAGGCAATGTCTACCGAATCATCATCAGGCAGGGGGGGAATTGATAGTTGCCAATGCATCTGCATACTTCTTTATCTCTTGTTCATAATCATGGATGCTCCTTCCTTTTTGCTTCACATTATGAATCTGTTGTCTCAATAATTAAGACTTACAAGCACTAGTGTCTGTATCAAACAGCTTTACCAATGTATCCTATGCATCCTTGGGATTCTCAGCATCATGTATATGTATGAGTATAGCATCCAAGATACAGATAGACAAGTAATGCAAAACTTTATATGCTCTCTCTTACTATTGCTTATGAGCTACAACCTTTTATTGTGTAGGTTGTCAGGGTAGTTCCGACTCTGGCTCCACACTTGTAAACAAGGCTCCAAAACCCTTTTGCTTTCAGAAAGCTTTTAATCCTGTACTTCCATGCCTGGAAGTTCTTTCTATCCAACTTCTCACCCATAATCTACACTAGGTTGTCTGACATATTTGCTCAATGTAAATGCACCTTTTGCACACGTCCAAATTTTTAAACAAGCCTTCCTTAGCTCAACCACACTCTAATAAGTGTTCCAGATACTCCAAAGTACTCAACAAACTTCACTGTTGATGTAGAAAATCAAACTGACTGCATCCAAATTGAAATGGCATACGTAGTCCAAGGTACCCTGTTTTGACACCTTTTCCAAGGCTTCAAATTGCAATGTAGTGGTTCAATCAAGTGTGGATAACTTGCATTGACACCTAAACAAGATCAATGTTGCATATCAACACCAACCAAGGTGCATACATACCAAATTTATCAAATCCCTTTCTCTGTTTTGAGAAAAACCAATAAAACCAGAAAAGACCAATCATAAAAGTGCTCTAATTCCTTTGATTCTTGTCCAAATTGAGAGACTAGGCATTCATTATCTTAGCATTGATGTCTACTAACTCCATGTAAAAGGAATTAGACCAATTATTTAAGTTGAGAGAGTAATTAGCCGATTAATCACCCTCTGTTTCACTATTCACAGTAGACAGCCTGTTTAATCAGCTCATAATCAGCTCCATAATGCATAATTGCTTCAACCAATCATATAGAAACCTCCTCAAGTATGTGTATCACACAATTGCTACGCAAATTCTGAATTTAATCAATCAACCAAGTAGAATTTGGCCTCCACTTCTCAAAAATATGTGAAATCTGCTCTGTTTCCTCCCTCAGGCTGCGTTGCCTACTCCTGAGATGATTTGACAAGATTATAGTTGCTATTGAGAGCATAGATGAGTTCCCAAAACTCTTAGGCATGTACACTATCCATCAATTGAGTGATTTTTGCAAAAAAATAGCTTTAATTGCATCAACAATGGACCCTTTTTCTCTGTTTTTGTGAAGGCTTCAAACCAGTGATTTTCCACTCACATAAATGGACCCTTTTTCTCTGTTTTTGTGAAGGCTTCAAACCAGTGATTTTCCACTCACATAAATGCATCAACTTTGCTCCAAATTCAATGTAGGGCTTGCACATGAGTTGCCAATACATTCCCCTTTGCCAGATACATGGTTCTTTGTCAGATTTGCAACTATTTGCATCATACATTCACCACATTCAAGCTTCAATGGAGAGCTTGCAAAACAGAAATTTCTCTTTGCTCAAATCTGGTGTTGTTTGTGTTTCTGCACTTGCAATCCACTCAAGGGTGTTTAGTAGTCCTTACCTGGTAGGGCAAGCTCTCAGATTTGATGGAAATCGGTGTGCTCCAAGTTTCACAACTCCAATGGCAAGCCTCATAGCTTTTCTTCACGGCTTCTTCTCCCTCTTCTCTCACTCACTCATAAACCCTAATAGAGAGCACCAGGCTCTGATACCATGATGAAAAACAGGTAGAGGGAGAGGAGACACACACACAGGAGCAAACCCTAATGTATTATGCAAACCCTAACCATAGAGGGAAGCCATCTCTCTTCTCACACAATGTATAAAGCCATAGTCCATAATCTACAACACACTACTTGTGTTGTGTCCACACACAGCTAACCCTAGCTAATGTCCACACACTATGACCATCTGGATGCGGTCATTTATGTCTCACACATGTTACTACCTAACATGCCAGCACATAGTGCAACTGGCACACGAGCTTGAATCTCAACAATGTAAATGGATGTGGATGTGAATGTAATGAGATGAGATTGAGATGTAATGATATGTGAAAGGATGTGATGGAAATGGATGTGGATGTGGATGTGATGAGATGTGGATAGGATGTGATGTGATGTAAATGGATGTGGATGTGAATGTGATGAGATGAGATTAAGATGTGATGATATGTGAAAGGATGTGATGTGATGTAAATGGATGTGGATGTGGATGTGAATGTGAATGTGATGAGATGAGATTGAGATATGATGATATGTGAAAGGATGTGATGTAAATGGATGTGGATGTGGATGGGATGGGATGTGATGTAAATAGATGTGGATGTGAATGTGATGAGATGTGATGATATGTGAAAGGATGTGATGTGATGTAAATGGATGTGGATGTGAATGTGATGAGATGAGATTGAGATGTGATGATATGTGAAAGGATGTGATGTGATGTGAATGGATGAGAATGAGATGTGGATGTGATGTAATGTGGATGGAATGCATGTAATGTGATGTGGATGCAATGAATGTGATGGATGTGAATGGGTGTGATGAATGTGAATGGGTGTGATGGATGTGAATGCGTGTGATGGGTGTGAGTGGATGTAATGAGATGTGAATGGATGCGATGAGATGTGAATGTGATGTGACAATATCTAAATGGATGTGAGATGCGTTGTGAATATGATATGATATGTAAATGGATGTGAGAATGATGTGATGAGACATGAATGGATGAGATGTGATGTGATGAGATGTGGATCTAAATGAATATAAATGAATGTGATGTAATGTGAATAGTGTTAGGGGCTTACCGCCCTAACAGTTATTCAATCAAGACACACGCACAGTTCAGGGGAAAACACAACAGTAGACTGCACATATAAGCATGAAACTGCACAGTATAGAAGCAATAAAAATCATAACACAAAAAATCAAAGGTACTGCTATCTTGTATTCATCATCATCAAACTACAAGTCTGAAAACACACAGTACAATAGCAGGATGATAACAACTAACTGCTCATGCAGCGTGAAAAACTACTCCTTCACCAAGAGATCATTTGGGTACATATAACTACCAAGGCACTTGTGTAAACATGCCTTTAAGGTTCAAAGCTTCAACCTTGATTGCTACCAAAGAGTAAGTAAAGGGTAATTACTGACAGCTCAGGCACTAACAAATGGATGGATGAGATGTAAGGTGGATGAATGTGATGTGATGTGGATCTAGGTAGATGTGAATGGATGAGATGTGATGTGAATGGATGAGATGTGATGTGATGTGGATATGGGTAGATGTGAATGGATGAGATGTGATGAGGATAGATGTGATGAGATATAATATGATGTGATTGGATGAGAATGGATGAAGGACGATGGGAATACATATGATTGGATGTAGAATAAACAATGTGATTGGATGAGAATGGATGAAGGACGATGGGAATACATATGATTGGATGTGGAATAAACAATGTGAATTGATGTAGAAGAATGTAGAATAATGAGAAATGATGTGGAACAATGTGGAAAGATGAGAGTTCGTTAGAAACTGTATTTTTGAAACTTGTTTTTAAATGACTGTTTTATGTCAAGAATGTTGGAAAAGCATTTTGACCATCTTATGAATGAGGTCGTGGTGGAGACCTAATTGGTAAAGTTGCAATAGCTAATGGAGAGTCAACGGAGGACGTCTCGCGTACCAGTCTCGGTTCGATTTAAATGGTGAGCTTCCGGTACGGTGGATGAGGGACCAAGGAAGCAGCCTATGAGTAAAGCGCTAGGTGACCTGTGAAAAGAAGGAGCCTAGAGGGTGCTGACCATATGGTGCTCGGGCTCTAGGTCGCCGAAGATACCCACGCGTGCGTCAAGGAAGAAAATGGAACAAGGAGTTAGAGTTGTTTTTTGAACTCGGGCATAGACATGGACTTTCAACCCACATTGCGTTGTTGTGGCTATTTTGTGTCCATAATTGTTTTGTCATTTGAGCTATATTCAACAGAGATTTTGTTATAAATTAACCATACTTTCTTTATCCAAGAAGAGATATGAACTAAGGTGCCAAGTTCAAGCTATCTGCGCCAATGTTTTGTGAAGAATGCCACTCCATGGTGAGATGGTTCGCTATCACAAAAAGCAAAGCGTTGTGGGTGTTGTGATGCCCTCGTCGAATGGCTATCTGGGCAACGTAACTGTTCATAATTCAAGGTAATATTTGTTTTATGCAATGTGCTCATCACTCCTTCTCGATGGAGAGTTTGTAACAAACTTTTTATGCGTATATGGTGATATTTCAATTATGATTTGTCGTAAATTGGAAGAGATATGCTAAATGTGATTACATAAATATCTCAATGTAAGAAAAAGAAAAAGTAAAGTTAGACCTTGAGTACAACACATTGAAAAGTTAAGAAAAGTAAAAATTACAAAGGAAGATAGGATTTATTATGATTGCTTTTATACATCACGCCTTCTCTTTTTTGAGGAGGAAGGCAACTCTTCAACAGGGGGGAGCGAGCTCTTTTACAGTGGGGGAAGGGGGCTCTTTTGTAGTTGGTTGAGGGAGTTCTCTTGAAATGGGTTGCCTGAAACAAAGAAGCTCTTTTTTCCATAGGGGGGAAGCATCCTGGGATCCTTTAGCCCACAAGCTAGTGCATAGGGGGGAAGCATCCTGGGATCCTTCAGCCCACAAGCCAGTGCATAGGCTAAATAATTACTTCTTAAAAAAAGGTATTCAGGGCCTTGTACAAAGGTCTGTAGAGCAAATTCCTTATTCAAAAGAAAAGCTTTGTATGCATTCCACCTCATTGGATATCCCCCTAGATACCTTGAAAGAACCTTCAATACATTAATTTGTATGCATTCCACCTCATTGAATATCCCCCTAGATACCTTGAGAGAACCTTCAATACATTAAGCACAGACATAATTTTCTCCTTTGAGAGCCTTGAATGGTAGACCAGCACCTGGGGATATCTGAGGGACTTCAGGTAATTGCCCAGCGACGAGCAGTCCTTTCCCAGTCCTACCTCATGTGACAAGCTCCAAAGGCACAAAGGATAAATGGATCTGACTCCACATACAATTGGAAGACATAATTTTAGAAATGATTAGAACTTGCCAAACTGAATCACTATAAATCAATAGAGCTACTAGAAATGCATACCTTCTGATTTTCATCACCAACAATGTCTAGTTTTCATAGATTGACACTTGTGCTATCAACCACACAACTCAATGTTGCAGTATCCATTCCCATATGAGAAAGGTTCAGTCTCTCCTGGATAGCCCTAAACTCATCTTCGAAACTCATCTTCGGAGGGTAGAGTAGACTTGTAATAAGCAGCCACATCTTGAAAAATTTGACAAAGGTTATTTGCAACAAACAAGAACTCCCTTTCCTCAGGTTTCTTATCTATTTGGAGGAATTTGTTGTCTCCATTCTTGACAAACCCTTCATCTTCGTAGAGATGCCACAGGCAATGATGGAAAGGCAGTAGTTTTGCGTGCAAATTGAATAGAGCCTATATGTCTATCAAGAGGACATAATGCTTGGCTCCTTCAATAAAAAATGAGGGTAAAATTGACAAGGGCACATCCCCAATGTCCTCATCCACATGCTGACGTGTGTCCTACTCGACAGGAATGATGGTGTCCAGTGATGATAAAGAGCCTCTATGTCCACATTTTGGGCCTCCCTCCTCCCCTCCTCCCAATCAATATCATCCTCTATGTTTTGAGCTTCTTGAGTTCCATATTGGAGAGAAGACCACCCTCACCTTGAGGTCTAGGCGAATCCTCGGAGTTCTCATCCAATTTGCAGATGGAGGTAGACGATGAATCGCTCGTAAAAGCAAACAAAGCTATATTTTCTTTCGTGGAGTGGGCATTTTTTGCTCCTCCATGAAGAGCACTATAAGACAACCTGATAAGAAGGCATCTAACCTTTCGTATAACTTCCTTGGTTCGCTTTAGGTCAAGGGAATGAATGAACATAACACCTTCAAATTCTGCTTGACCAGCAAAAGTAACATTTATGAACTCAATGTGCTGAGGAGCAAGCTGGGAATCAAGGGACCTCAGCACATATGCAAGAATAAACTCGACGTTAAACATTTTTAAAATCTCTGGCTTGCGATGGTGCTATTTGACTTTGTAGATAAAGTCCAATAGCTTGACTTCAGGTGTCTTAGCAATAGTTTCATCTTCCTACAACTCCAAAATTGCTAGGGCCAGCCTATATTCGTCTAAAAACCATCAATGCAAATAAGCCGTCAATGAGCACCAAAGCTGAACAATGTGAAGAATTTATTGGCAAACAGCGACAGAACATAAATGACCATAACATCGCGAAGGGAGCGTGTCATGCAAAGAAATAGCTCTCATCGCACTATTATGGTCATTTCTTCAACTAAGTAAATAACCCTCAATGACGGCAAAAAGCGAGATATATCAACGCTACACCTTAGAATGACCACAACCACTCGACGTTTAAGCAAATAAGAACATGACAAAAAGATAAGCATAGTAGACATTCTCTCTTAAAAAATGATCACAACAATGTGATGAGAGTTCATCTTAATGGAAAGAACATGCCTCCTCACGTTGCTATGGTTGTTTTGGGGTAATATGCATAATTCAAGGCATAACTCCAAACAAGGAGAAATATGAGCAAATTGGGGTAATATGCATAATTCAAGGCATAACTCCAAACAAGGAGAAATATGAGCAAATTGGAAGGCAAAAAAATATGAAAGGGTAAGAGTTACCTCCATAATGGGTTTGACGAAGGCACAGTGTGAAGGAATTAAACAAAGACAAAGGTGTAGTGACGAGGAAACGACAAAAAAAGGAATGAGAGTGGGAACGTTGGGTAGGCTCGGGTAAAGGGTTTGAAGACTGAGACTTTTTCCATGTTGCCCAAGATTGATGGAAAGTGCATGATGTGATTGACGTCCTCAAAGGCCTCCTGACCAAAAAATTTTCCACATGGCACAATCAATGCCAATTATTGCTATATTTAATTTTGCATGCCATCACTTTTGTCATCGTGAGCCTCCCAACCTCTGCTGCTTCTGTGTCTTTGTCATCGTCTTCATCTTCATCTTCTTCCTCAAGACTACGTTGTTCTATGGGCTGATTTGACGATCTCGCATAGGTACTACAATGACGTGCATTGGGTTTTTGGCAATAGCAACCACTTCAAGATTGGATCGCGCCATTCCATAGTTTTCAGATTTTTGTGTTGTTATTCACTACTATTAGGATCGCCTTCCGATTTTTGTGTCATTTTCATGTTTCTCTGAGGTACGACCTTTGCATAGGTGCTCGTCAAATGTAGGTAGCTTAGAAAACATTCTATCCCCCAAAACGACCACAACAATGTGAGGGAAGGTTATCCCACCGAAAACTTTACTTTGTATCGCATTGTTGTGGTTGCTTTGGGGGATAGAAAATTTTAAAGGTGAGGCCCCTTCTATCTACGAAAACTACCACCCAAGGGGAGGGCATTCTACCAGAAAGTATGTGTCGTATTGCATTGTTGTGGTCGTCTTGGTGTTAAAGAGAAATGTAAGACGAGAAGTCCTTTCCATCCCCTAGAACTACCACCACAATGCAATGCTAGATCATCCTACCGGCAAGTATACCCCGTATCGTGTTGTTGTGGTCGTTTTGGGTGTGAAGATATATTTTGTTTGAATGAAGATGTTTGAATGCAAAATATTATGTTTTGGTAAATGACCACAACAACGCGATATAGACCAATCTTGGTCAGAGGAGGATGACCACCATCACGTTGTTGTGGTCGTGTCTTGTTTTCATATATTCAGTTCTTCTATGTCATTTTCTCAACTTGCTCATCATCATATTGATTATTGTTGCCATTTATAATAGGTTGTCATGTGTTTTCGTGGTTTTAGCTGTCATGGCCAAGACAAAGTCCACAGCTCATCGTACCTCAACAAGCGATCCTCACATAGTGAGATGAGTAGGAAAGGGTAAGAACATCGATATTATGAATCAAGCTTGGAAGACCCGAATGAGGAATTGTGCCAGCATATTGAAATAAATTCGCAAGGTCCAGAAGCACATGTCCGTTGCCATACCAAGACTTCCCTTCTAGAGTTGTCCAGGGTATCTCTGCCTGAATATGTGCTGGCAACTTTCTATCCTGGGATGCCTCCAAGAGTCCATAGAAGACTTCCTTGTGCAGTTATTTCAGGATAGCTATGTCCTTGTGGCACACGCTCATCGTGTACCATCATGCCCAGGGACATGGCTTCTCTTCGGTGTCTCCATTTTAGGTACAGTAAGATTCTTGATCCTGTTGTTATTCGACCAGAGAATGAGGGAGATCTTGGAGTTCCCTCCAATTCTGAGGCAAAGGGTCAGGGTCGAGGAGGTGCCAATCACCCATAATCGAGACACTCGCGCTAGAAGAGGAAGGCTAAAACCCTAGGATGAGCAGAAATCGAGAATGCGCAGGAAAGAGGAGATGAAGAGAATGTGGTTGAGAGGGCATAGTGACTGGCCTTCCTACTCTCTAGTCCAACACAGTAAATACCCACTAAAACAGTGAATGCATCCTAAATAACCACCACACACAGCCTAAATCCTAGAAACACACACCGAAAAGACATCTTTTTGTATGAAATAATTTACAATGTTTTATTTACACACACCCACACAGACACACAAATGGAAAAGAACAAACTACTACGACCCAACAGATCATCAAGACACAACTTCACCATTCTAAACTGAATAAAGAAATTTAATGTCAAAATGGTTTTGTGTAAATTGTTTCCAAGAATTTAATGAAAAAGAACCGATATTTCAAACACTTCCACGTTTCAGTCAATCTGCAACAGCATCACTGCATTCAACATTTGGCTAATCTTCACTTCACTCCACTCTTCACTCTCTCTCTTTCTTTCTTCTCTCTCTCTACTCATTATTCTCGTGAACTCTCTTCTTCTTCTTCTTTCTTTCTCTTCCTCCTCCTGAAACACAAACACAAGAATAATGCACACAATCTAATACATTCTCTCACACTCATGCTTTTACTTTTAAGTATGCACCATGTCAAAGTGATCAAATCTCTTTCTCTCTCTTTCCTATTTTGCATGTACACACATAGCGCATCCATATTGCCCTCTCTCTTCTTTCCTTCTTCTTCTACCCACACACAATGTCTCCTCTACTTGCTATGGTTCCCCACGGTCTTCTCTCTCTTCATTTTACCATGAGAGCATGGAGACCTCCCACATGCACACACACGTTTATTTCTCTCTCTCACAGTCTACCATGGGTGGCCTTCCTAGGTGTGTGCTTGCTCTCTTCATGAGCATCCCCCTTAGTAGTGTGGCCAAGGTCCACCATTATGGTACCTGGTCCATGTATATGTTGGTCGGCTCCAAGATGCGGCCTAGGCTCTGTCCACTGAGCCAAGCGTCACTCCTTGCCAGGCACACAGCCGTCCAACTGTCTGGCCCATGTGTATTAGCTGCCTCATACGCACGGCCAATCCGTATGGGTGGTTTCTCCTTCTTGGTACGCAGCCGGCCATACTTATGCTATACCAAGTTCTATCTGTCAAGCCTACCACACAAAGCCAATTGTCGGCCAGCCCGTAAGGCGCACACACCTTGGGGTCGAGCCCCCAGCATGGCAAATAGAGCAAGACAACCCTTATCGTGCACCTCCCTCGTGGAATCTCTCCATGCGCGCTGGCCATGCACATGCGACCATCCCTATCCGTTGGGCTTGGCCTATGCCCCATGACCTTAGTGCTCACTGCTCAGGCACACCTGGCTGATGACCAGCCCGCTCAACCTTAGACGGAGGGGCTTGACCCCTTTTGTGTACACGACACACAGGCAGCCCACCATGGTGCACAAGCGGTCTGCCAGCCTCGTGCGCAACCACCTCTCCGTGGCTCTCCATGCTCACACAACCAGTCTCGCTCACGATGCCAAGCTCTCCTAACCGCAGGAAGCCAACCCGTCCACCTCAAGCGCAAGGGCTTAGCCCCTCTTTGTGTTGTGCAGGCTGACACTTGGCCAAGGTCTTTGCCACCTTCTTCGTGCAGGCGCCAGGCCTTCTCTCTTTCTCATACAAGACACACACACACCCATACTCTTTCTCTCTCTCTTTATGTACAGAGTTCATTAACAACAACAAACAAAAAGGCTTACCTCCTCCTCCTCCTCCTCCTGTTCTTCACGTTAGCCAGAGAAAGAAACGCTCCCTCTCTCTTTCTCTTATATTCTCTCAAGAAGTTGGCGGGTACCAATGGGTGCTAAAACTACCCACCCTTCCATTTTTTATTTGAAACTTTTCATTTGTAACCACATTAAGGTCTCCAAACTCGCGTTCCCACCTAACCATCCTCAAAGCTTGAGCTCGAAACTCATCATACTAACCCTCGTTCTCTTCCCCTCGATCTCTCTCTTCTCTCTTCACTCTTACATACAACCTCCTCTTTATGTACAATACAATGTTAATCGTCACCATACCCATGCAATGTGCTTACACCGATGGACAACATCGACAATCATGATGCATGCAAATACCATGACATTCCACACACACATGCTTTCAAATACTATGGAAATGCACCTAAAATGACCATAATTGACCCTATTCAAACCCTAAAAATTGCTAAAAATGGCTTCGATCTAGGGGTCATAATCCCCCCACACTGAAATGTGAGCGTCCTCGTGAACACAACAGCAACTTCACTTCACAGCTTCCCCCACACTTAACTTCTTCACCATCCCTGCCTAGCATCACATCTCCACTTCATCACTCAGAAACAATCACCAACCATACACTAGAATTATACCGTACCAAACAAATAAACAAAAACAAAAACAAACCTTCAACACCTTCACATCAGCACACATAAATGAGTGAATGAAAATCCAAGTTGCAAACACCACTACAAGAACTTATATAACACTAACCAATAGATAAATCAAAAAGGTTTATTAAGCAAACATCAAATCCCAAGAAACAGTAAAAATTAGCAACTACCACATCCTCACTATGTCTATAATATTTCCACTTTAACAAATAGGAAACAACCCATCCATAACTACAAAACTCTAGGAAAACTACCTTCCACTCACTTCCATATTTCATAAAGACAATAGTAGCACAACTAACCATGGAAGTCATTGCCTGATTGTAATTCCCTTATATCAGAACCATGCCTTTCTCGTTTCATTTTTTTTTCACTTGATTTTTATAAAAAAAAAACCAAATGCACACCACAATGGCAACCACCCCATATGAAACTAAGCTGCGATCCTCAGACCTTGCCACCCGGCTAGGTTGACTCCAAGAACCTACCAAGCTCACATGGCGATGGCTATCCCAAAACAGCCCAAGGCATCAGTTTAGAGTACTGACAACCCTGCCAGCATGACTCTCCTCACCTACCAAGAACCATTAAGGCGATAGACCACATATACCACATACATACATTTGAATTTTTATTTTTCTTCCTTCCTTTTTTTCTTCTTTTTTTTCATCATTTTTCAAAGGCAATGATTTGAAAACCCTCCCCAGGCTCATCATGAAAATTGAGACTATTATGGTCATTATAACCCAGGAATAAGGGAGAAAAGTTCCTTCCACTAGAGTTCTTAAGCACTTCCAAGCTGTTACCTACCATTAAAGAGAAAAAATATAGTCAATGCAGCATATGCCTAGTTAAGATGAATGTGGTAATGACCAATTTCTACTACAGAGCTCAGCAAGAAACTCATAGAATTAGTATCCTTGACTAATAAACCCCAAATCTTTCCAAAAGAAAGAATCATATAAGTCAAGTACCAAGTAATTGCAACTGGATTAACACAACTCACAATCCCCATTATTACACACACCATGCAAGTGATACCAAAAAAAAATAACCAAATATATTGGAGAAAATACACCTGTGGAACACTGCATATCCTCTGAGTAGCAAAAATTGCATGTCCAGAAACAATCTTCAATACTATGATATCATTGTTCCCAAGTTACTCTCCCATCTCCTTGCACAACCTAGCAATGCAAAAATACAAAGAAAATACCATATCTGCACATACTAACCATTCAAACAATTAGCTTACAACTTCCAAGAAAGATAATGTACCTAAAATTGAAAACAAACAAACACCAAAAACTAATCCACATGCAAACCAAAACAAACAACAAAAACACATAACAAATCACACAAACAAAACAATTGTTTCTTTTTAATTTTTTTTGAAATAAATAACAAAAAAAACAAAACTAATTGACATCATGGGACTCAGAAAAAACGGTGCGAAAACATATAGGCACATTCACTACAGGTTTCACCCCATGGCCCTCTGTTTCATTCAAAAGTACAGCTCTCGAAACAAAACTACTATCTCTAGGTAGAAGTATCCGATACAAGCCATGAGGGAGGCCAAAGCCCAAACCTCATCCTTATCCTCCTCATCAAGATAGTCTACCACAACATCTTCAAGATGAAAAGAATCATCCGAAGAATCATCGGACGCATCGGTTAAGGTGTCCACACATGAACCAAAAATCTCTGGCGCAATAACGGCCAAAGATTGGGCCATGCGACCAAAGTCGCTCTCGGCAATTGGAAGAGATTCCCTGACAGCCAACCACCGAAATAACCACTCCAACTCATCAACCCAATCAGGGTCTACAACTAATGCTAAAATACCATCCCACCCAAACCAAACCACATAAGGATGAAGAAAATAAAACAAAGCATCGAGAGAAAACTCCATACCACCTGTATACCACCTGTATGAAAGAAGATCGAATCGATCGCACCAAAACCTGATAAACCCACCAATCCCATCAAAACAACGCAAAATAATAAAGAGCAAAACTCATGTGAAAAATATACAATGAACCAACTTGACCCACGTAATTACCAACTTAAACAAAATAATGTTTCACCCTAAGACCATTAACACGAAAAGGAGCTATTATAGCATCAAGGTCTTGGACAATCAAAGAACCATTATTAAAGGCCTCTAACACCTTGAAAGGGCCTAACCACCTCATTTGTAATTTGCCAGGAAACTTATAATATCGATTGTCATAGACTAAAACCTGATCATTCTTTTGAAACTCCCTCACCTTAATGTGACGATCGTGCCAAGCCTTTCGTCTATGTTGCATCGCCTCAACATTTTGCAGAGCCGTTAAATGTATCTCATCCAACCTCACCAAGGCCAGTAAAAATCGAGCCTCTAAAGATTCCTTCTCACCTAGTCGAGATTCCAAGGCAACGGGTAATGTGGGTATTTCCTTCTCTATTGGGAAAATTGCTTCTGTACCATACACTAGAGTGAAAGGTGTATTTTGAGTCGTAACCTTAAATGTGGTACGGTATGCCCACAAAGCCTCAAACAATTGCTCATCCCAATCGCGTCGATTTTCCGATACTGTCTTGGTTAAAATCGTTCCCAGTATTTGATTGGTCACCTCCACTTGACCATTAGCTCGAGAATAATACGGAGTGGATTTTCGATGCTTGATTTTGTAAAGTTCCGTTAATTCTGTAATGGTCTCATTTAAAAAATGAGAACCACGATCACTCACCAACTCCAACGGACAACCAAAACGAGTAATGATATTTTCATATAAAAATTTGGCGACATCGAATGCCCTATCCGTTTTCAAAGGTTTAGCTTCAACCCACTTGGTCACATAATCTGTGCACACAAGAATGTATCGATTGGATCGATAACGAGTGGGTGGATCAATCGGACCCACAAAATCAATTCCCCATTTCTCAAAAGGTTTTAAAGCCAAGATTGGATTTAAAGGGGTCGCAAATTGTGGTGTGGGTCGACCAACCCGTTGACACTTATCACAATGTTTACAATGCTCAAAAGAGTCTTTATAAACAATTGGCCACCAATACCCTGCTAGCAATACTTTGCGAGCGGTTAATTCCCCCGCAAAATGACCTCCACATGGCTCATCATGAAGTGCACGTAAGATAGAAGGTATCTCATCCTCTCGCACACAACGACGATACACCCCCTCCCTAGGAAAATAACGATACAAGTAACCACCAAAGAGGGTGTAGTGGCGAGATTGCAATAAAATTTTCTTTTTTTCATACTTGCTGGCGCCTCCTGGATAATGAGCAGTGCTCAAGAAATTTGCAATATCCGCAAACCAAGGAAGTGTACAATCGGTCAAAAATAATGCCGCATCAAGCAATTCATCATCCACTCCCTCCTCAATATCCTCAGTCAAAAGCCAAGAAAGATGATCCGCCAATACATGAGATTTTCCAGGACGAGTAACCACCTCAAAATCAAACTCTTGAAAAAGTAACATCCATCGAATTACTCGCCCCGCAAGATCTGTCTTGTTCAAAAGGTATCTTAGTGCTTGATGATCCACATAAATTGTAAAAAACTTGCCCAATAAATAATGTCGATATTTATTCACGGCAAATACCATGGATAAACATTCCTTCTCCGTTGTAGTGTAATTTCTCTCTATCTCTGTCAAATTCTGACTCGCATAATAAATCGGATGGTCTACCTTCTTATCGTCTGCTTGACAAAGAACTGCTCCTACAGCTGTGTGTGAAGCGTCTGCATGAATATGAAAAGGTTTAGACCAATCTAGGGGTATCAAAACTGGTGCTTTTATCAATCGATCTTTGATCGTATCAAAAGCCTCCTGACAATCTTGTGACCATTCAAAGGGTACATCCTTCCGAAGAAGAGTAGTTAAAGGGTTTACCACCGAAGCAAAATTCAATATAATTAGCATGTCCCAAAAACCTTGGTAATTGCTTCATGGTTGTAGGAGCAGGCAGATCACGTATCTTATTGATTTTACTATCATCCATAGTAATGCCCTCAGATGAAATCACGTGACCTAACAAGATTCCTTTCTTAATGCCAAAAACACATTTCTCCGGATTCAAGGAAATACCGGTTTGCTGACAACAATCAAAGACCTTAGCCAACTTCTCAGGCATATCCTCCTCATCCCCTTGAACTGAAAAATCGTCCAAAAAGATTTCCATCCACTTTTGTAAAAACTCTTGAAATGAAGCCATCATCACCCGTTGGAAAGTAGATGGAGCATTACATAATCCAAATGGCATCACTCGATAAGCATAAGTTCCCCATTCTGTTGTAAAACTGGTTTTTGGTTGGTCATCTGGGTGGATTTGTATTTGATTATAACCGCTAAAACCATCTAAGAAGGAATACAATTTATGCCCTGCTACTCGGTCCAGAACTTGATCAGTGAAAGGCAATGGAAAGTGATCCTTCTTAGTCTTATCATTTAGCTTTCGATAATCCACACAAATTCTAATCTTACAATTTTTCTTTGGAACAATTACAATTGGGGAAACCCACTCGCTGTATGCCACAGGATAAATGAAACCCGCATCTAACAGCTTTGTTATTTCTGCTTTCACAAGCTCTGCATAGACAAGGTTTGTGCGCCTTTGACGTTGGCATACCGGCCTAGCGTTTGGCTCTAAATCAATGTAATGCTGGTATATCTCAGGTTTCACTCCCTGTAAGTCTTTATAGGACCAAGCAAAGACATGCTTGTATGTTTGTAGAACCTTTGCCATTTTTTCCGTTTGGTGAATTTTTGGTGGGTTGCATGGGGGAGTGGCAGCTCGGCATGATCATTGCTCTCGAAGGAGGAGGATGTGGTCTTTGGTTGAGCCACTGCAGATGCTAACCCGATCTTCTCCATGGCCAACATGGTTAGAGCGTTGTTTCTTTTGGAATGTGGCCTTCTTTTGCTTGGCTTGCAAACAATTGTGTGTGACGACATTCAATGGGACAATCGAAATCTTTCCATGTTGAACACTCGACACATTAAGGGTTGGCATACCCTCAACTGTGGAGTGAGAAGCTGATTGCAAAGGGAAATCTTTGAAGTAATGGTTAATTCCATAGCCATGACATTGTGGTGTCACTAGCAAGCATTTCTTTTGAGGGCATTTAGCCACTCTATGAGATCCATGGCAAAGGAAACAGAGAAGAGGTTGTTTCCCTACAGGTATAGTGTGCACAAGTGGTTTAGGGTCCATGTGAGGCACAAGTGGTTTAGGGTCCATGTGAGGCACCAGAAAAGGGAGTTGAAGTGCTAGAGGTCCCTCTAGGATGGCAGAGCACATGGACTCCATAGGTTGAGCAATGGACCTGGTTGGGATCTTTCCATGAGCAATAGGGTGTACTTGGAGAGACAACGGTTGGAATGGAAAGATTGGTCTTAGAGAAGGTTGTGGTGGCGTTGGGTGTGAGTAGTTAGTTGGGGGTTGTTAAAACCCTGAGAACTCTCTAGATAATTGTTATGCAAAAACATGCATAAATCAGGCATAAACTCATCCACCCGACCACCCCCAAGCCCAAGGGATGCAAACATGAAATATAATGAAAAACATCATACCTTTACCTTGATGTCCCATACCATCAAGAGGTATAACTTCAATCCAATAGTATGTAGCTATAGTGTGAAATGGTAGGTGAGTAGATGATCCTCTACACAAGAGACCATAGCCTAAGCCTCCAAGCCTCCAAGCATATGATCCTCTACACAAGAGACCATAGCCTAAGCTTCCAAGCCTCCAAGCCTCCCTTGAGTGTGCCCCATGCCCCTATTATATAGGAGGGCCCTCAAGTGACTCTTGACTCTCCATTTCCCATGTGTGACCCTTGGATGCCTGACCCTAACCTTAACCCTTAAGGTTAGTCCTAACCCATGCTCCACTAGAGCTTGTTTCCATGCTCCCATGCTCACAAGCCTAATGTGGGTTAGCCTCCTAGTATATGCACACATAATGTGCATATAACATACTTCCCCTCTCTCAAAACATTGCACTCTTGCAATGAAAAGAAGGAGAACTGCACTGAACAATCTCAACCGATTCCCAAGTTGAATCCTCTATTTCCCTATCTTTCCACCTAATTTTAACCTCAAGGATTAGTCAACTACAAAGTTTTCTTTCCCGGAATTCAAGTATCTTATCAGGTTCATGTAGAACATAGGATAATTCTTTGACTTCAATGAGTTCTTGAGGAGTAACTATGTTATCCTCACCTCCCAGTTTCCTTTCAATCTATTGATAATATGAAAGACTGGATGAACTCTAACATGTGGAGGTAGTTAAGTTCATACGCAATCATGCCAATCCGATGTATAAATTGAAATGGACCACAATATCTAGGAGATAAATTCGAGCATTTTCCTTTTGACAAAGTCTGAAAATCTTTAGGAACTTTTAAATAAACCAATGCTCCTGGTTCAAAAGACCAAATTGAGTGTCCTCTATCAGCATAGAATCGTGCCCTATCCTAAGCACTCCTGATAGAATCCCGAGCTTCGGTCAGCATTTCTTGCATATCACACAAGAAATCCCTCGATGCATCAAGCTCGATGTCCTTAAGACCGACATCATTAGGTGCCCTAGGTGGGGTTGATACCCATACATAAGCATGAACAGACTAAAACCAATAGCCGTATGTTTAAAACTATTATAGGCAAATTCCATCATTGGAAGATATTTTTTCCAATTTGATGCTTTTGTAGAGACATATGCATGAAGAATATCCTCTACAATCTGATTCATACACTCTGTTTGCCCATTAGACTCAGAGGAATTCATACTCAAAGTAGTTTCCTTGTTGTAAACCATTCGGAATAAAGTAGGAAAACATGGCATTATAACAGTAGGAACCAGGGATTCATCAGCCCCCCGACGTACCCACATCTGCACATGGAATTATCGATGTCCCGAGTTATCCATATCAACATAGAGAGTCATCAACATCTCAATGAGTCATATATGTTCATCCATAAACCTATCAGGTGGACTATATAAATCACCTAAAGGATGGAACTAATGTGCCAATAAAGGAAGAATCCAAAATTCCTTAATCCGAACACAACAAGATAAACTCGTTGGACTCTAAAGAAAGAGATTTCAACAAATGAAAATACCAACGAGATTAGTCTCATCAAAACATGCAAGCTATAGATAAAAGAAGTTTATCTAGAGAATGCCCACACTATAACTTATAGTGAATTTAGAAAATGAGATTGTCTTTGAATGTTGAGGTCAACATGCTAAGTGATGTAAGCAAAGCAACAATCTTGAGTCCAAATTATCCCATAAGATAATATATGTGAGAAATCGCTAGCGTCCTATACCACCATGATACCAGCCATACTTACCTTAACAATTTGAAACTCCCTAGTATGCCATCTAGGAAATATGAATAAAATCCTATATAAAAGGAATAAAATGGCCTTATTCCAAACTTTCACAAACTAAAACCTGTCTCTATATTCCTGAGACCACATCAAGGAGGAATAACTCTCCACCTCCCACTAGCTGACATTACTCTCAATCTAGTCAAATTAGACAATGCTTATTTCTCACACCATCCCACACCTGTTTCTAGGCAGTTGGATTGCCCGTACAATTCTTTTTTCTTCCACCAGCCCGTCTTCTATAAATTGCATGTACATATGAATGTCTAAAGAGATAGTATGTACATATCATATTTTACCATATCTGAATCCAAAATGAAGCAAGTTCTTATATGAGGTCATATTTGATTCTGTGTTTGATTGACCGGCTTAGCTTAGATGGGGGTTGGACCAGAGAAAGCAATAAGTGAAAGCACATTGTCAAAGAGAATCAATTAACCTGTGAATTCTCTAAAAGAGATAAGGAAAGCCTTGAACCATGTTGAGTTACTCATACCTAAGCTTACCTTCATGAGAGTTGTGAGACTGATTTGTGATGAATGGATGCTAGGGATTGAAAGATCCCTTCCCCCTCCGCGAAACAAATTCGAGGGTGCCAGCAGCAGAAGTAGCACTTCTTGCGCGGGACAGAGCCTCTCACTCGGGGCCTTGCCCATGGATATCCGGACAAGAGACTAATCCCTCGGTTCTTCCAAAACGGAACCCGAAAAAACTTCCCTCGCCCAGAAAGCACGAGCGATTTCTCCAGGACATTTTTATTCTAACGTAGTCAAGGTCATCACTAACCAAACTGATCCGACCGAGCCTGTAAGTCACATGGTCAGATCAAGGAAAAGACTTGCACTTGGATCATAGAGACGAACGCTTTTTTCCTCATCGAGAGGCATAACCATTGATTCTTTTCCATAAAACAAAGACTGTCCGGGATTTACTTCATCTATCGTACCATAAGAGAATTGAGTCTCATTTTAGGGATCCATCAGTCCAGCCTCAATCCCATGGGTTAGTCAACCGCCCAACCACTATAGTGATGTAATCCATCTAGGAATTTGGTTAGGTTTTGTCCCGGGTACCATGGAAAAGAGTTCCCAGGTCCCCTAGCCGGATCTTCATGCAAACTTCAAGCTAGTTATACCACTTACACACCCAATATGAAATTGCTAGTTTCACAGATTCATCTGTCTTTAAAACAATCTTTTGATGAAACCATAGAATCATTGATCATAATCCTCCAAAATATCCGGTTGAATTCCAATTTCCATTCATTCCTTCATCGGCGTACCTATGGCATCATTGGCAACCAGAATGCTCACCACCTGTCCACTCAGGGGCCTTTTCCATAGTTCCTAGCTCATATTACCCGGAAATATATTCACTTACAAAAATCCAGATGGACTCTCTGTTGAAGATCAGCAAGATCAACCAACAGATCCATATGAAAGAGCCATGGACTCATCCGTTGAGAACCAGCAAGGTCAATCAACCAGATCCATGCCCGAGTTCAGAAAACAACTCTAACGCCTTGTTCCATCTTCAACCAACAGATCCACCTGTCCACTCAGGGGCCTTTTCCATAGTTCCTAGCTCATATTACCCGGAAATATATTCACTTATAAAAATCCAGATGGACTCTCTGTTGAAGATCAGCAAGATCAACCAACAGATCCATATGAAAGAGCCATGGACTCATCCGTTGAGAACCAGCAAGGTCAATCAACCAGATCCATGCCCGAGTTCAGAAAACAACTCTAACGCCTTGTTTCATTTTCTTCCTCGATGCACGCGTGGGTATCTTTGACGACCTAGAGCCTGAGCACCGTATGGTCAACACCCTCTAGGATCCTTTGTAGGTTACCTAGTGGATCCTTTGTAGGTCACCTAGTGGATTCTTTGTAGGTCACCTAGTGCTTAACTCATAGGCTGCTTCCTTGGTCCCTCATCCACCGTACGGCAGCTCACCATTTAAATCGAACCGAGGCTGGTCAAGATCTCAGCCGCGATCGTGCTACCCGAGACGTCCTCCGTCAGTTGGCCGTTGACTCTCCGTCAGTTGTTGCAACTTTATCACTTAGGTCTCCATAACCTCATTCACAAGACGGTCAAAATGCTTCCCCAGCATTCTTGACATAAAAAAGTCATTTAAAATCAGGTCATAAAAATACAATTTCTATAACGAACTCTCGTCTTTCCACATTATTTCACATCAATCCACATTACTTAATCTAAGTCCAATCATATATATTCTCATTGTCCTTCATCCATTCTCATCCAATCACATCATTTTCTATCTCATCGTCCTTCATCCATTCTCATCCAATCACATTATTTTCCATCTCATCACATCTCATCCATTCTCATCCAATCACATCATTTTCCATCTCATCACATCTTTCCACATTTATAATAATCACATCTCATCCACTCACATCTACCCATATCCACATCTCATCACATTCAATCACATCTCATACATTCATATTTACCCCGATCCACATCACATCACATCTCATACATTCATATTTACCCCGATCCACATCACATCACATCCATTTCACCTCACATCTCATTCATTCACATCTATCACGATTCACATCCCATCACATCTCATCCATTCATATCACGTCTTATTCATTCACGTCTATCCCGATTCACATCACATCACATCGCATTCATTCACATCACATATCATCCATTCACATCTATCCCAATTTACATCATATCACATCACATCCATTTCACATCACATCTCATTAATTCACATCTATCCCGATTCACATCACACATCATCCAGTCACATCTATCCCAATTTACATCATATCACATCACATCCATTTCACATCATTTCACATCACATCTCACCCATTCACACTTATCCCGACTCACATCACATCCATTCACATTCATCACATTCATTGTATCCCCATTCCATCACATACATTCTATCCACACATCTATCCCAATTTACATCATATCACATCACATCCATTTCACATCACATCTCATTAATTCACATCTATCCCGATTCACATCACATATCATCCAGTCCAATCTATCCCAATTTACATCATATCACATCACATCCATTTCACATCACATCTCACCCATTCACACTTATCCCGACTCACATCACATCACATCACATCCATTCACATTCATCACATTCATTGTATCCCCATTCCATCACATACATTCTATCCACACATTACATCACATCCACATCATATCTCATTCATTCCATCCACTTTACATCACATCCACATCATATCTCATTCATACACATCCCATCTCATTCATCCACATCCATCCAATCATTCACATGCACGACTATCCACATCTATCCATATATTCACATCTATCACTTCACATCCACATATATTCACATCACATCACATTTCATCCACATCTCTTTACATCTCATCCACATCCACATCACATTCACATCCACATCTCTTTACATTACATCACATCTCATCCACATCCACATCACATTCACATCCACATCCCCTTACATCACGTCACATCTCATCCACATCCACATCTCTTTTTAGCACATCACATCTCATCCACTTCCACATCACTTTCACATCCACATCCCTTTACATTACATCCTTTCACATACACATACACATCCATTTACATCACATTCTTTCACATACACATCCATTTACATTACATTCTTTCACATACACATGCACATCTATTTACATCACATTCTTTCACATACACATCCACATCCATTTACATCACAATCTTTCACATACACATCCACATCCATTTACTTCGCATCTCACCCTTTCACATATCCTCTCATCTCATCATCCACATCCACATCCATTTACTTCACATCTCATCCACATTCATTTTCATCACACCACATCCTATCACATCCCATTCACATCTTATCATAACCTATCGCATCCCATTTACGTCTTATCACATCTACTCACATCCTATCACATCCCATTTACATCTTATCACATCTATTCACATCCTATCACATCCCATTTACATCTTATCACATCTATTCACATCCTATCGCATCCCATTTACATCTTATCACATCCATTCACATCCTATCGCATCCCATTTACATCTTATCACATCCATTCACATCTTATCGCATCCCATTTACATCTTATCACATCCATTCACATCCTATCGCATCTCATTTACATCTTATCACATCTATTCATATCCTATCACATCCCATTTACATCTTATCACATCTATTCACATCTCATTTACATCTTATCACATCTATTCACATCCCATTTACATCTTATCACATCCATTTACATCCTATCGCATCCCATTCACATCTTATCACATCTATTCACATCCCATTTACATCTTATCACATCCATTCACATCCTATCGCATCCCATTCACATCTTATTCCCATTTAGTAGCTTTTCTACTTCAAGACCGATAATGGGACTTTTTTTGAATTTTTGCCAATTATTTGGCTTAGATAAAGTTTTTTTTTTCTTGACGATTATTTCCCTATTCTTTCTCAATTTCTCAAATGAATTGTATTCAATATTCCTCTTTTGAATAAAATAATTCATGGACTTACAAAAATCAATTCTACCCATATTTCCACTTTTGATAAATATTCATAAATTGAATTATACTAAAACTTTCTCTTTTTCCCATTTAATTTCTTGGATCTCAAATATCATGGGAATTCCTCTTTTTAAATTTAATTTCTTGAATTCTAAATGTCATGGAGATTCCTCTTTTATCATCAAATAAATTTATCTAAAATTTCTCTTTTCTTTAATAAAAATATCCATTAATTCAATATGCCAAGAATTTCACTTTTACTATTTAAATGATTGAATTCAAAATGTCATGGGAATTCCTCTTTTATCATTGAAATATTTCTCATGCCTAAAATAAATTTATCTAAAATTTTTCTTTGAATTTAAATAAAATATCTATTAATTCCAATATGCTAAGAATTCCACTTTGATTATCTAAAATTTCTCTTTGAATTTAAATAAAATATCTATTAATTCCAATATGCTAAGAATTCCACTTTTACTATTTAAATGATTGAATTCCAAATGTTATGGGAATTCCTCTTTTATCATTTAAATATTTCTCATGCATAAAATAAATTTATCTATTTTTTTGAATTTAAATAAAATATCCATTAATTCCAATATGCTAAGCATTCCACTTTTACTATTTAAATGATTGAATTCCAAATGTCATGGGAATTACTCTTTTATCATTTAAATAAAATTATCATAATTTTCTCTTTTCTTAATTATTTAATTATACAGAAACCTTAAAAATTAGTTTTCTATTGAATGTGATGAAAATCATTCTTTTAGCCTAGGATATTCAATCCTAGAATATGGTAGGAAGTCCTCTTTTCACGTTATGCAAAAGAATGAATTATGTATCAATTTCTTAAAAATTTTGCCATAGCCACTGCTATTACTGACAATTTTTAATATTTTTAAAAAGAATAAGACTTAGTAATGTAATTATGATAGTATAACTATCTTTTAACCTTAAATCCAATTTATGGATTTAACTCATAAGATTACCATAATTTACTAGCATATAAGTATAAAAAACCATTTTCTTAACCTCTAGCTTCACAAGCCTAGAGTTTGATTTGTGAATTGAGAATTTCTCCATGAGAAGCATCAATTGAAGAATTGGTCATAGGAATGACCATTCTTTGGGGGAGAGAGAGATAAACATAAAAAGCATCCTAATTAAGCATAAATGTAAACTTTTCTTAATTATTCATTTTAACTCTTAAGAAAAGCTTGATTTGCATTATAAACACTTAATTTAGAAACTTCTCAAGCTTGAGAGGGGTTGAGAAGTGAAAACATTGAGAATAGTAGAGAAAAACCATAAAATTACACGTTACCTCTTGTTTTTGCTTGCTTCTCTATCTTAATTGCTACTTCATAAATTTTTGACATTTTTGGCTTCTCGGTTGATCCGCTTTAGCCAATTCGCTCTAATACCAGCTGAAAGATTCATGCCCCCTCCGCGCAACGAATTCGGGGGTGCTAGCAGTAGTAGCGGAAGTAGCACTTCTTGCACAGGACAGAGCCTCTCACTTAGGGCCTCGCCCACGGATATCCAGACAAGAGACTAATCCCTCGGTTCTTCCAAAACCGAATGCACAAAAACTTCCCTTGCCCACTGTCAGGCGTTTTTTTGAGTGGTCTTTTTGGCTTGTGTACATACGTGTGCATGTTGTGAATGAAAACTTGCCGTGGAATGCCTTGCCGGATGCTCAGGATGGATGCTTTTGGTTTTGGGCTGGTTGCAGGCCTGTCCGATGAGAGGTTTGCTGGGTTGATTTAAGCTGTTCGGCCGTTTGATATGTGTGGGTACGTCAAAATACAATGGGCACTAAGTGGCATTTGAAGATGTATAAAGCGTGGAAAGCAACCATTGATGTGGCCAAGGTAGCAGGACATGAGTGTGAAAGCATCAGGGCAATTAAAGATTGCATTTGAAGAGGTGCATGAGCAATAAAAGATTTAAGGGCCAAGGTGGCATAGAGCATGGTGAAAAGGAAGGTCTTCATTGAAGCTCTAGGAAAAAAAAAATATAATATTACGTGGCCAATTTAAATAGGGGCCATGTGGAAGGCCTTATTGGCGGCCAGCATGCAACATCTCGAACGTTGGCATCATCTAGAAGCTGGTGGAGCAAACGAAAAGGAGGGCAAAGAAGTTGACGGTGGCTCTCTGGAAAAAGGTGATCTGCCGGCATCAGAGTGTTGCCCGCCTTGTGAAAGCTGTGGAGAGGCTTCCTCCAAGCCTAGCGGGTATCGTTACAGTGGAGAGGGCCTCGGGGCGGCTCTGTAGGGAAGAGGGTCGTGCAGTTGGAGACAGCGAAAAGGGAGCACCTCCGTGAGTGGCTATGGTCGTGGCGCCAACTGCAGTGGGAATACAGAGAATTGGCGGAATGCTGGCAATGAAGTATAGGGACAGTAGGCCGGGAATACAAGGGGAGCACTGGTTTGAGCTGTCCTTAAGCTGTGTGTGGCCACCTCGTTGTGAAAGAGTGGCTCTGGTGATCGTGGAAAGCAAACGCGAAGGGTGGTTGCTGCCTGGTTTTAGAACGGCTCTCTGGTGAGTAGCGGGATAGGCAGGCGTAAGAAGTAAAGGGTGCTGAGGTGGCCTTGTAGAGAGTCGGAAGCGCCCTGGAGAAGAGAGTGTGTGGCCGCCTTGTAAGAAGCGAGAAGGCGGTTCTGGTGTGAGTGCAGAAGGCGCCAAAAAGCGACTGGGTGGTCAAGGTGAGGCCACCGTGTTGTTTGTAGGGGCTTTAAGGCACAGCTGCAGGCACACACAGCCGGGGCTCCCCTTGTGAAGTGCAGTCGTGAAGAGGCTGGTTGGCGCAAGGCAGACGTCAAGAGTGAAGAGCCGCCTTGATGAGGACAGCCGTTAAAGCTGACTGGAGCAACCGTCGCGTATGAGGGAGAGGCGAGCTGCTGGCGAGGAGTGCTGGTGACAGAGAAGGCTTGTGAAGCACTCTTGTGAGTGAACAGAGGGATGCCAGAGTTGCAGGTTCAGGCGTGAGAGAAGCTGAGCGTGGGCTGGTATTTGTTTTGGGTTTTGGAGAGCTCACGACTGCAAAGGAGCTGCCAAGGGGAGCAGATAAGCTGTAGGTGACAGAGGGCTGGTGTGGGCCGTTTTGGTGAGACTGACAGTGAAGAGAGCAGAGCAGGGTCTTGAGTGAAGCAGAGGAAAAGGTAGGTGTTGCTGCTTGGTGGTGGGCCGGTAGCAGGGCAGATAAGCTGCTTGGGTTTGGACTGCTGGCAGAGGATCAGCACAGAGAGAGAGTGAGAGAGAGATGATGGGTAGCTGCTGCTGACGACACATGCAGAGTAGATGGGCTACAGAGAGTTGAAGGTTAGCTGGTGTGGGCGCCTTCTGAAGTGAGAGTGGCTGGGTTCTTTCTGGTGTGATTGGCACAGCACGCAGGCGAGTGGATCATGCGGTGGTCAGGGATGTGGTGTATCCTCGGCTGACAGGCCTGAGTGTTTTTTTAATGGTTGTGTGAGTAAGGCTTCTGTGTCAGGAGAAGCTTGTATGAAATGTTGTGATTTGGAAATATATTGCTGGGTGTTTACTTTGAGTATGGTGCCCCTGTTTTATGCTGTTTGTCTGGCGTGGATTGGGTGGTGAAGTGTGAGAGAAGGTTCCAGCCGGTGGCTGGTGGTGCCCCCGTTCGTGTGTGTGTATTCCAAGTTTGCGAGGTGGAAGGGCTATAGAGGCAGGGTTTTCTTTCTTTTTTTCACCTCACACCCACATATGCAATGCATCCAAAAACTTTTAGATGAGACAAATCAGGTTTTCTGCTAGCAGTAAACCTCTCCACTGGAGTTACATCATGTATGGCTGCAGTTGGAGTCCTGTTCATGATGTAAACTGCTATAGAAATAGCCTCAGCCCAATAGCTATGCGGCATATTCTTCTCTTCCATCAATGCTCGTGCAATCTCAGCAATGTGTCTGTTGTTCTGCTCAAGCAACTCCATTTTGCTATGGAGTGTATCTGCATGTAAACTATCTTAGAATATCATTTTTCTTCAGAAATTTAGAGAACTCATTGGAGAAGTACTCTCCTCCTCCATCTGACCTTAGGCACTTTACATATTTTCCTTTTTGCTTTTCAACCATAACTCTGAAATTCTGAAAGTGAGTGAACACCTCATCCTTCTCCTTCATGAAGTATACCCACACTTTCCTTGTGTGGTCATCAATAAATGTCACATAATATCTGTAGCCTCCCATAGACATGGTCTTCGTAGGACCCCATACATCTGAATGCACATCTAGTGCATTTTCTAGTGCATTTCTGCTCACATTTCTGTTACGTGGAAATACATGCTTTGTTTGCTTTCCAAATTGGCATGCTTCACATATTCTCTACATACCTTCAACTTTAAATTTTGGCAGCCCTGTTACAATTCCTTTAGTCTGCATAGACTTCATTCTCTGCACATTCACATGTCCAATTCTTTTATGCCAAATGTCTGTGTTTGCAACAATTCTTGAACCATTTGCAAACATCGCAGCACTCACTTCAGTCATGTTTACATTCAACGTAAACATTCTGCCCACTCTATTGTCTTTTCCAACCAACCTACACTTGTCTTTAAAGTCTTTAACATAACAACCATCAGAACCTGCAAACCCTGCTCAATTATGTGACCAACTGAAACCAGATTCTTTGTTATGTTCGGAACATGAAGTACATCTGTAAGGTACTTCACTTTGCCATCCTGCATAGACAATGGCACATCTCCAACATGGGCAATTGGATGGGCAGTGTCATCCCCTGTTTCCACAAAACCTGGTCTTTCAAGGTTTTTCATCTTCTTGAACAACTCCCCCCATAACTTGTCATGTGGTTCGAAGCACCTAAATCAACATACCATACATCATCTTTATATGCTGCTTCTACATTTTTAGACATGGCATTAACAACATGCTGCATAACAAACAACCTTTCATTATCCTCATTGTTTATGCTTGAGGATGCATAGTTATTTTGCTGTAATTTCCCATTTTGCATGTCAGCCTGCTTCTTATAACAATCTACCTGCACATGTCTAGGCTTACCAAAATAAAAGCATCCACGTGTATCATTATACTGCATAACAAACAACCTTTCATTATCCTCATTGTTTATGCTTGAGGATGCATAGTTATTTTGCTGCAATTTCCCATTTTGCATGTCAGTTTGCTTCTTATAACAATCTACCTGCACATGTCTAGGCTTACCACAATAAAAGCATCCACGTGTATCATTATACTGCCTTTGCCGATTTCCACGACCTCTTTGACTCCCCCTGCCTCTGAATTGGCCTCTTTCACCTGTGTGTTGTTGTTGTTGTTGTCAATTCTGGGACTGTTGTTGCTGCTGCTGGCCATAATTTTGATTACCTGTTCGGCCATCTCCTTGGCCGCGTCCACGGCCTCCTCTACATCGTCCTCTTCTTGAACTTGTGTAGAAGGCCTATTGCTCTGAACTATTTTTGTTTTGTGAAGACTGTTGGTCTTCACAAGCTCTTCTCTTTCACCCAAGCTCTTCTCTTCTATAATCAACATAGACACCAAATCTGTAAAATTGGGAATGTTTTCCCGAGTCTGAATAGATGTCTTGAACGCCTTGTATTGTGGCCCGAGACCACGTAGAAAGACTTCCACCTTATCATCATCATCTACTGAAACACCAATAGATGCAAGGGATTCCACGATACCCTTTATCTTCAATGTATAGTCATTCACAAACATACTCTTTTTTTCCACAATATGAAGTTCATTCTTCAACTATATCTTTCATGCCTTGGTATTTGTTTCATAGAGTTTTACCAAGGTGTCCCACACCTCCTTGGGGGACTTGGCATCCTATATGTGCCAATCATTGTGTCTTGTATACTGATAGATGAAAAGATGCAGGGGGGAAGAGAGCTTGAGCTCTTGCAAGCACACATACACACTCACAAAACCCTAATAGAGAACACACAAGGTGAGAGGCTGAAAATCTTCTTCTTCTCTACTCAACACTCAACACCCCATATACAAGAATAAGAGTACACATAATATGAAAGGTACTCAACTAATACATACACGGGTTCTCTATAGTGTGAACCCGACTAAATGAACTGGCGCTATAACTATGCCAGTCTCTAGAATGGCTGTCACACAGCCTGTCATCCCACTAGCCGCATATCTCCCATGATCTCACCAACCATGCCAGTGGTGTTAATGTGGGGCCTATCCCCCAGGCGGTTCATCAGTGGTGGCCACTGCCTCACTAGACGAGCTCGATATCTCAACACTCCCCCTCGAGCTCAACTCCATCTCATGTACACCAAGCGAAGCCCTGAATCTGCGGAGCTTCTCTGTACCCAATGCTTTGGTGAAGATGTCAGCTACCTGATCCTCTGTGCTGACATAAACAAGGTCAAGGTCTCCTGCCAAGACCTTCTCTCTGACGAAGTGGTAGTGGACCTCTATGTGCTTCGTACGAGCATGAAAGACTGGGTTCCTGGCCAACTGTATACTGCTAATGTTGTCACAGAAAATGACAACTTGTCTATCCACTGATAGACCCAAATCTGCAAGTAGCTTTCTCAACCAAGCTACCTCACATGCTGCCATAGCAGCTCCTCTATACTCGGCCTCTGTACTGGATAGAGCAACCGTAGGCTGCTTCTTGCTGCTCCAAGTAATAGCAGCACTCCCCAAAGAAAACATGAATCCACTGGTAGATCTTCTGTTTGAGATACTACCAGCCCAATCAGCATCTGTGTACCCATGTACACATATCTCTGTCCCAGTCTCATAGAATAGTCCACAATGCAAAGTAGACTTCACATACCTCAGTATGCATCTCACTGCATCCAAATGCGGTTTCCGTGGAACCTGCATAAACTGACTCACCAACCCAACAGCATAGCTCAAATCTGGTCTGGTGATCGTCATGTAGATCAAACTTCCTACTATGCGTCTGTACATAGTAGGATCTTCCAAGATCTCTCCTGAATCTGCACTCAACTTGCCATTCTGATCCAATGGCACAGAAATAGGCTTACAGCCTGTCATACCATACTTGGACAACATGTCCAAGCCATACTGTCTCTGTAGTAATCCAATACCATGTGGTGACCTAATCACCTCAATGCCCAAGAAATATCTGAGCTCCCCCAGATCCTTCATCTCAAACTTCTGTCTAAGCAAGATCTTTACATCAAAGATCTCTGCATCATGGTCCCCCGTAATGATCAAGTCATCTACATAGATGACAACAAGCACAACCCCTCTATCACCATGTCTCACATACATCGAGAAATCTGCATTGGCTACATGAAAGCCAATAGTGACAAGATATTCAGAAATCTTGTCAGACCATGCTCTTGGTGCTTATTTTAAGCCATACAAGGCTTTCTTCAACCTGCAAACATGCTCGGGGTGACCCACATCCTCATAACCAGGTGGCTGCAGCATATACACCTCTTCTTGCAAATCCCCATGCAAGAATGCATTCTTTACATCCATCTGATGTAAAGACCATTGCTTTGACGCAGCCACTGCTATCACAACTCTCACCGTTGCCATCTTGGCAACTGGGCTGAAAGTTTCTTCATAATCAATGCCATATGTCTGCGCATACCCTTTGGCTACCAATCTAGCCTTGTACCTGTTTATGCTTCCATCACTGTTATGTTTAACTTTGTACACCCACTTGCATCCAATGGCTTTCTTGCCTTCTGGCAATTGCACTAAATCCCAAGTTTCATTTCCATATAGTGCATCCATCTCCTCATCCATAGCTTTCTCCCAACACACATTTCAAACAGCCTCATCAATGCATGTGGACTCTACAACCTGCACAACCTTTGCCATATATGCATAGTGATGTGCCACATAACCATCATATGTAAATCTCTGCACAGGGTTCTTCACTCTCCCCGATCTTCGTAGCTTTTCATTCATGGCTTCCATAGCCTTCTTTACACCAGGTGTTCTCATAGCTTGTAAGGTTCCTCCCTTTAAAAATGGGAGAAACACTTAAGATAGTCCGCTAAGTCTTATCTTGGGAAAAATTTCCTATTCATCGACACCTTGACCCTGTAGAGATTCAAGGATATGATTTATAGGTATGACCTAGCTCTATCCCGCAGGGGGAGCGTGATTTCCGAAACGTCAAATCACCCATAGGGCAATTGATCAAAAATTGGGCAACTACTAGACTTGATTTCTAGGGACAACGCTTTTTTCCTCATCTTATGCAAGGCACAGCCGCTGGCCTAGTCTTCTTGAATAGAGTTGCCCAAGAATCTAACTATCTAACGTAGGGCTTTCACTTAATTTGTTGGAAAGCTACCTGACTAATCGGGTCCACCCATCCGTAGGATGGTGCCGTCAGGGCATTCCATCCTCCCACTTTCCACCCTACTCACGCATCAATTTGTTTTCTAATTAATACTACCACACTGTTTGACATAAATAAGCATATTCCTTAATTAGGGCCCTTCTTCACAAGGTTCGTTATAACAGCCTTCTTACACAATACAATCATACCAAAGACAAGATGCAATTATATAAAAAGTTTATACATGAATCCATTTCCATACAAGCCAATCCGGCTCTCTTATTCTTATTCTGCCGATGATCTAGAATTCGGCCTTCCAGCCTCTACATGCTGGGCAAAACCCTACGGGACCATACACCTCATCGTCGGCCGCTGGCGAGGACTCAAGCTGGCCTGTCGCCCTCTCAGGCTCCATCGCTCGATCCTCCCGCCCCTCAGAGGGATGTCTGCGCACTAGGGTGGGCTTATTTACCGCACTAGCCTGGGCCCTCAGAACTAGGCAGCCTCATAATCTCTCGCCTCAATCGGCGATCCTTATTCTCCCAAAGGTATGAGGGGTACCTTGGGCCATTCCCGGGCTTTGCTAATGACGTCGCCCGGCTACACAAGCACGGAACGGAGTTAGCGTTGAAGCCAAAAGAAATCTTGAATTCCAAAGATAACAACTTCAATGCAACTTTCTAAGTATAGCATTCACAATTCATGAAGATAGCAATTTCAACGCAATTTATCGAAAACAACATCACATAATTCGTAATTTCATATAACTTTTATGTCCTTGTTTTAAAAGAAAAAGACACCATTCATTTATACTAATTTAAGGAAAATTCTCTTCTTTTGAAAATTAACCAAGCTAACCTGACCACCGTTTCCTTGAGGGACTTGAAAAGGGAGGACTGGAGCCGCATTGGGCGCATCTCCCTCCATCTCGTTGTTACGTGCGCCTCTTGAGGCAATATTTTTCCATCTCCGGGATGAGGCCATCTTAGGCGTCGCCTTGTAGAGCTCGCTGCTGCGATCGAAACGCTTCAATCGGATCTGAATTCCGAGCTCGTTTGCTCACCGTATGAGCAAAAGAATATGGCGCACGAACCCTCGCTTGAGCCAAAAATCCCTTACTAAAGTCTACGCAAATGGGGGGGGGGGGATTGTGAGATGTCCGTAAGGCCAAAGGCAAAAACGTGGAGAGGGCTGGGAGGGGTTGCTGCAAGCCTCTCTGTAAGTCTATTCACACGGGGGGGGGGGGGGGGGGGGGAAGAAGAGTTAAGGACACTGGTCCATGGCAAGAGGGGGATGGAGGAAAATTGGCTTATCTGAAAAGAGCCAAATGAGGGGCTGTGAGAGGGGTGGCTGCAAGGGCGGCTGTACTTGCAGCAAGTACGCTACGGCGGTACGGACGGCAGCACAACAGGGCATACGCTACACAGAAGTGCGTGCCGACTGAGGAGCACCCCGGGGGTTTATATAGCTGAGGGGTGAGGGTACGGGCGCTGCGCAAAGCAGGGACGAAAGGACGGTGTACCTTCAAAGGCTATGGATCAGTGGCCTGCATGGGTCTACCGGAAAGGTACGGTGTCGGTTGTCTGGGAAAGGAGTGGTACGCATGTACCTTATCCGGTCTGGGTGTCCGCCCAAGGGTACGCGTGGACCAAACAGTGGGCGGCCGTCCTTTGGTTGTTGGGCGGCCATTGTACGGGCGCCCTAGTAAGTGTGTACGGACCAAATTTTGGGGCGGGGTACCCAAATTTGGGACGCCCGCCTCGATTTGCGTGCCGAACCGCCCTGGGGGGCGAAATTTTTTTTTGTCCGGGAGGTTCTCCTGGTCGCAGGGGTTCAGACCGTTCGTCAATCGGACGTGCGGTCGTGCATTTATTAAGGTTTAAAGGTCGCCGTTTTTTAACTAAAATGATTAAAATTAGCGTATAGGCTTGATCCGGTGTCCGTTTTGGATGCTGTAAAATCCTATATTAGGGTAAAATTGCGCGCAGATTCCAAATTTGGGCTCAAAATTTGAAGATTCTAAGTGGAAATGACTCAAATAATAAAATTATTGATATTTATACCATAAAAACTCATAATTACATGGACATCTCTTTATTAGTGAAGATGGGTACGTTACATCCTTCCCCCCTTAAAGAAATCGAGATGTCCTCATCTCGTCATGAATTGGGGATAATCCTTTAAGAGTGTAGCTTCATCTTCCCAAGTTGCATCCTCTTCAGGGTAATCTTTCCACTGAACTAGATGTTCTACAAGAGTTCTATTTCGGAGTTGCCTTTCCCTAGAATCTATGATGCTATTGGGCTGTAATTCAAGGACTCCTTGAGTAGGGATAACTTGTTCATCATCAAGAATATGATCGAGACTGGGGACATATGGCTTTAACAAACTTACATGAAATACATTATGGACTTTGATATGGGCTGGAAGTTGGAGTTTATAGGCACTTTTACCTAGACACTTGATAACTGTATAAGGACCACAATACCTAGGGCTGAGCTTCTTATATTTCCCAAGTGATAGAGAACTTCGTTTGGGGCGCACTCGTAGAAGAACTTTGTCTCCTTCCTTGAAGATCCTTTCAGACCTCTTGTTGTCAGCATAATGCTTTTGTCGATCTTGGGCAGCTTTAATATCCTTTTGGATAGCCTTGGTTTGTTCCTCCATCTCTTCGAGCATTTTCCTGGATGCCTCAACTCTTATGGTCGGATCAGAGAAATTTAGAGGAGACAAGCATTCTTGCCCATAAAGTGCTTTGAATGGTGACATTCCTATGCTTTGATGATAAGACGCATTGTAGGCAAATTCTACCAGAGGAAGGTATTGAATCCACCTTCTGGGTTCCCGTCCACAGTATGCTCTGAGAATGTCTTCAATTACTTGATTGACTCTTTCAGTCTGGCCATCGGTCTCTGGATGATAAGCTGTGCTAAAGCAAAGTTGAGTCCCCAGAGCTTGAAATAAAGACTGCCAGAATTTTGAAGTGAAGTCAGAATCCCGATCACTTACTATCCTTTTTGGGAGACCATGAAGTTTGAGGACTTCCTTGATGAATATTTGAGCAACATCAGAAGCTTTGAAGGTCTTTTTTGCTGGTATAAGGTGAGCTACTTTGGTAAGTAAGTCCACTACTACTAGAATGGAGTCATATCCTCCTTGAACAGTGGGGAGACTTGTGACAAAATCCATACTAATGCACTCCCACTTCATTTGGGGAATATCTAAGGGTTGAAGCTTTCCAGGCATCTTGACCCTTTCAGCCTTGATCCTTTGGCATGAGAGACATTGTTTCAAGTACCGAAGCACATCATTTTTCAAGCCTGCCCAATGAAAGCTCCTTCTTACCGCATTTAATGTTTTTGCATAACCTGGGTGTCTTGCAGCAGGGCTATCATGGGCTTCATGGAGGATTAGTTTCTTTAAAGCAGGATCCTTAGGGATACATAGCCTGTGATTGAAGTAGAGGCTTCCTTCATGAGTGGAGTATCCCTTGATTAGATTCTTCTCTTTCTCTGAATGTCCCCCTTCTTCTACTAACTTTATCATCCTTTGATAATCTGGGTCATGAGATGAGACTTCTTCCACCTTGACCAGTATGGGATTATTTGGCATTGAAATTGCATTCAAGAAAGATTTGCGGCTAAGTGCATCAGCTACCACATTATCTTTCCCAGGGCGAAATTTGATGTTGAAATCATATTCTTGTAGAATTTCAATCCATCTCCTTTGCCGCATGTTGAGGTTAGGCTGGGTGAAGATCCACTTTAGACTTTTGTGGTCAGTTACAAGCTGGAATTTGCCTCCCAAGAGATAATGTCTCCATAATTTGAGGCAATGAACAACTGCTAAGAGTTCCAAATCATGGGTGGCATAGTTTGCTTCATATTGTTTCAGCTTGCGGGAAGTATAAGCGACTGGTCTTCCTTCTTGGCCTAAGACACCACCAAGTGCTAGACTACTAGCATCGGTAACCACTTCAAATTCCTTGGAGAAATCAGGAAGCTTTAAGACTGGGGCAGAAGTAATAATGACTTTCAGCTGATCAAAGCTGTTTTGATGGATTGGCAGCCACACTATTTTGCAATCCTTCTTAAGAAGATCTGTCAAGGGTGCAGCTACCAAGGCATAATCTTTGATAAAAATCCTATACCAACCCGTGATTCCCAAGAATCCACGAACTTCACGAACTGATTTAGGGGGTGGCCATTCTAGAATATCCTTGACTTTGGCAGGGTCTACTGAGATGCCATCCTTGGAGACGATGAATCCAAGATACTCAATTTGATGAGTAAAGAAGGTACATTTGCTCTTCTTGGCATAGAGTTTGTGTCTGCGCAGCAATTGCAGAACTCTACGCACATGCTCCTCATGCTCTTCCATTGATTTGGAGTAGATTAGGATGTCATCAAAGAAAACAAGCACAAACTCATCCAAGTATGGGCGGAATATATCTTGCATTAGGCGGTTGAAGGTTGCAGGAGCATTGGTTAACCCGAATGACATTACAGTAAACTCATAGTGGCCATAACGGGTATTAAAGGCTGTTTTGGGTATATCTGCTTCCTTGACTTTGATCTGATAGTAACCAGACCTCAAATCTATTTTTGAGAAGACTTTGGCCCCATGAAGCCTGTCAAGAAGTTCATCGATGCGAGGGATAGGATACTTATTCTTGACAGTGACTTGATTTAGCCCTCGATAATCTATGCAGAGGCGGAGAGTCCCGTCCTTCTTTTTTTGGAAAAGAACAGGTGCTCCCCACGGAGAGCTACTGGGGCGTACAAATCCTTATTCAATGAGTTGGGAAAGTTGCTCCTTAAGTTCAATGGCTTCAGGAAGGGACATTTTATAGGGAGTTTTTGAGACGGGTTGAGCTCCAGGGATCACCTCGATTTCATGGTCGACTTCTCGAGGAGGCGGTAACCCTGTAAGCTCGTCAGGGAAGATGTCAGAGAATTCTTGGAGCCAAGAGGGTTCTGTCTCCATACTAGGTTCAATGACTTTGTTGAGTTTGACTAAGAAAACTTGCTGACCCTTACGTGTCCCCTTGAGAAGATGTTTTGCCTTGACTACCCTAGACTTAGGTTTTCCTGTGATTCCCTGAACAGATATTACTTGGCCATGCTCATTTTCAAAAGTGATACTCCCCTGGTTACAATGAATGCTAGCTTTGTTCGCAATTAACCAATCCATCCCAAGGATTCCATCATAAATTCCTAGTGGCAAGACTCTAAAGTGACCATGAGTTTGCTCATTACCCAGCTCAAAATCAAGGTTTCCTATAGAGTGGCGAGATACTACTTCTTTCCCACTGGCTAACTCTACAATCATTTTTCTAGCTGATTTTTGACCCAAGTTTAATTTTTGCAAGCACCTAGGAGAAAGGAATGAATGGGTACTGCCACAATCAATCAAAAGCTGAAATGGCTTACCGTGATGAGTGGCGGGGGCTTGGATTACACCAAATTGTTTATTCGGACCTTGGTGTTCTACTGCCGCATGGACGGTGGCGCGCTCTTCTTCAGCCTCTTCCAAGGTTGGTTCTTCACTTATAACACAGGCAGTTCTAGCAACTGTTCCTCCGCGGCCTCTGCCACGACCACTGCCTCTTGCACCTTGGTGGGTAGGGGTTCCACGGCCTTGATTTCCTCTGTTACCTTGGGGGAATGATGTTGCCATCTTGGGACAGTTGGCTCTAAAGTGTCCTGGCTCATTGCACTCAAAACACAGAGGGCCTTCTCTGGAAGAAGCAGCATACGAGCGGGGGGCAAAAGAGTTGCCTTGTCGCCCTCTGTTGTAGTAGGGGAAATTTTGTTGAGGTTTCTTGTAGGGTTGATCTCTAAGGTTTGCCTCAGGGTAAGATCTCTTTTGATTCTTCGGTTTGTTAGCCTTCATTTCTTTCACAAGGGGCTTTGCTCGTATGAGAGCATCGTGTAAAGTGGTTGGCCTCATTGCTTCAAGGCGGGAATCTAGGGGTTCATTTAGCCCTTGGCAGAAACGAGCCACTTGCTGGGAAGTAGTCATAGCTGGGGCATACTTCCGGAGGGTAATGAATTTGGAATAGTAGTCCTCAAGAGTTAAGCTGCACTGTCTAAGACTAAAGAACTCATTCATCTTTATGGATTCATGGGATGGAGGAAGATATCTTTCCTTCACTGCCTGCTTGATGTCTTCCCACGTTTGAGAATGCTCGGTGACTTCCTTGTCACGGCACCACTGTTTCCACCAGAGTTTAGCATCTCCAGTGAGGCGAAACCGTGCGAGCATAGACTGATTTGCTACTCCAGTATCGGCAGCAGAGAAATAATCGTCCATCGCCTCAATCCAGACTTCAGCATCCTTCTCAACCTTTGAACCTTCTCCTTTAAAGGAGGGAGGTTGCATTTGCTTGAGCAGGAGCTTCTTCTCCTGGGTATCGGTATAAAGCGCATTGGGAAGTGGAGGGTGGTCATCCTGGCCATCATCGTAAAAACAATTTTTAAGATTACAAGATTCATATTTGCACAAAGCTTAATTTTTGGAGAGCAAAACCATTGAAATTATTTTATTTCCAAATATTTACAAGGACAAGTTTTATTACAAAGATCTGAGACTAATATAATTAGTCTTATTTGACATCAAGGGAAATTCCTAGGCTTCACTGTGACATAAGGGTAGAGCGGTCCACATATGTGAAATATGGGGGTTCCGCTGTAGTTTCTAAGACTCTAAAAACTGATGGTAAGGGTGGTAAACTCTGGATTGGGGTGGGTCCCAACACTGCTACTCTATCAGCAGGTAAGACCTGCATCACTTTGTCATACACCCAACGATCCTGAGGTATGCGAACCCCATCTATAGTCACCGAGGTGTCGTCCCTGGGGGTACCGACGAACCAAAATAAGCGGACCATCTTCAGCTTCTCAATCCAACGAATCCGCTTAAGGTCGGTGGTGAGGTTCCCAATCTGATCTGCTCGGATGATGAAGTATCTCGGCCCACGACTCCAAAAATCTCTACCCCATCCTCTCTGAATACGAGAGAAATGAGGGAGGGATATCTTCTCTAATATCTGCACCATGGTGTCGCGGAACTCGAAATTCGAGGAGTGACTAGCAGTCTCGAAGATGCATTGGAAAACTAGAAATTTGGAGTAGGCATCTTCCTCTTCCTACAATCATTCAAACATCAATTTAATTTATTTGTTTTAGTAGGATGTCTTTACTAATTATGTTAGGTAAAACATTTATTACAAAACAGTCCTTAAACTGCAATTCCTAGGAGCCAAACTTGCTCTGATACCAATTGTAAGGTTCCTCCCTTTAAAAATGGGAGAAACACTTAAGATAGTCCGCTAAGTCTTATCTTGGGAAAAATTTCCTATTCATCGACACCTTGACCCTGTAGAGATTCAAGGATACGATTTATAGGTATGACCTAGCTCTATCCCGCAGGGGGAGCGTGATTTCCTAAACGTCAAATCACCCATAGGGCAATTGATCAAAAATTGGGCAACTACTAGACTTGATTTCTAGGGACAACGCTTTTTTCCTCATCTTATGCAAGGCACAGCGCTGGCCTAGTCTTCTTGAATAGAGTTGCCCAAGAATCTAACTATCTAACGTAGGGCTTTTACTTAATTTGTTGGAAAGCTACCCGACTAATCGGGTCCACCCATCCGTAGGATGGTGCCGTCAGGGCATTCCATCCTCCCACTTTCCACCCTACTCACGCATCAATTTGTTTTCTAATTAATACTACCACACTGTTTGACATAAATAAGCATATTCCTTAATTAGGGCCCTTCTTCACAAGGTTCGTTATAACAGCCTTCTTACACAATACAATCATACCAAAGACAAGATGCAATTATATAAAAAGTTTATACATGAATCCATTTCCATACAAGCCAATCCGGCTCTCTTATTCTTATTCTGCCGATGATCTAGAATTCGGCCTTCCAGCCTCTACATGCTGGGCAAAACCCTACGGGACCATACACCTCATCGTCGGCCGCTGGCGAGGACTCAAGCCGGCCTGTCACCCTCTCAGGCTCCATCGCTCGATCCTCCCGCCCCTCAGAGGGATGTCTGCGCACTAGGGTGGGCTTATTTACCGCACTAGCCTGGGCCCTCAGAACTAGGCAGCCTCATAATCTCTCGCCTCAATCGGCGATCCTTATTCTCCCAAAGGTATGAGGGGTACCTTGGGCCATTCCCGGGCTTTGCTAATGACACCGCCCGGCTACACAAGCACGGAACGAAGTTAGCGTTGAGGCCAAAAGAAATCTTGAATTCCAAAGATAACAACTTCAATGCAACTTTCTAAGTATAGCATTCACAATTCATGAAGATAGCAATTTCAACGCAATTTATCGAAAACAACATCACATAATTCGTAATTTCATATAACTTTTATGTCCTTGTTTTAAAAGAAAAAGACACCATTCATTAATACTAATTTAAGAAAAATTCTCTTCTTTTGAAAATTAACCAAGCTAACCTGACCACCGTTTCCTTGAGGGACTTGAAAAGGGAGGACTGGAGCCGCATTGGGCGCATCTCCCTCCATCTCGTTGTTACGTGCGCCTCTTGAGGCAATATTTTTCCGTCTCCGGGATGAGGCCATCTTAGGCGTCGCCTTGTAGAGCTCGCTGCTGCGATCGAAACGCTTCAGTCGGATCTGAATTCCGAGCTCGTTTACTCACCGTATGAGCAAAAGAATATGGCGCACGAACCCTCGCTTGAGCCAAAAATCCCTTACTAAAGTCTATGTAAATGGGGGGGGGGGGAATTGTGAGATGTCCGTAAGGCCAAAGGCAAAAACGTGGAGAGGGCTGGGAGGGGTTGCTGCAAGCCTCTCTGTAAGTCTATTCACACGCGGGGGGGGGGGGGGGGGGGGGGGGGGGAAGAAGAGTTAAGGACACTGGTCCATGGCAAGAGGGGGATGGAGGAAAATTGGTTTATCTGAAAAGAGCCAAATGAGGGGCTGTGAGAGGGGTGGCTGCAAGGGCGGCTGTACTTGCAGCAAGTATGCTACGGCGGTACGGACGGCAGCACAACAGGGCATACGCTACACAGAAGTGCGTGCCGACTGAGGAGCACCCCGGGGGTTTATATAGCTGAGGGGTGAGGGTACGGGCGCTGCGCAAAGCAGGGACGAAAGGACGGTGTACCTTCAAAGGCTATGGATCAGTGGCCTGCATGGGTCTACCGGAAAGGTACGGTGTCGGTTGTCTGGGAAAGGAGTGGTACGCATGTACCTTATCCGGTCTGGGTGTCCGCCCAAGGGTACGCATGGACCAAACAGTGGGCGGCCGTCCTTTGGTTCTTGGGCGGCCATTGTACGGGCGCCCTAGTAAGTGTGTACGGACCAAATTTTGGGACGGGGTACCCAAATTTGGGGCGTCCGCCTCGATTTGCGTGCCGGACCGCCCCGGGGGGCGAATTTTTTTTTTTTGTCCGGGAGGTTCTCCTGGTCGCAGGGGTTCAGACCGTTCGTCAATCGGACGTGCGGTCGTGCATTTATTAAGGTTTAAAGGTCGCCGTTTTTTAACTAAAATGATTAAAATTAGCGTATAGGCTTGATCCGGTGTCCGTTTTGGATGCTGTAAAATCCTATATTAGGGTAAAATCGCGCGCAGATTCCAAATTTGGGCTCAAAATTTGAAGATTCTAAGTGGAAATGACTCAAATAATAAAATTATTGATATTTATACCATAAAAACTCATAATTACATGGACATCTCTTTATTAGTGAAGATGGGTACGTTACATGGGATCCCAAGCTCCTCATCAAGGCTCATATTTGAGCCACTAGACTCTCCATCAATATGAGAATGCCCTGCAGAAATGTCAGGCATACTAAGGGGCTCAACTACTTTCTCTTTTCCTTTACGTGATGTACTAATCACATTTGCAGGGCTGGTATTATGACGCAGCCTGCCACTCCATGGTCTATCAATAGACCCACTAGATGAGGACTCTCCTGGTCCACTCAAAGACTGTGATTGCTGACCTGCATTCTGTGCAACCACACTTCCACTCACATCAGCCCCAATAGCTTCTTTTTCAGCAGCATACCAGCTGCTCATCTCATCAAAGACAACATCCCTGCTTACCCTCAACTCACGTGTAGCAGGGTTATAACACATGTATCCCTTTTGCTCAAGGGAATATCCAATAAACACACATTTTTCAGCTTTCGGATCCAGCTTAGTTCTCAGCTCATCTGGCACATGCACATATGCAATGCATCCAAAGACTTTCAGATGAGACAAATCTGGTTTTCTGCCAGTAAACCTCTCCTCTGGAGTTACATCATGTATGGCTGCAGTTGGAGTCTTGTTCATGATGTATACTGCTGTAGAAACAGCCTCAGCCCAATAGCAATGCGGCGTATTCTTCTCTTCCATCAATGCCCGCGCAATCTCAGCAATGTGCCTGTTTTTCCGCTCAGCAACTCCATTTTGCTGCGGAGTGTATCTACATGTAAACTGTCTCCGAATACCATTCTTCTTCAAAAATTTAGAGAACTCATTGGAGAAGTATTCTCCCCCTCCATCTGACCTTAGGCACTTGACATATTTTCCTGTTTGCTTTTCAACCAAAACTCTGAAATTCTGAAAGTGAGTGAATACCTCACTCTTCTCTTTCATGAAATATACCCACACTTTCCTTGTGTGGTCATCAATGAAAGTCACATAATACCTGCAGCCTCCCATAGATATGGTCTTCGTAGGACCCCATACATCTGAATGCACAACATCTAGTGCATTTCTGCTCACATATCTGTTACGTGGAAACACATGCTTTGTTTGCTTCCCAAATTGGCATGCTTCACATATTTTCTGCATACCTTCCACTTTAAATTTTGGCAGCCCTGTCACAATTCCTTTTGTCTGCATAGACTTCAATCTCTGCACATTTACATGTCCAATTCTTTTATGCCATATGTCTGTGTTTGCAACAACTCCTGAACCATTTGCAAACATCGCAGTACTCATTTCAGGCATGTCTACATTCAACGTAAACATTCTGCCCACTCTGTTGCCTTTTGCAACCAACCTGCACTTGTCTTTGAAATCTTCAACATAACACCCATCAGGGTTAAACCGAACCTGCAAACCCTGCTCAATCATCTGGCCAACTGAAACCAGATTCTTTGTTATGTTCGGTACATGAAGTACATCTGCAAGGTACTTCACTTTGCCATCCTGCATAGACAATGGCACATCTCCAATGTGGGCAATTGGATGAGCAGTGTCATCCCCTGTTTCCACAAAACCTGGTCTTTTCGGGTTCTTCATCTCCTTGAACCACTCCCCATGACTCATCATGTGGTTTGAAGCGCCTGAATCCACATACCATACATTATCTTTTTGTGCTGCATCAACATTTTCAGACATGGCATTCACAACATGCTCCATAACAAACAACCTTTCATTGTCCTCATTATTTCTGCTTGAGGATGCATAGTTGTTTTGCTGCACTTTCCCATTTTGCATGTCAGCTTGCTTCTTATAACATTCTGCCTGCACATGTCCAGTCTTACCACAATAATAGCATTCACGTGCATCATTGTACTGCCTTTGCCAATTTCCACGTCCTCTTTGACTCCCGCTACCTCTGAATTTGCCTCTTCCACCTGCGTGTTGTTGTTGTTGTTGTTGATTCTGGGACTGTTGTTGTTGCTGCTGCTGTTGCTGACCATAATTCTGATTACCTGTTCGACCACCTCCTTGACCGCGTCCACGGCCTCCTCTACCTCGTCCTCTTCCTGAACTCGTGTAGAAGGCCTGTTGCTCTGAACTGTTTTTGCTTTGTGAAGACTGTTGGTCTTCACCCAAGCTCTTCTCTTCGATAATCAGCATAGACACCAAATCTGTAAAGTTGGGAATGTTTTCCCGAGTCTGAATAAACGTCTTGAACGCCTTGTATTGTGGCCCGAGACCACGTAGACAGACCTCCACCTTATCATCATCATCTACTGACACACCAATAGATGCAAGGGATTCCACAATACCCTTTATCTTCAATGCATAGTCATTCACAGACATGCTCTTTTTCTCCACAGTATGAAGTTCATTCTTCAACTGTATCTTACGTGCCTTGGTATTTGTTTCATAAAGCTTTACCAAGGTGTCCCACGCCTCCTTGGGAGACTTGGCATCCTGAATGTGCCCAATCATGGTGTCCTGTATACTAATGGAAAGACAATACATAACCTTCCTGGCTCCTTGGTTCCAGTCTTTAAACTCTTTCACATCTGCAGCGGTAGGATTTATGTCCGGTATCTCCGGTGCCTCTTCATGTTCACCTTCTATGTAGTCCCAATAGCCTTTTCCCATCAAGAAATTAGTCAACCTGAACCTCCAAGCATGAAAGTTATTCTTATCCAGCTTCTCAGCCACAATCTGTGTTATGCCATCATTAGACATCTTGCCAAACACACAATTTTACCAGAAGCTGCACTCTGGTTTTTTTCTGCACAAATGCTGTATTTTCTGCACAGCGGTACTACAGTCCACTCAAATGTCACAACCAGTGACCTCAATGTGCATACATACACCCAATGGCAACTGTAGACCTCTTTGTAGCACCCACAGTGTCTGCACAGTCAATCTGTCTTCCTACAGTTCTTAAAACAGAGTTCTGTAGAGAATCGATGACTTACCCGCAGTGCTCGAAATCGCCTGCTTTCTGAAAAATGGAGGTCCAGACGCGCCCGAAACGCGTTTTCGGCCCGGAAATTTCAGTCCAAAGGACAATCCGAAGGACTGCAATCCGAAGGACTGTATAGTTGCCCTATAGCTTTACTCCCGCGAAGAAAGCTCCTCAATCAGAGACCGTTTGCCGGTGCCTCCCGTAGAGCTCCCGACAAGGGTGTAGTCACCAACACAAATAGGGAAGAGTAGTTGCAGCTCTTACCCTCGTACCGCTTCCTGTGGTTCTCTTGCTTGTAGCTCAGCCCTTAGCACGAACCAGGCTCTGATACCATGAAAAGATGCAGGGGGGAAGAGAGCTTGAGCTCTTGCAAGCACACACACACACTCACAAAACCCTAATAGAGAACACACAAGGTGAGAGGCTGAAAATCTTCTTCTTCTCTACTCAACACTCAACACCCCATATACAAGAATAAGAGTACACATAATATGAAAGGTACTCAACCAATACATACACGGGTTCTCTATAGTGTGAACCCGACTAAATGAACTGGCGCTATAACTATGCCAGTCTCTAGAATGGCTGTCACACAGCCTATCATCCCACTGGCCGCATATCTCCCATGATCTCACCAACCATGCCAGTGGTGTAAATGTGGGGCCTATCCCCCAGGCGGGTCATCAGTGGCCACCGCCTCACTAGACGAGCTCGATATCTCAACAATAGAGAGCCAATACATAACTTTTCTGGCTCCTTGGTTCCAATCCTTGAACTCTTTCACATCTGCAGAGCAGTCGGATTGATTTCTGATATCTCTGGTGTCTCTTCATGCTCACCTTCTATATAGTGCCAGTAACCCTTTCCCATGAGGAAATTTGTCAGCCTGAACCTCCAAGCATGGAAGTTGTTCTTATCAAGCTTCTCAACAACAATCTGGTTTATGCCATCATTTGACATCTTGCCAGACACACAAATTTACCAGAAACAGCACTCTGGTCTGTCCTGCACAAATTTACCAGAAACAGCACTCTGGTCTGTCCTGCACAAACTGCTGTATTTTTTGTAGCGGTACTATAGTACACTCAAATGTCACAACCAGTGACCTCAATGTGCATACATACACCCAATGCCAACTGTTGACCTCCTTTTGCAACACACACAGTGTTTGCACAACCAATCTGTCTTCCTACAGTTCTTAAAACAGAGTTCTACAAAGAATCGATGACTTACCCGAAGTGCTCGAAATCGCCTGTTTTCTTAAAAACGGAGATCGTAATGCGTCCGAAACATGTTTTCAGACCCAAAAATTTATCTAATAGGACAGTCCGATAGGACAGTATAGTTGCCCTATAGCTTTACTCCCGCGAAGAAAGCTCCTCAATCAGAGATCATTTGTCGGTGCCTCCTGTAGAACTCCCAACAAGGGTGTAGTCGCCACCAATACAAATAGGGAAGAGTAGTTGAAGCTCTTATCCTCGTACCGCTTCCTGTGCTTCTCTTGCTTGCAGCTCAGCCCTTAGTATGAACCAGGCTCTGATACCATAAAAAGATGCAAGGGGAAAGAGAGCTTGAGCTCTTGCAAGCACATACACACTCACAAAACCCTAAAAGAGAACACACAAGGTGAGAGGCTGAAAATCTTCTTCTTCTTCACTCAACACTCAACACACCATATACAAAGATAAGAGTACACACATATGAGAAGGTACTCAACCAAATACATACTATGGTTCTCTATAGTGTGAACCAAACTAAATAAGCTGGCGCTATAACTATTCCAATCTCTAGAATGGCTGTCACCACACAGCCTGTCATCCCACTGGACGCATATCACCCATGATCTCACCAACCATGCCAGTGGTGTAAGTGTGGGGCCTATCCCCTAGGTGGGTCATCAGTGTCCACCGCCTCACTAGATCAATATGAAAAAGAGTTCCTAGGCCCCCTAGCTAGATCTTCATGCAAACTTCAAGCTAGTCACACCACTTACACACCCAATATGAAATTGCCTGTTTCACAGATTCAACTGTCTTTAAAACAATCTTTTAATGAAACCATAAAATCATTGATCATAATCCTCCAAAATATCCGGTTGAATTCCAATTTCCATTCATTCCTTCATCGGTATACCTATGGCATCATTGGCAACCAGAACGCTCACCACCTGTCTACTCAGGGGCCTTTTCAATAGTTCCTAGCTCATAGTACCCGAAAATATATTCACTTATAAAAATCTAGATGGACTCTCCGTTGAAGATCAACAAGATCAACCAACAAATCCATATAAAAGAGCCATGGACTCATCCGTTGAGGACCAACAAGATCAACCAACAAATCCATATAAAAGAGCCATGGACTCATCCATTGAGGACCAGCAAGGTCAATCAACCAGATCCATCCCCGAGTTTAGAAAACAACTCTAACACCTTGTTCCATTTTCTTCCTCGACGCACGCGTGGGTATCTTCGACGACCTAGAGCCCAAGCATTGTATGGTCAACACTCTCTAGGATCCTTCGCAGGTCACCTAGCGCTTCACTCATAGGCCGCTTCCTTGGTCCCTCATCCACCGTACCGGAAGCTCACCATTTAAATCAAACTGAGGCTGGTCAAGACCTCGACCGACTGTGCTGCGCGAGACGTCCTCCGTTCACTCTCCGTCAGGTGTTGTGCAACTTTATCACTTAGGTCTCCCCACGACCTCATTCACAAGACGGTCAAAATGCTTCCCCAGCATTCTTGACATAAAACAGTCATTTAAAAATAGGTCATAAATATAGCTTCTATAACAAACTCTCGTCTTTCCACATTGTTCCACATCAATCCACATTACTTAATCTAAGTCCAATCATATATATTCTCATCGTCCTTTATCCATTCTCATCCAATCACATCATTTTCCATCTCATCACATCTTTCCACATTTATAGTCATCACATCTCATCCACTCGCATCTATCCATATCCACATCTCATTACATCACATTCATTCACATCTCATCCATTCAAATTTATCCCGATCCACATCACTTCACATCCATTTCACCTCACATCTCATTCATTCATTCACATCTATCTCGATTCACATCACATCACATCTCATCCATTCACATCACATCTCATTCATTCACATCTATCTCAATTCACATCCCATCACATCTCATCCATTCACATCACATCTCATTCATTCACATCTATCTCGATTCACATCACATCACATCGCATCCATTCACATCACATATCATCCATTCACATCACATATCATCCATTCACATCTATCCCAATTTACATCATATCACATCACATCCATTTCACATCACATCTCATTCATTCACATCTATCCTGATTCACATCACATCTCACCCATTCACACTTATCCCGACTCACATCACATCACATCCATTCACATTCATTATATCCTCATTCCATCACATACATTCTATCCACATTACATCATGTCCACATCTATCCACATCATATCTCATTCATTTCTCCATCCACTTTACATTACATCCACATCATATCTTATTCATACACATCCCATCTCATTCATCCACATCCATCCAATCATTCACATGCACATGACTATCCACATCTATCCATACATTCACATTTATCACTTCACATCCACATATATTCACATCACACCACATTTCATCCACATCTCTTTACATCAAATCACATCTCATCCACATCCACATCACATTCACATCCACATCTCTTTACATTACATCACATCTCATCCACATCCACATCACATTCACATCCACATCCCCTTACATTACGTCACATCTTATCCACATCCATATCACATTCACATCCACATCTCTTTTTAGCACATCACATCTCATCCACATCCACATCACTTTCACATCCACATCACTTTACATTACATTCTTTCACATACACATCCACATCCATTTATCACATTCTTTCACATACACATTTACATCTATTTACATCACAGTCTTTCACATACACATCCACATCCATTTACATCACATTCTTTCACATACACATCCACATCCATTTACTTCCCATCTCACCCTTTCACATATCCTCTCATCTCATTCTCATCTTATCATTCACATCCACATCCATTTACTTCACATCTCATCCACATTCATTTTCATCACACCACATCCTATCACACATCTCATTCACATCTTATCACATCCATTCACATCCTATCACATCCCATTCATTTTCATCACACCACATCCTATCACATCCCATTCACATCTTATCACATCCATTCACATCCTATCGCATCCCATTTACATCTTATCACATCTATTCATATCCTATTTACATAGTATCACATCCTATCACATCCCATTTACATCTTCACATCTATTCACATCCTATCACATCCTATTTTCATAGTATCACATCCCATTTACATCCTATCGCATCCCATTTACATCTTGTGACATATATTCATATCCCATTTACATCTTATCATATCTATTCACATCATCACATCCATTCACATCCTATCGCATCCCATTCACATCTTATTCCCATTTAGTAGCTTTTCCTACTTCGATACCGATAATGGGACTTTTTCTAAATTTCTACCAATTGTTTGGCTTAGATAAAGGTTCTTTTTCTCGACGATTATTTCCCTATTCTTTCTCAATTTCTCAAATGAATTATATTCAATATTCCTCTTTTGAATAAAAGAATTCATGGGATTTACAAAAATCAATTCTACCCATATTTTCACTTTTGATAAATATTCATAAATTGAATTATACTAAAAATTCCTTTTTTTCTATTTAATTTCTTGGATTTCAAATATCATGGGAATTCCTCTTTTTACATTTAATTGCTTAAATTCTAAATGTCATGGGAATTCCTCTTTTATCATCAAATAAATTTATCTAAAAATTCTCTTTTCTTTAATAAAAATATCTTTTAATTCAATATGCCAAGAATTTCACTTTTACTATTTAAATGATTGAACTCCAAATGTCATGGAAATTTTTCTTTTATCATTTAAATATTTCTCATGCATAAAATAAATTTATATAAAATTTCTCTTTGAATTTAAATAAAATATCCATTAATTCCAATATGCTAAGAATTACACATTTACTATTTAAATCATTGAATTCCAAATGTCATGGAAATTCCTCTTTTATCATTTAAATATTTCTCATGCATAAAATAAATTTATCTAAAATTTCTCTTTGAATTTAAATAAAATATCCATTAATTACAATATGCTAAGAATTGCACTTTTACTATTTAAATGATTGAATTTCAAATGTCATGGGAATTTCTCTGTTATCATTTAAAAAAAATACCATAATTTTCTCTTTTCTTAACTATTTAATTATACATAAACCTTAAAAGTAGTTTTCCATTGAATGTGATGAAAATCATTCTTTTAGCCTAGGATATTCAATCCTAGAATATGGTAGGAAGTCCTCTTTTCACGTTATGCATAAGAATGAATTATGTATCAATTTCTTAAAAATTTTACCATAGCTGCGCTGCTATTACTGATAATTTTTAGTATTTTTGAAAAGAATAAGACTCAGTAATGTAATTATGATAGTATAACTATCTTTTAACCTTAAATCCAATTTATGGATTTAACTCATAAGATTACCATAATTTATTAGCATATAAGTATAAAAAACTATTTTCTTAATCTCTAGCTTCACAAGACTAGAGTTTGATTTGTGAATTGAGAATTTCTCCCTATGAGAAGCATCAATTGAATAGAGAATTGGTCATAGGAATGACCAGTCTTTGGGGGGGAGAGAGATAACCAAAAAAAGCATCCTAATTAAGCATAAATGTAAACTTTTCTTAATTATTCATTACAACTCTTAAGAAAAGCTTGATTTGCATTATAAACACTTAATTTAGAAACTTCTCAAGCTTGAGAGGGGTTGAGAAGTGAAAACATTGAGAATAGGAGAGAAAAACCATAAAATTACACTTTACCTCTTATTTTTGCTTGCTTTTCTTTCTTAGAAGAAGCCCCCAACCAATCAATTGGTTAGTGTGTTGAAAGGAAAGTTCCAAGGATGGTTGAAGAGAGAGAACGGTTCCACTCTCTCCAAAAGTCGAGGATTTTTAAGGGATAACAAAAAATATCATTATTTTAATGCAATACTTTAATACATCTCTATCAATTGTTTTTTCTTTTGTCTATTTTGTAGGAGCCATTGGAGTGTAATTATAATTGATATCAAGAAAATAAAGATATATTTCTTGAATTCCATGCTTGGTATTCATGAAAAAGCTAAATTGTAAGCTTTTAATTTTAATAGAGATTGTGTTTAAGATTCAATGTGTATAAGCACATTAGGAACACTCCATCCTCCACTCCTAAAAAATACAACACATCAATTTTTTAATTTTTCTGTAAGTTATAATAACATAAATGATAACTTTTAAGTTTGTAATAAAGATTTAGTTAAAAGTCTAAACAAGACTATCATTGCTATAGGTTCCATTACAAAGTGATGAAAGCTTATGTGGATGGAGATATATACAATTAGAATTTCTAGTAGACATATCAAAAAGAGTAGACGTGGGAATTTTCGATAGACACATTAAAAAGAGTTGTAAAAAAATTCAAATATTTTCCTTAAACTTTTATATCCTAATATTAAAGTTTTTTGCAGTTCACAACTTCATGTTGTACCAGACACATAAATTTTGTGGGTGAGAGAAAAGGCAATCAAATTAATGCTTGATAGTCATGTGAATCTTCCTGTAGATCCAGATTCACCACCACTACCACCATCAATCACACCTATGATGGCAAAGAAGCCATTGAAAAGGAAAGGACCTATGATGTCTCCATTGAAATTCAAGAAGAAGAAAACGACAGACGCGGAGAACGGAAAGTCTTTTCGAAAACAGAAACAATCTAAGGAAAAAGAGACCAAATCAAAGAAAACATCCAAGAAATTGGAGTCCAAGCCGACCAAGGAGGGCGAAGAGGCCAAGGCTTCTATGGACACTAACCCTCCAAAGTAGATAGTTTTATGTTCTCATACATTGTAACCAACTAATTTGTATAGATACTACCATTTTAATAAATATATTGTTTCTCATTTTACATTGGTTATCTTGTCTTAATAATGTTGAATAACTACTTTACAAAATGAATCGACAAGACAAGATAGATGGATGCAAAATTATATTGTATTAAGAAAACTTGAAGATTACAGTGGGCAAACATTTCATGCAGCTAAAAATATTTTTGGACCTTCTTCCCACCCCATAATACCATCTACCTTAAATTTGTAGTCTGATGGTATGGCATATAGTAGAAATTCCAAGGACGTATGCACATCCCTTAATGTCCATTTTGTATTTATAGGGACGATTCTATTGTCATCATCACTCAAGTTGACTATTAGGTCATACTACACAAATGTCTCCCTCTACTCTTTTTCCATCATCTGGACTCTAAGCTAATATACAAGGTTTGTCAAGAGATCTTGTATGCCATCACCACACAAATTCAATGCAAGCATTACATTTTATAAGATCATCCCTATGGATGACTTCATTCACTTTCCATTACGCTCCAACTGCATTATCCAAGTCAAATTCAAATATATGTGTAGATAGCCACATTGCTTTTGTCCTCTTCATGTTTGCTTCTCAAAAACATGCCACAAATACATGAAGAGGTATAAACCATGATATCCTAATCCTCTTAAAAATCCTTCTTGCTTTCATAGACTTCTGAATATCCAAGACAATCTTGGATTTAAATGCTAATAGAGTACCTTTGTATAGAAAGTCCCAATATAATGAATTTAGGCTTGGTATAGCCAAACTCTCCAGTCTTCCCCATAAGCTTCTGGTCTTGTAGGGACAATATACTTAGCGTTGTATAAAAATATCTATTTATTAATGAAAAAAGAAGATGATTGATTGGAAAATAATACTTTCTCAAGCTCAGCATGCATGGCTTCAAAAGTCCTGCATAGTGAATGACTCCATAGGTTGCCACTCAATGCTTGTTGAACATCTATCACATATACAACACATGTGAATAAGCCATATAATCATAAAGAACGTAAGTAAAATTATAAAAAATATCCAACAATGAGCTTGCAATGCAAATACTGGAGTAGAAGGATACATGTGCATCTCTCTACTCGTGTACACATGTTGCACCTTTCCTTCCATCCATCTTCTACTATCTTGAATTCCAAGATATGTCCCTTCCAATGGTATTGTACTAAGCCTCTTATTTGCCATTTTATCCTATGAGGACCTTTGCATGATGGTTGCATAGTCACCCAATCATTTAATTTAAAGTTCATACCATTCCACACACCATGATCATCTTAATATTATGAAGAATTCATGATGAAATGACATTAGGTGTCCGCCACAGGTTAGAATGTTATCTCGACATTGTTAGGTGATGAATAGAGGAGAGGATGATGCAAAAAGACAACTAGAAAGAGGTGTAATCATGGTAGATTAGGGAATTCAAATGCATTTACTCATTTTGGGGGGGAACCTAAATTTTAAATTTTTACTTTTTGAAGCATTGACGTTTGGCACGTGAGGACATGCCCTTGAAGTTGGAACCCACTAAAGTGATGTTGAAATAGCCACGCTGTATCATATTAAAGTGGTGGTGATAAGCCACTAAAATAACCAAAACTAGTGAAGCTTGTAAAAAGTGGATATGAAACCCAATGTCATATTTATGGTTGAATGTCACATTTTTATTGGTCCTCCAAATCTTAATACAAATCCGGTAAAATGCAGCCCTTTTTTAACATTTTTAGACCTAATGGGTCAGATTGAAGGGCATGACTCGGTATGCGTATGTGCCCCATTCACGGTGTGGCAAAGGTTGTTTTGTGCTGGTCCTTGGGGTTGATCAACACCTGATTGTATCCAGAGAATCCATCAAGCAAGTTGAGCACATGTTTGGTGAAAGGTAAGGGATAGTGGTCCCTAATGGTAGTAGTAGCATCATTGATCTTTTTGAGTTCTACACACACTTTGAATTTTCCATTCTTCTTGAATACTATCATGATAGGTGATGCCCACTCCGTATGCTCGATTTCATAGATGAATCCAGCATTAATAAGTCTCTCAAACTCCTCGCAAACCATCTTGGAGTATTCAGGGTTCATGGATACACAAATGTTGTTTGACCGGCTTGGCTCCTTCAACCATTGGAATGGTGTGCTGGACTTCTTCTGGAGATACACCTTTCATGTCCGTGTACTTCCAAGAAAAGAAATCTTGGAATTATGTCGGTAGAGTGATAAGCTTGGTCTCTTCCTCTGTAGAGAGGTCTTCACCAATATACACTGGCCTCGGGTCTTCCTTCGAGCCTGCCAAATTTATATCCTTGACTTTAGTTGGACCATCATAAGGTGTCCCTGGTTTCCCATTGTCAAAACTTTGAGCCAAATCATATTGGACAAATTGGTTGGCCATCTGGAAGGTCTTGAAATGTTTAGGCACTTGTTTGGTCTCTTCAGCTTTAGCTTTTTGTTCATCAACTAGCCTTTTGGCTTCCTTTTTGGCTTGTGCTAGCTTCTTGTTGCATGCCTTGCACATTGAGCGACAAAGCTTTTCTAAGTCTAGTTTGGGTTCAATGGATTTTGCTCACCGTGGGGATGGTAGAGTGGACCAAAAGAGAGTTATTGGCAAACTCCTTTTGCCACATTTTATTAAAGTGGTCATGCACTTCCACAACTCCCACATACTTCAACCAGTGGGTGTTTGAATCATTTGGGAGGACGTATCGTTCTAGCCCATGGAATCCCATAGGCCTATGCATTCTATGGAAGCGTGTACGTCCTATTGGCTTTGCTCTAATAGCCTATTCAAGTTCTTGGGTGGCAACATTGGGCAGGTATGCTGAACTGAGCATGTATAGGTGATGCAATCTCTTGCTCGTCTGCCATAGCAAACCTTGTACCAATGCGTCTAGGAAAAATGTCCAGGGTAGCAAGGATATGCATCCAATTCTGAGAGTCTTCAGGCTCTTAAGGCCGTGCATACTCCTCACTCTCCCATTCATCTTCAAGTGTCTTATGGCATTTTTGCACAAGTAGACTACAGTGGATCACATCATTGTGATAGAGTCCTCTGCGAATGGTTCGCCGCTCATGGGGTGGGCCTTCCACATTTGTAGATTAATCTTGAATGTTAGATATTTTTGCCGAATGTATATGTGGCCGATATCCCAATCATGAATCATTTTTGACTCTCGCATGAATGGTTTTCCAAGGATGCAATCATAAGAGATAGGTTGACATCCAAAATTCATCACCACAAAGGTGTGGCGGTAAGTAGTTCCTAGGATCTTTATCTTAAGATCTCTCATTAGACCAATGGGTCTAGCTATGGCTCCATTAGCAAGTTTAACTAGCAAAGTTGTGTCATCCAAGGTAGTTGCTCCCCATTTTTGCCAGCATTGTTTTGTAACAATGCTCACTCTTGCTCCTCCATCCAAGATTGCTATAACTTGGAGGCTATCGAAGGTTATTAGCAAGGCTGCATTGAGTTCATCACCTTCAAAGTACTGTCTGAGCGTATTCACTCAAACCGTAGAGGTCTTAGTTACCTTATGGGGTATACAAAATTCTTCTTCCTTAGATTCATTAGAGCTATCAGGCTCCATGGTCTCATGCATGTGTTCCCTGAGGCATCCTTCCATCCAATCCTTCAAATCATTCCATAGACTTGGGCTACTTTGGAGCAAAGTGTTGATAGGGATTCAGACCTGAGAAGAGAGGAAGGAAGAGAGACTTGCAATGTCTCTTGGAACGAGGGCTGTTTTGCAAGGAAGGTTGGTTTGGCTTCGTCTTAAGCTCTTTTGAGTGTAAGGGATAGGAACACGGATTTTTATGCTCGTTTCCCTAAAATGGTAATCTCCTAGGTTTCTAAGATATTTGGCCACCCTATTTTCCTGCTGGGGGGTAGTTGCTGCTGAAGTGGAAGCTGTTGCTTCTGTTAACCTTTGTGGGATTGGTTGGGAGCTCTCCAGGGATGTACCTGAGCTTCTTTACTGAGTCTCAAGTTTGAGACCGATGGGCATGGCTCAAGGTAGGCGGTAGGAGGCTCATCTTCTATTTGCGCTTGACATTCTCGGACCAGGTCTTGGGCTACCAAAAGTCTCTCCTTTTCCTCAATGAGGTTAGGATATTCAATGAGATTTTTTTGGTATTTGGTGCATGTCAATAGGTTCCTTGGCTCAGGTGTGGTAGCGCATAGCAAATCTTCCTGTTCAGATGAAGAAGTCAATGCATGAGTTGTAGTGTCATCTTCTAAACCACTTTTGATAAACCAACCGGCTTTCACCCTTGCTGATCTTTGTGGATTTCTTTCTTGAGCGTCTTGTTGCTCGTGCTTGTTCAGGTGCTCTTACTTGGCCCTTGTTTTGTGAAGTTGATGCCTCTAGATAGCAGCATGTGCTGTGGCTCTCTACCATTTTTGCAGTCTTGTTTTACAACATTACAAGGGACTGGTTAGATGAAACCCTCTCTAACACTCAGCAGGTTAAGGTTGGTGCTAGGATTACCTTTGTGGGCCTTTTCCATAATTCTCAGTCTTAGCAAACAATCCTTATACATGTGATCAATACCACACCCTACACACAATGGGGTCATGGTAGTGTTGCCATATATATATAGGTAGAGTGATGTGTGTGAACACACTTAGGATCGCTGGGGCACTTTTTCCCTCTTTAGGAGGTTTTTTCCCCCGGCTTGTATATACGCCCATCCTTCTAGGGCTAACTTATCTTTTGTACATTGACACAATCTAACACTTTGTGTTGTGTGCATTCTTGCTTCTTCTGCTCCAAGCTTTGTGTGCTTTCCTGCAACCCTAATTCCAACAATTGGTATCAGAGCAGGCATCGGCTCCCAAGGCTACACCGCCAGCACCCTCTGACTCACGTTCTCCGATTGAGGTGAGCACTTGCAGGTCCCTATACTCTGCAAATAAGCCCATAGGGCTTAGCGTTCTCAGACTTTGCATCTGAGGTCGTTTCGGGCTCCGTTTTTGCATTTCAAGTTCTGCACAGGTGTTTTCGTCATTTTCTGTAGAAATTTTGACAGTGCAGTTTTCTGCAAAACAGGCATACGTACTCTATTGTGGACCGTGCTACATAGCACGAGTTGTTTTCTGTTCAGTGTTTGCTTCATTACAAGTAGCTTTTGCATCAGTTTCAGTCAGTGGCCATGGCTGATAACAGCAACGATGTATTTCGCATGTTGTCTGCTGAAGATAAATTGGATGGAGACAGCAACTACCCACTTTGGGCATACATGATGCAGCATGTTTTGGTTGCAAAAGGAGTGTGGAACATTGTGCAGGGTATGGATGTACGTCCAAGTTCTGTGGGTGGATGTAGGATCTGTTGAGGATGTTGCAGGTTCTAGCAGCTCTACTGTTGCTGCTGTTTTACCCACTGCTGAACAAGCTCGTTGGGATGGTAAAGATGCGTAGGCTCATGCCTTGATTGCACTTTCTGTCAAACGTAACATCACCCCACATATTCGTTTAGCTAAAACAGCAAAACAGGCTTGGGATATTCTAGCTGGTTTGTATGCAGGGCGTAGGCTCATTCCTTGATTGCACTTTCTGTCAAACGTAACATCACCCCACATATTCGTTCAGCTAAAACAACAAAACAGGCTTGGGATATTCTAGCTGGTTTGTATGTAGGTCGTAACGAGGTAAAAATCGCTGACCTGCGTAAAGAGCTAGAATTGAAGATTATGCAAGAAGATGATGACATGAATGTTTTTCTTACTGAGATTAAAAATCTCAAAGAACAGTTGATTTCTGCAGGTGAGATTATTCCTAATCATTCTCTTATGCAGACTGTTCTTGATGCTTTACTACCTGAGACATATCAGACTTTTGCTTCCACGTGGAGACTTCTTACTGAGGACAGACCTAATGCTGTCAAGTATGATACTTTAGTCAACAAGCTCTTGCAAGAAGCACAATCCAGGCAAAACAGGGCCAGGCAGCGTGCAGTTGATCAAGCATTTATTGCTGCCAGCAGCAGCAGAGAAGAAGTGGTAAGGCAGCCCCTTCCACTGTTTCTTCTCCTATTAGTAGGTCTGCAACTTCTTCTCCTTCCACAGGTAGCAACAATAAGTCTGAGAAGGCTCTTGATAAAGGCAAGAAAAAGACCAGGCGCAACTATTGTAAGGCAAATGATCATGTCATTAAGAACTGCCCTAAGCTAAAGGCTAAAGAGGCAAAGAAGAAAGAGTCAAATGCAGCCACAATAGCGGATGCTTCTACAAATGCAGATTCTGCAAATGTTGTGCAGGATACAGAATGGGCATTTAGCGTGTATTGCCAGTATGACCCATCTGTACATGATGCATGTTTGTGTTGGAACATGAAGCCAAAGTGAGTGTTTCTAGTGTGTTTTTATTGAGTTCTGGAGTAGTACTAGACTACTTTATATCCTAGTGTGCCACGTGTCACTATGGGACTTATCCCATATACATGTCACCTAGAGTGTGTGTGCCTACTCTATAAAGGCAATGTACTTTCTAGTCTTGGAATATCAATCAACAATCAAGCTCTCTTGGCCTACATGTGAGTACTCTTGGTTATCATTGCTTTGCACTTGTATTGTCATTTCATTTCCATTTCATTCCGTTCCTGTGCCTTCATGTGGTATCAGAGCCACTGCTTCTTTGCTCCTAGAGATTGAGGAGAGGGAGGCCAAAAAGAGAAGCCATGCCCTCTCTCTCTTTCTCTAAGTGCAACAGAGTATGCTCTCCATCTTGAAGACAAGGTCATCTCCAGCTGCTGCCCCGATTTCTGCTCCACAAATTGCTCCTACTGCCCGTCAATCTGCTCGTGTTGAAGCCCACGATTCTGCTCCAGCTGCTGCCTGCTTAGATTCTGCATGACCTGCTCCTACTACCTGTGCTGAAGCTCTTTTCCTGTGCATACATGCTGCCCCGCATATCTCTGTTCAGCATCCTTCAACAGGCCGCCATTCTGCCCCTTCTTCAGGTTGCCCTATTGCTGCCTATCGACATGCAGCTGGTCGCCTCAATGTTCAGAAACTGCCGCTGCCCTGCTGCATCTGCATCACGATCTACTGAAAGAAGAGAAATTGCTGCCCACAATCTACCAATGCTCGTCATTTTCCTGCGCAACTCTGCATCTTGCTGACGGCCCCATCTCCTGCTGCTCCTATTCGTTTCAGTTCTGCGCACACCAGTTTCCATTCTGCTGCTCCAGCATCAGCTCCTCCTCACCATATCAATTTTCCTTGCTCCTGATATACCTGCGTGCACCCTGCAGCGTGGAGAAGCTCTTCAGCGCATACAACTGCTGCACATTATTCTACTTCAGATCTGTCTGCCATGGAGTCTTTGAGATCGAGTACCTTTATTGAGAAGTTCACTGGTAAGAACTTTCCGACATGGCAAACAAAGTTGTGTCTTATCCTTATGAAAGACGGGGTGTGGAATGTTGTTTGTGGCAAGGATAAAAAGCCACAATCGGATGAGAAGAAAATTCTACACTGGGAGAATTTAAATGACAAAGCCCTTTCTCTCATTGGTTTGGGTTTGGGTGATGAAGTTATTCATCATCTTGACTTTGATTCCACTGCTCAAGAATTATGGGAGAAGTTTGAAGGTCTCTTTGGCAATAAGGTAATCAATTCTAAGGTCTTCCTCCGTCAAGAATTCTTCAAACTCCAGATGAAGCATGAGGACTCTCTTCTCGCTCATCTGAATCATATGGAGTCTCTCATCACTCAACTTGCTGCGTTGAAGGCCCCAGTTGGGGATGAAGACCAAGTCGCGGTGCTCCTCACGAGCATTGAAGAAATTCCTAAGTATCGGGAGATTATACCAGCATTAAGAGTGGCAAGCATGAGCTACCATGACATGGTTGCTATGCTTCTTGATCATGAAAGAAGGCATATTGATACTCCTGACGCCAATGCACTATTTTCTAAAGGGAGGTTTCCTAAAGGGAAAGGTAACTTCAAACCTTTCAAGTGCACTTACTGTGGAAAGCTTGGTCACACCGAAGATCGTTGCTTCCAGAAGCTGGCCAAACAACAATCTAAAGACCATGCCAACTTGGTTGGGACTATATCCAACGAAGACGAAGACGATGCAGACACCTCTACTCCAAATCATGCTCTCATTGCTCACATCCAAGATCTCTCTCTTGATGAAGAGGTCTATGCACCGGATGATCTTGACTTTGTTTTTTGAGTGTGTCGAAGGTACTCTGCCTTGGGAGTCCCCCTAAAATGAATGCAAATAAATCATGTGTGTTGAGTCAATAAAGGTTCTCAGCCTTGGATAGTCCTCCTAAAATGATGTTATTCTCTTTTACTTTATTTGTGTGTGGCTTCCTACCACTTCATGTTATGAAGCCAGGGGGGGATGTACTATGGGGGTCCTATTATTGGCATTGATGGATTTCGTTATCAGGCCTGGCCGAGTTCTAGGATGTTGGTGCACTCCCTAGACCGTTTTGTTGGGTCAGGTAGCCATGCTTCTCTTTTGAGCCTCTGAGCTATTTGGGATGTACAGATTGGTAGATTCATCATGCCATGTCATGTTCTTGGCTCCATTCTAGTAATCTCTCACCTTGCCTTCATGGGGGGGTGTTGGAACATGAAGCCAAAGTGAGTGTTTCTAGTGTGTTTTTATTGAGTTCTGGAGTAGTACTAGACTACTTTATATCCTAGTGTGCCACATGTCACTATGGGACTTATCCCATATACATGTCACCTAGAGTGTGTGTGCCTACTCTATAAAGGCAATGTACTTTCTAGTCTTGGAATATCAATCAACAATCAAGCTCTCTTGGCCTACATGTGAGTACTCTTGGTTATCATTGCTTTGCACTTGTATTGTCATTTCATTTCCATTTCATTCCGTTCCTGTGCCTTCAGTTTGGCAGTTTCTGTTGACTGTTGAGATATCGAGCTCGTCTAGTGAGGCGGTGGCCACTGATGACCCGCCTGGGGGATAGGCCCCACATTTACACCACTGGCATGGTTGGTGAGATCATGGGAGATATGCGGCCAGTGGGATGACAGGCTGTGTGACAGCCATTCTAGAGACTGGCATAGTTATAGCGCCAGCTCATTTAGTCGGGTTCACACTATAGAGAACCCGTGTATGTATTGGTTGAGTACCTTTCATATTGTGTACTCTTATCTTTGTATATGGTGTGTTGAGTGTTGAGTAGAGAAGAAGAAGATTTTTAGCCTCTCACCTTGTGTGTTCTCTATTAGGGTTTTGTGAGTGTGTGTGTGTGCTTGCAAGAGCTCAAGCTCTCTTCCCCCCTGCATCTTTTCATGGTATCAGAGCCTGGTTTGTGCTAAGGGCTGAGCTGCAAGCAAGAGAACCACAAGAAGCGGTACGAGGGTAAGAGCTTCAACTACTCTTCCCTATTGTGTTGGTGACTACACCCTTGTCGGGAGCTCTACGGGAGGCACCGGCAAACAGTCTCTGATTGAGGCGCTTTCTTCGCGGGAGTAAAGCTATAGGGCAACTATTCAATCCTATCGGACTATGATTTTCGGACCGAAAACGCGTTTCGGGCGCGTCTGGACCTCCGTTTTTTCAGAAAGCAGGCGATTTTGAGCACTGCGGGTAAGTCATCGATTCTCTGCAGAACTCTGTTTTAAGAACTGCACGAAGACAGATTGACTATGCAGACACTGTGGGTACTGCAAAGAGGTCTACAGTTGCCATTGGGTGTATGTATGCACATTGAAGTCACTGGTGGTTGTGACATTTGAGAGTACTACAGTACCGCTGTGTAGAAAATACAGCATTTGTGCAAAAAAAACCAGATTGCAGTTTCTGGTAAAATTGTGTGTTTGGCAAGATGTCTAATGATGGCATAACACAGATTGTGGCTGAGAAGCTGGATAAGAATAACTTCCATGCTTGGAGGTTCAGGTTGATGAATTTCCTGATGGGAAAAGGCTATTGGGACTACATAGAAGGTGAGCATGAAGAGGCACCGGAGATATCGGATATAAATCCGACTGCTCTGCAGATGTGAAAGAGTTTAAAGACTGGAACCAAGGAGCCAGGAAGGTTATGTATTGGCTTTCCATTAGTATACAGGACACCATGATTGGGCACATTCAGGATGCCAAGTTCCCCAAGGAGGCATGGGACACCTTGGTAAAGCTTTATGAAACAAATACCAAGGCACGGAAGATACAGTTGAAGAATGAACTTCATACTGTGGAGAAAAAGAGCATGTCTGTGAATGACTATGCGTTGAAGATAAAGGGTATTGTGGAATCCCTTGCATCTATTGGTGTGTCAGTAGATGATGATGACAAGGTGGAAGTCTGTCTACGTGGTCTCGGGCCACAATACAAGGCGTTCAAGACGTCTATTCAGACTCGGGAAAACATTCCCAACTTTACAGATTTGGTGTCTATGCTGATTATCGAAGAGAAGAACTTGGGTGAAGACCAACAGTCTTCACAAAGCAAAAACAGTTCAGAGCAATAGGCCTTCTACACAAGTTCAGGAAGAGGACGAGGTAGAGGAGGCCGTGGACGTGGTTAAGGAGGTGGCCGAACAGGTAATCAGAATTATGGCCAGCAGCAGCAGCAGCAACAACAACAGTCCCAGAATCAACAACAACAACAACACACAGGTGGAAGAGGCAAATTCAGAGGCAGGGGGAGTCAAAGAGGCCGTGGAAATTGGCAAAGGCAGTATAATGATGCATGTGAATGCTATTATTGTGGTAAGCCTGGACATGTGCAGTCAGAATGTTATAAGAAGCAGGCTGACATGCAAAATGGGAAAGTGCAACAAAACAACTATGCATCCTCAAGCAGAAATAATGAGGATAATGAAAGGTTGTTTGTTATGCAGCATGTCGTGAATGCCATGTCTGAAAATGTTGATATGCAGCACAAAAAGATAATGTATGGTATGTGGATTCAGGCGCTTCGAACCACATGACGAGTCATGGGGAGTGGTTCAAGGAGATGAAAAACCCGGAAAGACCAGGTTTTGTGGAAATAGGGGATGACACTGATCATCCAATTGCCCACGTTGGAGATGTGCCATTGTCTATGCAGGATGGCAAAGTGAAGTACCTTGCAGATGTACTTCATGTACCGAACATAACAAAGAATCTGGTTTCAGTTGGCCAGATGATTGAGCAGGGTTTGCAGGTTCGGTTTAACCTTGATGGGTGTTATGTTGAAGATTTTAAAGACAAGTGCAGGTTGGTTGCAAAAGGCAACAGAGTGGGCAGAATGTTTACATTGAATGTAGACATATGTTTGCAAATGGTTCAGGAGTTGTTGCAGACACAGACATATGGCATAAAAGAATTGGACATGTAAATGTGCAGAGATTGAAGTCTATGCAGACAAAAGGAATTGTGACAGGGCTGCCAAAATTTAAAGTGGAAGGTATGCAGAAAATATGTGAAGCATGCCAATTTGGGAAGCAAACAAAGCATGTGTTTCCACGTAACAGATATGTGAGCAGAAATGCACTAGATGTTGTGCATTCAGATGTATGGGGTCCTACGAAGACCATGTCTATGGGAGGCTGCAGGTACTATGTGACTTTCATTGATGACCACACAAGGAAAGTGTGGGTATATTTCATGAAGGAGAAGAGTGAGGTGTTCACTCACTTTCAGAGTTTTTGAGTTTTGGTTGAAAAGCAAACAGGGAAATATGTAAAGTGCCTAAGGTCAGATGGAGGGGGAGAGTACTTCTCCAATGAGTTCTCTGAATTTTTGAAGAAGAATGGTATTCAGAGATAGTTCACATGCAGATACACTCCGCAACAAAATGGAGTTGCTGAGTGGAAAAACAGGCACATTGCTGAGATTGCACAAGCATTGATGGAAGAGAAGAATATGCCGCATTGCTATTGGGCTGAGGCTGTTTCTACAGCAGTATACATCATGAACAGGACTCCAATTGCAGCCATACATGATGTAACTCCAGAGGAGAGGTTTCCTGGCAGAAAACCAGATTTGTCTCATCTGAAAGTTTTTGGATGCCTTACATATGTGCATATGCCAGATGAGCTGAGAACTAAGATGGATCCGAAAGCTGAAAAATATGTGTTTATTGGATATTCCCTTGAGCAAAAGGGATACAGGTGTTATAACCCTGCTACACGTGAGTTGAGGGTAAGCAGGGATGTTGTCTTTGATGAGATGAGCAGCTGGTATGCTGCTGAAAAAGAAGCTGTTGGGGCTGATGTGAGTGGAAGTGTGGTTGCACAGAATGCAGGTCAGCAATCACAGTCTTTGAGTGGACCAGGAGAGTCCTCATCTAGTGGGTCTGTTGATAGACCATGGAGTGGCAGGCTGCGTCATAATACCAATCCTGCAAATGTGATTACTACATCACGTAAAGGAAAAGAGAAAGTGGTTGAGCCCCTTGGTATGCCTGACATTTCTGCAGGGCATTCTCATGTTGATGGAGAGTCTAGTGGCTCAGATATGAGCCTTGATGAGGAGCTTGGGATCCCAGCTATGAGAACACCTGGTGTAAAGAAGGCTATGGAAGCCATGAATGAGAAGCTGCGAAGATCTGGGAGAGTGAGAAATCCTGTGCAGAGATTTACCTATGATGGTTATGTGGCACATCACTATGCATATATAGCAAAGGTTGTGCAAGTTGTTGAGCCCACATGCATTGATGAGGCTGTTGGAAATGTGTGTTGGGAGAAAGCTATGGATGAGGAGATGGATGCACTATATGGAAATGAAACTTGGGATTTAATGCAATTGCCTGAAGGCAAGAAAGCCATTGGATGCAAGTGGGTGTACAAAGTTAAACATAACAGTGATGGAAGCATAAACAGGTACAAGGCTAGATTGGTAGCCAAAGGATATGCGCACACATATGGCATTGATTATGAGGAAACTTTCAGCCCAGTTGCCAAGATGGCAACGGTGAGAGTTGTGATAGCAGTGGCTACATCAAAGCAATGGTCTTTACATCCAGATGGATGTAAAGAATGCATTCTTGCATGGGGATTTGCAAGAAGAGGTGTATATGTTGCAGCCACCTGGTTATGAGGATGTGGGTCACCCCGAGCATGTTTGCAGGCTGAAGAAAGCCTTGTATGGCTTAAAGCAAGCACCAAGAGCATGGTCTGACAATATTTTTGAATATCTTGTCACTATTGGCTTTCATGTAGCCAATGCAGATTTCTCATTGTATGTGAGACATGGTGATAGAGGAGTTGTGCTTGTTGTCATCTATGTAGATGACTTGATCATTACGGGGGACCATGATGCAGAGATCTTTGATGTAAAGATCTTGCTTAGACAGAAGTTCGAGATGAAGGATCTGGGGGAGCTCAGATATTTCTTGGGCATTGAGGTGATTAGGTCACCACATGGTATTGGATTACTGCAGAGACAGTATGGCTTGGACATGTTGTCCAAGTATGGTATGACAGGCTGTAAGCCTATTTCTGTGCCATTGGATCAGAATGGCAAGTTGAGTACAGATTCAGGAGAGATCTTGGAGGATCCAACTATGTACCGGCACATAGTAGGAAGCTTGATCTATATGACGATCACCAGACCAGATTTGAGCTATGCTGTTGGGTTGGTGAGTCAGTTTATGCAGGTTCCACGGAAACCGCATTTGGATGCAGTGAGACGCATACTGAGGTATGTGAGGTCTACTTTGCATTGTGGACTATTCTATGAGACTGGGACACAGAGATATGTGTACATGGGTACACAGATGCTGATTGGGCTGGTAGTATCTCAGATAGACGATCTACCAGTGGATTCATGTTTTCTTTGGGGAGTGCTGCTGTGACTTGGAGCAGCAAGAAGCAGCCTACGGTTGCTCTATCGAGTACAGAGCCCGAGTATAGAGGAGCTGTTATGGCAGCATGTGAGGTAGCTTGGTTGAGAAAGCTACTTGCAGATTTGGGTCTATCAGAGACAAGTTGTCATTTTTTGTGACAACATTAGCAGTATACAGTTGGCCAGGAACCCAGTCTTTCATGCTCGTACGAAGCACATAGAGGTCCACTACCACTTTGTCAGAGAGAGGGTCTTAGCAGGAGACCTTGACCTTGTTTATGTCAGCACACAGAGGATCAGGTAGCTGACATCTTCACCAAAGCATTCGGTACAGAGAAGCTCTACAGATTCAGGGCTTCGCTTGGTGTACATGAGATGGAGTTGAGCTCGTCTAGTGAGGCGGTGGCCACTGATGACCCGCCTGGGGGATAGGCCCCACATTTACACCACTGGCATGGTTGGTGAGATCATGGGAGATATGCAGCCAGTGGGATGAGAGGCTGTGTGACAGCCATTCTAGAGACTGGCATAGTTATAGCGCCAGCTCATTTAGTCGGGTTCACACTATAGAGAACCCGTGTATGTATTGGTTGAGTACCTTTCATATTATGTGTACTCTTATCTTTGTATATGGTGTGTTGAGTGTTGAGTAGAGAAGAAGAAGATTTTCAGCCTCTCACCTTGTGTGTTCTCTATTAGGGTTTTGTGAGTGTGTGTGTGTGCTTGCAAAGCTCAAGCTCTCTTCCCCCCTGCATCTTTTCATTGACTCTAATGTATAGTATTTTGACAGTGGTGCTACAAAGCACATTACCTCACATTGTGATATGTTCACTTGTCTTGAGGCTATCTCTAATGGGAATACTGTCACATGTGCCAATAATGCTTCTTACCCAATGAAGGGCGTTGGTAAAATTATGCTTACTGCTGCAAATGGCAGCGCTTTCACACTTTCAGCAGATGCTTTGTATGTGACAGGGATAAAGAAGAATCTATTGTCTGTCTCTACGCTTACTAGACTTGGATTTGTAGTCAAATTTGTGGATGATAGATGTACTGTTCATGATTTGACTTCGGGTGATACGATTATTGTATCTGGCACCTTGTTTCGTGGGCTGTATAGGCTCAATTCTTATGACAAGTGTGTGGAAGATTCAGCAAATGCAGTTTCTGATGAAAAGGCAGTTTCAGATGCAAAACTATGGCATGCTCATTTTGGTCATCTAAACGTTGCTAGTTTGCTGCGTTTGCAGAAATTTGATATGGTTGCTTCCTTGCCCCCTCTTGAGGCACCATTGAAACATGTTTGTGAAGGCTGTATTTTGGGCAAAATGCAGCGTTCTGCGTTTCCAAAGGATGGTTCTGTGCGGACCACTCGCAAATTGCAACTTGTACATAGTGATGTATGTGGGTCTATGCAAACTCCGTCATTTGGTAAACACTTGTACTTCGTGACTTTCATTGATGATTACTCAAGGCATGCATGGGTATATCCACTGAAGGCAAAGTTCGAAGTGTTTTTGTGCTTCAAACAGTTTTTGCTTATGGTTGAAAATGTATCCAATTGTAATGTGGGCACCCTCCGTTTTGATCGAGGGGGGGAGTACATGTCTAAAGAGTTTGATGCATTTCTGGCTAGTCGTGGGATAAAACACCAATGTACAGTGCCGTATACCCCTCAGCAAAATGGTATTGCTGAGAGAAAAAACAGGTCACTTATGGAGATGGCACGATGTATGGTCAAGAGCCAAGCTTTGCCACATGCATTTTGGCTTGAGGCTGTCATGTGTGCTGCATAGGCATGGCAGGAAGCCTTCTATTGGTCACTTGCGTGTCTTTGGTTGCTTGGTCTATGCTTTAGTGCCTGTGCAACAACGCAGAAAATTGGATGATAAGGCTGTCAAATGCATTTTTGTTGGTTACAGTGCTGAGAGCAAGGGTTACAGATTGTATCATCCACAGTCAAAGCGTATCTTGATTAGTCGAGATGTTGTTTTTGTGGAAGATGCTGTGCAACCTTTGTTATCATGTACCAAAGAGACAGGTGTGAGCTCACGGGATGTATTTGATACGTTGTTGCCTCTCTTTACAGGTGGGAATTCAAATGTAAGTCCTAAATAATGAGGCAAATATTCAGCTTATGCAGATTTCAAACGACATCATAGATCAGCCTATTTTTGATGCAGATTTACAGGATGTAATGCATGAGGATAGGGCTGAAAATGAGCAGGCTAGAGGTATGCCAAAATGGCTGGTGCAAACCTTGCGTGATAGTAAGATTGATGCACCTATGACTAGTCGTACTCGTTCAGGTTTTCAGCATGCCTCTTATACATCAGATTGTTATGCTTTGGCTGTGTCTAGTATGTGTGAAGAGGAAGAACCTCTTTCATTTGATGAGGCACAAAATTCAAAAAATTGGTTGGCTGCAATGCAAAGTGAATATGATGCTATAATGAAGAATGGTACATGGTCTTTGTGTGATTTGCCTATTGGTAAAAAAACCATTGGGATGTAAGTGGGGTTTTAAGTTGAAACGAAAGCCAGATGGCAGTGTTGATCGCTACAAGGCTAGACTTGTTGCAAAGGGTTATGCTCAAGAAAAGGGCATTGATTTTGATGAAACCTTTGCTCCCACTTGTCGTATGACTACCATTCGTAGCATTTGTGCATTGGAAGCTCATAATGGTTGGAATGTACATCAGTTGGACATAAAGACTGCCTCGTGGTTTTGTTCAAAAAGGGCAGGAAAACAAAGTGTGCAGGTTGAAAAAGGCTTTATATGGTTTAAAGCTCCACGAGCTTGGTATGAAAAGATACATGCATATTTGACTACACATGGTTTTCAGAATAGTCCAACAGAAAGCACTTTGTATGTTAAACGTGTGGATGATGTACATCTAATCATTGCTCTCTATGTCGATGACATGCTGCTCACAGGACCAAATGATAGTCATATTGCTGATTTTAAGGCTGACTTGAATGCCTCTTTTGAGATGTCAGATTTGGGGCATTTGCATCATTATTTGGGGATACAATTTAAGCAGTGTGATGGAGGTATTGCTTTGTGTCAGACAAAGTATATTGAGACATTGTTGCGGGAGATTTGGCCTTTAAGACTGCAAGCCTATTGCTACTCCAATGGAGACAAGTTTGAAGTTGTCTTCATAATGCTGGAGATCACTTTGATGTCACACTCTATCAGACAGCTGTTGGTTGCCTCATTTATGTATGCATTACGAGGTCGGACATTCAGTTTGCAGTCTCACAGGTGAGCAGGTTTATGCATAGCCCAGGGTCTCAACATTGGAAGGCAGTTAAACGCATCTTTCGCTACTTGAGTGGCACCATACATCTTGGGTTGTTTTATCCCAAGGGGGGATCGTTGCCACCAGATTTATATGCTTTTTCGAACTCAGATTGGGCTGGTTGCTATGACACAAGAGTGTACACAAGTGGTTTTTGGTTCATGCTCGGTAGCTCATGCATATCTTGGTTGAGCAAGAAGTAACCTACTGTGGCCACTTCTAGTATTGCCTGATAGCCGAGACTCTTTATAAAAGAGGAAAGGATGACGTTCTTAGGCGTTGTGCCCGAGAGGATGAGTATCTATACATTTTGCAAGAGGCACATATGGGCGTAGCCGGTGGTCACTTCTCAGGAGACTTAACTGCGCGAAAGATCTTACAATCAGGGTATTGGTGGTGTTTGGGGCATCATAGCATAGCGGAGGCTACACTCCAACCCACACACTTGTCAATCCGTGAATGCAACCCGGTTAGCGCATAGAGGCTATCCCGAATGGGAGAAGATGAGTTAACCACATACTAATGACTTCTAGTCCTACTCAATCCTTCTCAACACTCAAGCAATCAATCTTACATAATCAAAGCATCAAGATTAGGCTACACTTAAGCACACAAATGCAACTTATGCAAGGAACCTAATATGCAAAGAGCTTTCACACAAGCCTCAACTACACATTATTTCAAGCACAAGCTTCATCACAAGCACTCTACAACTCACAAATCAAAACATCATTAAGAAATCTAGATTAGCAAGAGTGTAGACCAAAATCCTCATATCATTGAAAATGTAAAGAATAGAAAGTACAAGATTGAAGCATGAATGGAGATGGAGAACCTTGGGAGAGCACTTGAGAAGGAGCTATGGAGCAAGCTCTCTCTATGAGCCTCTCAACCAAATGACCAAAGAGTCCTCTAGCTCTCAAATGAGCCACCTTTTATACAAAAATTCTAGAACTCTCAAAAGTTCCCATGTGGGATTATTGTCAAGCCCTCTCCCACATTCATCTACAACTTTGAACTCTTTTCAAGAGCCCTAAGCGTCTTTTTTGTTGCATCCTTGTATTGATCTTCATTCGTCATGCAACAGGTGGCCCACTATGTTCCAAGATGCATCACTCTTTGTGAAGGGATGTGATGAATGCCAACGATACAAGAAACCCCAGTGGAAAGATCAAATGCCCCTACACCCGATCAAAGTAAACCAACCATTTGAAAAGTGGGGTTTAGACTTTGTAGGTCCAATTAGCCCAGCGGCCCGCAACACACAATCTTGCTATATTATTGTGGCCACTGACTATATGACCAAATGGGCTGAAGCGAAAGCGACACGTAAGGCAGATGCAAGGACAACAGCCAAGTTCCTCTTTGAAAATATAATCACACGCTGTGGTTGTCCTTTTGAACTTGTGAGCGACAATGGTACGCATTTTATAAATGAAGTGATTAAGGAGCTCACAACAAATTTCATGATATCCCATCATAAATCTACTCCTTACTATCCGCAAGCAAATAGCCAAGCCAAGAGTACCAACAAGACCTTAATCTCTGTTTTGACAAAGACAGTTGAAGCTCATCGCACGGATTGGGATCTAAAGCTTACAACAGCTTTATGGGCCTATCGTACTGCATACAAAGTGGCTATTAATTGCACACCATTCAAAATGGTATATGGCCAAGAAGCAGTCATGCCGTGGGAATTTGTCATTCCTAGTCTTCGTGTTGCTACTCAAGAGGGTTGGGATGGTAATCCCTTAGCAGAGCGTCTGTATATCCTTGATCGGCTAAACAAAGAAAGACAATTGGCTGTGTACAATGCCCTTGTGGAGAAGGATAGAAGGAAAAAATGGTTTGATCGCCACCTCAAGGACAAGGACATCAAGGTTGGGGATAAAGTCCTGATGTATGGAGTGCATAACAAAAAGAAGAAGCTCAAATATGCTGGTAAGGGACCGTATAGAGTATGTGAAATTACCCCGCAAGGTACCATCAGAGTGGAGACTCTCGACGGAGTTGAAACCATTGGATTCCTTAATGGCAGTAAATTCAAAAGATACTATGACCCCCTAAGCCAAGAGGAGTTATATGCAATCCATCAAAAGAAGACAGCTAAAGAACAAGCTGAGCTTAAGAAGATACAAGCGAGAGTTGAAGCCAAAGAACGTCAACAGCGTGCTAGGCGACAACGAGAAGCCAAGTTGGAAATTACGCAAGTATTTTTCAAGGAGGCAGAGGAGGATTCACTGGAATCTGACCCACCTCTAAGATACCCAATTGAGTTACAGAGTCCTTACGGGGAGGTGCTGTATAATGCATTATTGGATACAGGAGCTCAACACAATTTGCTATCATATGGCGTATGGTGTCAACTTGGAAAACCACCTTTATCCAAGAGTGCTATCCAAGTTCAAGGTATCAACAAGAAGAAAACTCCTGTTTCAGGAATTCTGCACACTCCGGTTGCCTATGATAAGGGGACCGTAATTCAAAGCTTTTTGGTTATGCCTGTTGGTACTATGGAAGGCACTGTAAACTTAGGGCGCAAATGGATGATGGCCACCAAGTGCAATATCGATTGGACAACCAGACGAGTCACAACGCAAGAACCAACACTAGGTCTGACCGCTCAAAATCTCGCACCTAAGTCATCCACTCAAATATTAGATAATGAAAAATCACAAAGCCCAATGGCAAAACCATCTTTCATTGTTTGCCATCCCTCTAACGCTTCAACGCCAAGAGTGGAAACAGGCAAGGTGGTCTCTAAGGTTCCGCTTACTATGCCAAAGAGTATATACAAATGGGTTCCAAAAGCTTCGTTAACAGCTACTTCCCCTGCTCAATCTCGTTCAGCCACCAAGAAGCCTCGTAAAAGGAAAGCAGCTAACCACCCAAGAAAGGGCAATGTAACATCGCGATGGATCCCTAAAAAATTATTAGTAGCCCAAGGGTACTACGAGGGGAATGACCAGATTTGGGTCCCTAAACATAAGCTGAATCCCTCTACATCACCTGTAAAACCTTGCAAACCAATTGTTGTACCCCAATGTCAATTCAAGATCGTGGTAAGGGAAAGGTAACAGAGCGCTCCGCACCACTTCTTCCAGAGTTAGTTTGGATTCCCAAACGATATCGATCATTACCACCTAGCTCAGGAAGGGGGGAGCCACATGAAGCTTCTAGCTCCTCATGCCAGGCACACACTCATATAGAAGTTTCTACATGCTCTACACCTACTCTTGTCAACACCCAGCAAAAAATCGATGAGTCTACGTCTCCCCTTGTAATAGTATCGTCGGAAACCATTTCCTCCATTCGTCAATGGGAGCATACACTACCATCTCTACAATTGGATGTGGCCACAAGGGTCATAAAAAGCTATCTGCCCACATCACAACCTATGACCCGCTGGACAAATTGGTTCCAAGAGGCTGCAACATCATTGCAAATAATATGATCTACCCAAGGAAAGGGGGAGCATGTACTCACGCTTGACATTCTAATGCTTCCTCCTTAACCTTCTCCCTTGACCATGTAATTGCCAAATGAAAAGATGCAGGGGGGAAGAGAGCTTGAGCTCTTGCAAGCACACACACACACTCACAAAACCCTAATAGAGAACACACAAGGTGAGAGGCTGAAAATCTTCTTCTTCTCTACTCAACACTCAACACACCATATACAAGAATAAGAGTACACCCAATATGAAAGATACTCAACCAAATACATACATGGGTTCTCTATAGTGTGAACCCGACTAAATGAGCTGGCACTATAACTATGCCAGTCTCTAGAATAGCTGTCACACAGCCTGTCATCCCACTGGCCGCATATCTCCCATGATCTCACCAACCATGCCAGTGGTGTTAGTGTGGGGCCTATCCCCCAGGCGGGTCATTAGTGGCCACCGCCTCACTAGACGAGCTCGATATCTCAACACTCCCCCTCAAGCTCAACTCCATCTCATGTACACCAAGCGAAGCCCTGAATCTGCGGAGCTTCTCTGTACCCAATGCTTTGGTGAAGATATCAGCTACCTGATCCTCTGTGTTGACATAAACAAGGTCAAGGTCTCCTGCCAAGACCTTCTCTCTGACGAAGTGGTAGTGAACCTCTATGTGCTTCGTACGAGCATGAAAGACTGGGTTCCTAGCCAACTGTATACTGCTAATGTTGTCACAAAAATGACAACTTGTCTATCCACATAGACCCAAATCTGCAAATAGATTTCTCAACCAAGCTACCTCACATGCTGCCATAGCAGCTCCTCTGTACTCGGCCTCTGTACTCGATAGAGAAACCGTAGGTTGCTTCTTGCTGCTCCAAGTCACAGCAGCACTCCCCAAAGTAAACATGAAGCCACTGGTAGATCTTCTATCTGAAATACTACCAGCCCAATCAGCATCTATGTACCCATGTACACATCTCTGTCCCAGTCTCATAGAATAGTCCACAATGCAAGGTAGACTTCACATACCTCAGTATGCGTCTCACTGCATCCAAATGCGGTTTCCGTGGAACCTGCATAAACTGACTCACCAACCCAACAGCATAGCTCAAATCTGGTCTGGTGATCGTCATGTATATCAAACTTCCTACTATGCGTCTGTACATAGTAGGATCCTCCAAGATCTCTCCTGAATCTCCACTCAACTTGTCATTCTGATCCAATGGCACAAAAATAGGCTTACAGCCTGTCATACCATACTTGGACAACGTGTCCAAGCCATACTGTCTCTATACCATGTGGTGACCTAATCACCTCAATGCCCAAGAAATATCTGAGCTCCCCCAGATCCTTCATCTCGAACTTCTGTCTAAGTAGGATCGTTACATCAAAGATCTCTGCATCATGGTCCCCCGTAATGATCAAGTCATCTACATAGATGACAACAAGCACAACTCCTCTATCACCATGTCTCACATACAGCGAGAAATCTGCATTGGCTACATGAAAGCCAATAGTGACAAGATATTCAGAAATCTTGTCAGACCATGCTCTTGGTGCTTGCTTTAAGCCATACAAGGCTTTCTTCAACCTGCAAACATGCTTGGGGTGACTCACATCCTCATAACCAGGTGGCTGCAACATATACACCTCTTCTTGCAAATCTCCATGCAAGAATGCATTCTTTACATCCATCTGATGTAAAGACCATTGCTTTGACGCAGCCACTGCTATCACAACTCTCACCGTTTCCATCTTAGCAACTGGGCTGAAAGTTTCTTCATAATCAATCCCATATGTCTGCGCATATCCTTTGGCTACCAATCTAGCCTTGTACCTGTTTATGCTTCCATCACTGTTATGTTTAACTTTGTACACCCACTTGCATCCAATGGCTTTCTTGCCTTCAGGCAATTGCACTAAATCCCAAGTTTCATTTCCATATAGTGCATCCATCTCCTCATCCATAGCTTTCTCCCAACACACATTTCCAACAGCCTCATCAATGCATGTGGGCTCAACAACCAGCACAACCTTTGCCATATATGCATAGTGATGTGCCACATAACCATCATATGTAAATCTCTGCATAGGGTTCTTCACTCTCCCTGATCTTCGCAGCTTTTCATTCATGGCTTCCATAGCCTTCTTTACACCAGGTGTTCTCATAGCTGGGATCCCAAGCTCCTCATCAAGGCTCATATCTGAGCCACTAGACTCTCCATCAACATGAGAATGCCCTGCAGAAATGTCAGGCATACCAAGGGGCTCAACCACTTTCTCTTTTCCTTTACGTGATGTAGTAATCACATATGCAGGATTGGTATTACGACGCAGCCTACCACTCCATGGTCTATCAACAGACCCACTAGATGAGGACTCTCGTGGTCCACTCAAAGACTGTGATTGCTGACCTACATTTTGTGCAACCACACTTCCACTCACATCAGCCCCAACAGCTTCTTTTTCAGCAGCATACCAGCTGCTCATCTCATCAAAGACAACATCCCTGCTTACCCTCAACTCACATGTAGCAGGGTTATAACACCTGGATCCCTTTTGCTCAAGGGAGTATCCAATAAACACACATTTTTCAGCTTTTGGATCCAGCTTAGTTCTCAGCTCATCTGGCACATGCACATATGCAATGCATCCAAAGACTTTCAGATGAGACAAATCTGGTTTTCTGCCAGTAAACCTCTCCTCTGGAGTTACATCATGTATGGCTGCAGTTGGAGTCCTGTTCATGATGTATACTGCTGTAGAAACAGCCTCAGCCCAATAGCAATGCGGCATATTCTTCTCTTCCATCAATGCTCACGCAATCTCAGCAATGTGCCTGTTTTTCTGCTCAGCAACTCCATTTTGCTGCGGAGTGTATCTGCATGTATACTGTCTCCGAATACCATTCTTCTTCAAATATTCAGAGAACTCATTGGAGAAGTACTCTCCCCCTCCATCTGACCTTAGGCACATTACATATTTCCCTCCAAAACTCTGAAATTCTGAAAGTGAGTGAACACCTCACTCTTCTCCTTCATGAAATATACCCACACTTTCCTTGTGTGGTCATCAATGAAAGTCACATAATACCTGCAGCCTCCCATAGATATGGTCTTCGTAGGACCCCATACATCTGAATGCACAACATCTAGTGCATTTCTGCTCACATATCTGTTACGTGGAAACACATGCTTTGTTTACTTCCCAAATTGGCATGCTTCACAGATTTTATGCATACCTTCCACTTTAAATTTTGGCAGCCCTGTCACAATTCCTTTTGTCTGCATAGACTTCAATCTCTGCACATTCACATGTCCAATTCTTTTATGCCATATGTCTGTGTCTGCAACAATTCCTGAACCATTTGCAAACATCGCAGCACTCATCTCAGGCATGTCTACATCCAACGTAAACATTCTGCCCACTCTCTTGCCTTTTGCAACCAACCTGCATTTGTCTTTAAAGTTTTCAACATAACACCCATCAGGGTTAAACCAAACCTGCAAACCCTGCTTAATCATCTGGCCAACTGAAACGAGATTCTTTGTTATGTTAGGTACATGAAGTACATCTGCAAGGTACTTCACTTTGCCATCCTGCATAAACAATGGCACATCTCCAACGTGGGCAATTGGATGAGCAGTGTCATCCCCTGTTTCCACAAAACCTGGTCTTTCCGGGTTTTTCATCTCCTTGAACCACTCCCCATGACTCGTCATGTGGTTCGAAGCGCCTGAATCCACATACCATACATTATCTTTTTGTGCCGCATCAACATTTTTAGACATGGCATTCACAACATGTTGCATAACAAACAATCTTTCATTATCCTCATTATTTCTGCTTGAGGATGCATAGTTGTTTTGCTGCACTTTCCCATTTTGCATGTCAGCCTGCTTCTTATAACATTCTGACTGCACATGTCCAGGCTTACCATAATAATAGCATTCACGTGCATCATTATATTGCCTTTGCCAATTTCCACGGCCTCTTTGACTCCCCCTGCCTCTGAATTTGCCTCTTCCACCTGCGTGTTGTTGTTGTTGTTGATTCTGGGACTGTTGTTGTTGCTGTTGCTGCTGGCCATAATTCTGATTACCTGTTCGACCACCTCCTTGACCGCGTCCATGGCCTTCTCTACCTCGTCCTCTTCCTGAAATCGTGTAGAAGGCCTGTTGCTCTGAACTGTTTTTGCTTTGTGAAGACTGTTGGTCTTCACCCAAGTTCTTCTCTTCAATAATCAGCATAGACACCAAATCTGTAAAGTTGGGAATGTTTTCCCAAGTCTGAATAGACGTCTTGAACGCCTTGTATTGTGGCCCGAGACCACGTAGACAGACCTCCACCTTATCATCATCATCTACTGACACACTAATATATGCAAGGGATTCCACAATACCCTTTATCTTCAACGCATAGTCATTCACAGACATGCTCTTTTTCTCCACAGTATGAAGTTCATTCTTCAACTGTATCTTATGTGCCTTGGTATTTGTTTCATAAAGCTTTACCAAGGTGTCCCACGCCTCCTTAGGGGACTTGGCATCCTGAATGTGCCCAATCATGGTGTTTTGTATACTAATGGAGAGCCAATACATAACCTTCCTAGCTCCTTGGTTCCAGTCTTTAAACTCTTTCACATCCGCAGCAGTTGGATTTATATCCGGTATCTCCGCGGTGCCTCTTCATGCTCACCTTCTATGTAGTCCCAATAGCCTTTTCCCATCAGGAAATTCGTCAACTTGAACCTCCAAGCATGGAAGTTATTCTTGTCAAGCTTCTCAGCCACAATCTGAGTTATCCCATCATTTGACATCTTGCCAAACACACAATTTTACTAGAAATTGCACTCTGGTTTTTCCTGCACAACTGCTGTATTTTCTGCACAGCGGTACTGCAGTCCACTCAAATGTCACAACCAGTGACCTCAATGTGCATACATACACGCAATGGCAACTGTAGACCTCTTTGCAGCACCCACAGTGCCTGACAGTCAATCTGTCTTCCTGCAGTACTTAAAACAGAGTTCTGCAGAGAATCGATGACTTACCCGCAGTGTTCGAAATCGCCTGCTTTCTGAAAACGGAGGTCCAGACGCGCCCGAAACACGTTTTCGGCCCGAAAATTGCAGTCCAAAGGACTACATAGTTGCCCTATAGCTTTACTCCCGCGAAGAAAGCTCCTCAATCAGAGATCGTTTGCCGGTGCCTCCCGTAGAGCTCCCGACAAGGGTGTAGTCACCAACACAATAGGGAAGAGTAGTTGAAGCTCTTACCCTCGTACCGCTTCCTGTGGTTCTCTTTCTTGCAGCTCAGCCCTTAGCACGAACCAGGCTCTGATACCATGAAAAGATGCAGGGGGGAAGAGAGCTTGAGCTCTTGCAAGCACACACACACACTCACAAAACCCTAATAGAGAACACACAAGGTGAGAGGCTGAAATTCTTCTTCTTCTCTACTCAACACTCAACACACCATATACAAGAATAAGAGTACACCCAATATGAAAGATACCCAACCAAATACATACATGGGTTCTCTATAGTGTGAACCCGACTAAATGAACTGGCGCTATAACTATGCCAGTCTCTAGAATGGCTGTCACACAGCCTGTCATCCCACTAGCCGCATATCTCCCATGATCTCACCAACCATGCCAGTGGTGTAAGTGTGGGGCCTATCCCCCAGGCGGGTCATTAGTGGCCACCGTCTCACTAGACGAGCTCGATATCTCAACACCAAATTCAAGGGGATGTATATATATAGCTTCATACATTAAAAAAAAACAAAGAAAAGAAAAACAAAAAATAGTAAAAAGAGCAAGAGCACAAAAGAGGAGAAATATCCGTATACAATCAAGAACTAGATATCACAAAACTACTGATGCTATATCTGTGTTTGCAGATATGGCAGATGCACGATCATCATACACTTCATCCACTCCCACCTTTGGTGAGAGGTATCATCTATACCTTTCTCAGATATTTCACATGTGCTATCCTGTAATTGAAACTGAATGGGATCATATAGATGTACTAGCCAGAGAGGAAAATGTTGAGGAATTAGAATGGCTAATTCGCCTATTGACCATGACTGACCCCTACTCCATAGCGGAAATATCCCCGATAGCCCAATGCTTTCCTTTTCCACAAGATGACTTACATTCTTGATGAGTTTATGTGGATGGGAAAATGAAAAGGAAATATCTGACAATGATGAATGGACGGATGAAACTCATGGCACTACTGAGGTTGACTTTATTTATTTGGATGATGCGGATAGAGGCTTAGCCTTAGGGCTAGAGCCAGGACTCTACAACATCCTCTTACCGTATCCTCAGTAGTAGTGTGGTGACCGGTAGGTAGGTTAGTGTTTTCAAGTTTTCTCTAGTCTGGATTCCTTAAACGAGTCTTTAATTTTTCACACTGATGTGCCTCTCGAGGTATAGTGCTTGTTAGTTGATTGTCCAGGTTGAAAAGTTTGAGGTGGGTTCGCTTTCAAGTCCTGAGATAGCCGCAACGCTCATACATAAATATCTCATCAAATTGCGGGCATTTCTCTCATCGAATCAAGGAGATCTCCAAAATACAGGTGTAATTCTTCCATACCCACTCTTTCGTTTTTTCTATTCAATTAATTGCATGAACTATAATGCATGACCACATGAAAATTGTCAATGTACTACTTAGTTTTTGAAGTTGCTTGACGTGCTAGTGTAAATCATTAATGAGCTTAACCTTATTGGATATATTCCTGAGAATGCATGACGTCTTTAGTTAACCTTGGAATACGATTGTCTTAGGTCTAGGGTCAAACCATCTTAATGTTTGACACCTGGCCATGTGTGTGTTGACCTTTAGGACATAGCTTTTACCTCTTTGTCGAAAGGATGCAAGACAAATTATAGTCAGGAGCGAAGATCACAAGAAATAGATTTATTTAAAAAAAAGCCTACAATAAATGGCAATACAAGTCTATGATGTGCTTTAATGTTAGCCTATCGCCTTATTGATACTTGGTAGGCGAGGAGTATTCTACTCCAGACCGATGCCTTGGTTGGTAGGGGGTAGCCTTGCCTAAGGTGAACTAATAGATTCCTAGATAATGCCTTGTGTTAAACATGGTACCAGGATCGATGTTAGTTTTGCCTTAGGAAGGTCGCCATTGTGTGTAAAAATTGTCACGTGCAAAAAAACCCAAAAAAAAGGCAAAAGGCTCTTGTAACTCTGATGTTTCTTGAGTCCCTAGGCTTGTGGTATTAACTTGTTCTTAGAGTAGACACAATGTGGTCATCTGTTTATTTATTAAGCTTGGTTATTTTCCTTGACTTAGGCCAGTTATAAACCTTGATTAACCTTTGACACCTTGATAACTCTTGATTTACTTTCAATAATTTTAAACTCCTGTTAATTTGCTACACTAGCTCATTCATGTGACCCTTAAACTAAGTTCTCATAGCAACATCCATTGTGGTCTAACATGCTTGAATTTATACACTTTATATCTTTTGAATTTTAGCATACTTTCACTCTACTTCCCTGTTTTGCAGACGGTCCACCACAACAACCCTATCGAGCTTACCATACCATAGCTTCCGAGGACGGAATCTACATCAGGAAGGGGGGCATGTTAACCTATGACGGACAATGAGACGTACTATGTTTTACGTCATGTAATTAGTTTAACTATTCTGAGTCATGGGCCGGGCTTGTCGGCACCATATGTTAAGGATGAAGGGATTGGGTGATCACCGATGAGAGGTGCACCTTGAATATCAGTAGGATAAGCGTTAGGATCGGCCGGCCATATATGGGCGCCCAAGTGTGAATGGCCAAGTCACCTATAAGAGTCAAATGTAACCCTAAAAATCCTCATTCTCATGTGTTGTGAATACAAGAGTGCTCTTGCCTTATCTCTTTGGTTTCCTTCTCCTGCGTGTGTGAGAGAGAGAGAGAGAGTGAGAGAGCGATCGAGCACTGTGTAGCAGCACGGCGACGGAGAGGCGGTAGAGCGGCGGCGGCGGCTCCTTCTTCACTGCGATGCGAGAATCCTTCAAGGCGGTGGGTGACACACCCTTTGCATTCTGTTTGAGCTTCCTTCCTTGGTTGTATGCTTGCAGCCATTCGTGGCTTGCATACGGTGTCCGGCAAGTTCCCAGCAGCTACGACCTGTGCGGCAAAAGCGCACACTTGGCAACGCGGACTAAGGTGGAATAACCGGGGGTGGTAAGGGCATTTCACGCACCCTAAGGATTTCTCTATGGGCCACTTCTTGGCCATGTTGAGGTTCATTATGAAGTGTAGGTATTGGCAAGGCTAGCGGTTGCCTAGGGTTGGCGCGGGCAACACCTGAGGTAGAGATCTAGCTAAGGAAGCTTTTTGATGATAGAAATTGGAGACCTCATGATTTTCCCATTTCACACAATATGTATAGTAGAGGCTAGGGCAGGGTCTGAGATGTGGACACTCTATTTTGGTATGGTTAGCTCAACAAACCGGGCACCATACAATATTCCTCTTTGGATAAAGATGGGGTTGGACTCCTTGATCTCGACCTTGGCCGGTTCTCCATTATTGGGTCATTTCGTAAGATTCCTCCCTCCAGCATTTGAGGTGTGCGGGTGTAAGAACCTCCCCTTCTGATCTTATAATTATTCCCCTCTCTGAAATAAAAGAAAGATCCTGTTTTACCCTGTTTTGGCCTAGAGAGAGAAAATGTCTAGAGGGAGGTAATTCAAAATTGAGATATTTTTGGATATAAAAATCCTCCTAGTGTCTAAAATGATTTCCCTTGAAACAGAAATTCAAAAAGAACTTTCCAATGTGCAATTGGAATTAATTAAAAATAGGTATAAAGGACCTTAGCCTAAGGGTTTAGATTTTCAAAAAAATTTGAATTATGCTTCAATTAAGGTTCCTATGGACCAATAAGATTAGTCCAAATGTAGGGAGGAGATAAATTGAAGAATAAAATAAAACCCCCCAAAAATGAGTAAATGCTCACATACGATGAAGAGTTGACTAAGGACAAGGTTTATTAGTTTAAAAAGAAGAGATATTTAGAAGAAATGATGCATTTTTGACACCTCAGTGTGGGGATCTCCCCTCATGAAGGTGGCACCTATTTCACATGTATGGAAGAGTTTTAAACTCATAAATAATAAGATATTATCATCTCTACTCTCTCCTATTTCAACTAGATCCAAAAAGTAAGCTAAACTGACCCAAAAATGGTCAAAAATTGACCAAACTCATCTGGAAAATTCTAGAATCAGTTTGCTTGGTTAGAGGCTCATTTTTTCCTATAAATAGAAGCCTCCCCCTTTGTAAAAGGTTAATAGTGTTCATGTACTGTTAAAGATGCATAAAAGATTTATTTTTATTTCAAAAGTGTTATTTTCATTAAAATTGATTTTATGCATAGAAAGATGCATAAAAGATTTATTTTTAATTCAAAAGTGTTATTCTCATTAAAATTGATTTTATGCATGAAAAGATTCATAAAGGATTGATTTTTCTATTAAAAGTGTTATTCTCATTAAAATTGATTTGATGCATAGAAAGATGCATAAAAGATTTATTTTTATTTCAAAAGTGTTATTCTCACTAAAATTGATTTTATGCATAGAAAGATGCATAAAAGTTTTTTTTTCAAAAGTGTTATTCTCACTAAAATTGATTTTATGCATAGAAAGATGCATAAAAGATTTATTTTTAATTCAAAAGTGTTATTCTCATTAAAATTGATTTTATGCAGAGAAAGATGCATAAAAGATTTATTTTTATTTTAAAAGTGTTATTCTCATTAAAATTGATTTTATGCATAAAAAGATGCATAAAGGATTTATTTTATTTCAAAAGTGTTATTCTCATTAAAATTGATTTTATGCATAGAAAGATGCATAAAGGATTTATTTTTCTTTCAAAAGTGTTATTCTCATTAAAATTGATTTTATGAATAGAAAGATGCATAAAGGATATATTTTTCTTTCAAAAGTGTTATTCTCATTAAAATTGACTTTATGCATAGAAAGATGCATAAAGGATTTATTTTTCTTTCAAAAGTGTTATTCTCATTAAAATTGACTTTATGCATAGAAAGATGCATAAAGGATTTATTTTTATTTCAAGTGTTATTCTCATTAAAATTGATTTGATGCCTAGAAAGATGCAGAAAGAATTTAATTTTATTTCAAAAGTGTTATTTTCCTTAAAATTGAGTTTATGCATAAATAGATGCATAAAAGGATTTTTATATAAGTGTTATTCCCACTGAAGTTGATTTTTATGCATAAATAGATGCGTAAAGAATCTTTATATCAAAAATTAGAACTCTCTTAAATTCTATGAATAGATGTGATGTGAATTAGATAGATGTGAATGGATGGATGGATGTGATAAGAATAGAGGTGAATAGATGTGATGAGATGTAATGTGAATCAAATAGATGTAAATGGATGGATGAATGTGATGTGAATAGAGGTGATGAGATGTGAGGTGAATAGATGTGATGAGATGTGATGTGAATCAGATAGATGTGAATGGATGGATGGATGTGATGTGAATAGAGGTGATGAGATGTGAGGTGCGTAGATGATATGAGATGTGTAAGATCCCTGTCCCCACCGTGCCAGGGGTGCTAAGCTCTTCTTGTGCGGGGCAGGGTCCCACACTTGGGGCCTCGCCCATGGATTTCTGAACAAGAGACTAATCCATTGGTTTTTCCAAAATCGAGCCCGGAAAAACTTCCTTTGCCCGGAAAGCACGGGCGATTCCACCAAGATAACGTTTCCCTAACGTAGTCAAAAGCCTTAACTAACTGAGCTCATCTGACCGAACCCGTAAGTCCCATAGTTAGATCAGGGAAAAAGATTGTACTTGGATCATAGAGACCAACGCTTTTTTCCTCATTGAGAGGCACAGTCGTTGATTCTTTTTATTCATCTATCGAACTAAACAGAAATTGAGTCTCGATTTACGGCGGATCCATAAGTCCAGCCTAAGTCCCATGGGTTAGCCAACCGCCCAACCACTGTAGTGATGGGATACAATTAGGAATTTGGTTAGGTTTTGTCCTGGGTACCAGGGAAAAGAGTTCCCAGGCCCCCTAGCCGGATGTTCATGCAAACATAAAACTAGTCACACCACTTACACACTCAATATGAAATTGCCTTTTTCTCAGCATCAGCTATCTTTAAATTAATGAAACCATTGTGTCACTTATCACACCACTTACACACTCAATATGAAATTGCCTTTTTCTCAGCATCAGCTATCTTTAAATTAATGAAACCATTGTGTCACTTATCACAATCCTCAAAATCTCTGGTTGAATCCTTGTTTCCAATCATTCCTTCATCGGTGTACTTATGGCATCATTGGCAACGAGAATGCTCACCACCTGTTCACACAGGGGCCTTTTCGATAGTTCCTAGCTCATAGTAACCGGCAATATATTCACATAACAAAATGGAATCTCCATGGAAGATCAACAAGATCAACTACCAGATCCATATAAAAGAGTCATGGACTCATCCGTTGAGGACCAGCAAGGTCAATCAACCAGATCCATGCCTGATTTTAGAAAAGAACTCTTACTCCTTGATTCAATATCTTCCACGACGCACGTGTGAGTATCTTCGGCGAGCCAGAGCCCGAGTACCGTATGGTTAGCACCCTCTAGGATCCTTCGTCGCAGGTCACCTAGCGCTTCACTCATAGGCTGCTTCCTTGGTCGTCCCTCATCCACTGTATCAGAAGCTCACCATTTAAATTGAACCGAGGCTGGTTAAGACCTCGACCGACCATGCTACGCGAGACGTCCTCCGTTGACTCTCCGTCAGCTGTTGCAACTTTATCAGTTAGGTCTCCACGACCTTAATCACAAGACGGTCAAAATGCTTCCCCAGCATTCTTGACATAAAACAGTCATTTACAAACAGGTCACAAATACAGTTTCTATAATGACTCTTGTCTTTCCACATTATCTCTCTCATCAGCCCACATTACTTATTCCACATTCCATTCATATGTGTACTCATTGTCATACAATCACATCATTTTCCATCTCATCACCTCCGATTCATTCACATCACATATCATTTATTCACATCCCAATTCACATGTCATCACATCTCATCCATTCACTCATATCGACGTCACATCATTTCACATACACATTCACATTCATTATTCTACATACACATCCACATTCGTACATCCACATCCACTTCCACATCCGCATTCATACATACACATCCATACATCCACATCCATATTCATACATCCACATCCACAACCACATCCATACATCCATTTTCACATCCACATCTACATCCATAGCCATACATCCATTTTCACATCCACATTCATACATCCACATCCACATTCACATCCACATCCACATCCACATCTACATTCATACATCCATACATCCCCATTCACATTCATACATCCACATCCATACATCCATTTCTACATCCACATCCACATCCATACATCCATTTCTACATCCACATCCACATCCATACATCCATTTCCATATCCATACATCCACATCCACATCCATACATCCATTTCCACATCCTTACATCCATTTTCACATCCACATTCATACATCTACATCCCCATTTACATTCATACATCCACATCCATATTCACATCCACATCCATATCCACATCTACATTCATACATCCACACATCCCCATTCACATTCATACATCCACATCCACATCCACATCCACATCCATACATCCATTTTCACATCCACATCCACATCCATACATCCACATCCACATCCACATCCACATTCATACATCCACACATCCACATCCTTCAACCCACATCATTCACACATCAAACCACATCATCTATACATCCATCCACATAAATTCACATCATTCACATCCATCCACATTAATTCACATCATTCACATCCTAATTCACAGGACATCCAAATATTCATAGAATGTAAGAGAATTTTATTTTTTTTGATATAAAGATTCTTTACGCATCTAATTAGGCATAAGGACAACTTTAGTGGGAATAACACTTTTATAAAAATCCTTTTATGCATCTATTTATGCATAAATTCGATTTTAAGGAAAATAATACTTTCGAATTAAGAATAAAATTCTTTATGCATCTTTCTATAAAACCAAAATTGATAAGAATAACTCTTTTGGAATAAAAATAAAATTCTTTATGCTTCTATTTATGCATAAAATCAAAATTGATGAAAATAACTCTTTTGAATTAAAAATAAAATTCTTTATGCATCTTTCTATGCATGAAATCAAAATTGATAAGAATAACACTTTTGGATTAAAATAAATTCTTTATGTATCTTTCCATGCATAAATCCAATTTAGTAGTAGGAATTACACTTTTAGAATAAAAGAATTTCTCTTATGCATCTAATTTATGCATAAAATCCATTTATGATGAAAATCATGCTTTTATTATAAAAAAATCTTTTATGCATATGTTTATGCATACAAATCATTTATGATAAAAATCACTCTTTTAATATAAAAGAATTTCTTTTATGCATAAAAATCATTTATAAAATGAAAATCACACTTTTAATATAAAAAGATATCTTTTATGCATATGTTTATGCATACAAATCATTTATAAAAATCACTCTTTTAATATAAAAGAATTTCTTTTATGCATCTAATTTATGCATAAAATAATTTATGATGAAAATCACACTTTTAATATAAAAAAATATCTTTTATGCATACAAATCATTTATGATGAAAATCACACTTTTATAATCAAAATAACAATTTCAATATGCTTCCTTCTATGCATAGAATTTAATTCTAAAGAAAGTAACACTTTTTAAATAAAATATTTTTAGTATGCATTTTCTTATACCTAGGATGAAAATTAACACTTCAAGAATACATATACGATGGGAATTACTCTTTTTGAATTAAAAAAAGTAAAACTTATTTTTCACAATTTTAGAAAACTTCACCATAACCTCCTTTGTATGGCTAACCGTTTTTCAATTTTTAATTCTCTAAAATTAATTAGAAGTTCACCAAGAGTATTTAAATCATTCTAATGTAAACATCTTATCAAAGAGAATCAATATAAAAAACTTGATTTTATCCAATAATCATTCATCTAGGATAAAGAATGGTTGGATTTACTAAAGAAGAGAGGGGAATGCCTTTTTTCAATGAGACATAACATCATAATCATTTAAGAGAGAGAAGACAAAAATCATAAAAAACCATAAAATGAAATAGAAAAGAGAAGAATCTCCAACTTACAAGGATAATTTGAGAGCTTTCCTTTGGCTTGATGGTTTGAGGGATCTACTCTTGTTTGAAACAAGAGTGGCCACTAATCTTTAGAAGAGGGAAGGTCAAAAAACTAATGAATTATGAGTAAATTCACAGTTTTTGGCTCTTGGGAGAAGCAGGGTAACAGTGCGAAAAACACTATTAAGCTTCAACAAAGGGGGAGGCTTCTATTTATAGGAAAAAGTGAACCTCTAACCAAGAAAACTGATTCTAGAATTTTCCAAATCAGTTTGGTCAAATTTTGACCATTTTTAGGTCAGTTTAGCTCACTTTTTGGATCTAGTTGAAACAGGAGAGAGGAGAGATAAAAATATCTCATTATTTGGGAGTTTAAAACTCTTCCCCACATGTGAAATAGGCACCTCCTTCATGAGGGGAATTCACCCATACTGAGGTGTCAAAAATGCATCATTTCTTCTAAATATCTCTCTTTTTTAACTATTAACCTTGTCCTTAGTCAACTCTTCATCTTATGTGAGTATTTACTCATTTTTGGGAGATTTTCCTTTTATTCTTCCATTTATCTCCTCCCTACATTTGGATGAATCTTATTGGTCCATAGGAACCTTAATTTAAAATTTCAAAAAAATCTTGACCCTCAGGAGATAAGGCCTCTTGAACAGATTATACTTGATTTCTAATGCACCTTCTCTGAAAATCTTTTTGAACTTCTATTTTGGGGGAACTTGTTTTAATAAGAAGAGATATTTTTCCATCCAAAAATATTTAAAAGCTGAATTACCACTCTTTAGAAGATTTTATCTCTCTAGGCCAAAACTGGTAGAAATAAAATCTTTTATATTTTTGAAGAGGGATTTGACTACAGGGAAAGATACTGGACATCGTGAGAGGCTGGGGAGGAATCTTATAGATGTGATGTGAATCAGATAGATGTGAATGGATGGATGGATGTGATGTGAATAGAGGTGATGAGATGTGAGGTGAATAGATGTGATGAGATGTGAGATGAATAGATGTGATCAAATGTGATGTGAATTAGATAGATGTGAATGGATGGATGGATGTGATGTGAATAGAGGTGATGAGATGTGAGGTGAATATATGTGATGAGATGTGATGTGAATGGATGGATGGATGTGATGTGAATAGAGGTGATGAGATGTGAGGTGAAACTTTGATGCAACGTTTTTGGTCCTTGAGATGACGTACCTTGCCCTGGGTTTTGCACTGGTCCTTGGGCCCTATACTGATCAGCTATACCTGAAGCAAGCATAGCTTTCCAGAGACTGATGGTTCTGTCTGGGTTTATTGGCTTCCACTTTGCCCTACTTCTATTCTAGGATCCAAAGGCGAAGTGGGATCACTTGCTTGTGGTTGTTCCATGCCCCTTGCCCTAGGTTGTGGTTCTTCCAACTGTGTATTATCCAAGATAAAATTACGAAGCCTCGAAGAAAGGCTTCTCTGAGAATGTGTGGGAGAGGTAGGAGTTTTCTCTTGGTCAGATGGTTTGTCCATGCACTAAAGTTTTGGCTCTCTTGTTTCAAGGTCTTGAGTCCCTTGCCCCGTTCTTGGGTGGTCTTCACTTTCACTCTGGTACTTTCAAAGACAAGAACCTTTTGACTCCACTCGGTATTGACTGATGGGTCCGACCTTACAAAAGCAAAGGATCTTCTTGAGAGTTTTCTTTGTCACACCAATCTACCTGATCATAGGTGCATGGAAATATGGAACTGGTGTGCAAAACCCCTCTGTGGAAAAAGGATTTTTTTTGTTTGGTTTTTTTCTGGAATAGCCATATGCTTTAAAATGAATGGGCGTGTGCTTTGGAGATGAAAGAAGGAATGGAAATTCGCTTAGGAAAAGAAGGAAATGGGCATTCCAATTGGGTCCAGAGTGGAATGGACATGGCGTAGATGCCACAGACGTTTGCTTCCAAAAGAAAAATGGAATGGACGTTCCAAGTTAAGTCCAGAGTGGAATGGGCATTCGCTTCAAGGTGAGAAGGGAATGGGCATTTGCTTCTTGGCCGCAACAAGGAACAAATCTTTGCTTTTAGAAAAAGAAAAGAATATCCGTTTACTTTTAGGATTATGAGACAGAGGGTATGGCACGATTGTAAGATTCCTCTCCCAACCCCTTTTTGATGTCTAGTATCTTCCCCTGTAATCAACCCCTCTTCAGAAATATAAAGACCTTGTTTCTAACTATTTTAGCCTAGAGAGAGAAAATATTCTAGAGAGAGAATATTCAGATTTTGAATATTTTTGGATAGAAAAATATCTCTTATAATTCAGATGAGTTCCCCTAAAACAGAAATTCAAAAAGAATTTTCCAATGTGCAATTGGAATTAATTGGAAATAGGTATAAAGAACCTTAGTCTAAGGGTCTAGATTTTCAGAAATCTTTAGACTATGGTCCAATTAAGGTTCCTATGGGCCAATAGCATCAATCCATGTGTAGGGAGTAGATAAATCCAATTTGTAAAAAAGAAGATACCCAAAAATGAGTAAATGCTCACATAAGGTGAAGAGTTGAAAATGTACAAGGTTTATTAGTAAAAAACTATGAGCAATATTAAAAATATGAGATATCTTGGGAATAATGATTTTATTATGACACATATGTAAGGAAGGGGAGTCCCTTAAATGCTCACATAAGATGAAGAGTTGAAAATGTACAAGGTTTATTAGTAAAAAACTATGAGCAATATTAAAATGATTCCATTATGACACATATGTAAGGAAGGGGAGTTCTTTAAAGGATGTGCATATTTCACATAAGATGAAGAGTTGAAAATGTACAAGGTTTATTAGTAAAAAACTATGAGCAATATTAAAATGATTCCATTATGACACATATGTAAGGAAAGAGAGTTCTTTAAAGGAGGTGCATATTTCACATGCTTGAATGAGTTTTAAACTCATAAAAATTGAGATATTTCATCTCTCCTCTCTCCTCATTTAAGTCTAGTTCCAAAAAGTTAGCTTAACTGACCTAAAAATGGTCAAATATTGACCAAACTGATTTAGAAAATTCTAGAATCAGTTTGTTTGGTTAGGAGCTCAATTTTTCCTATAAATAGAAGCCTCCCCCTTGTTGAAAAATAGATAGTGTTTATGCATCGTTACTCTACTCCACCTAAGCCAAGAACTGTGAATTCATTTAATAATTCACTAGTTTTTGGAGCTTCCCTCTTTCTTCAATCCCCATTAGTGGCTCCATCAACACACTTAACCAATTGATTGGTTGGGGGCCTCTACCGTGAACAAAGAATCAAGCAAGTTGTAAGGTAATTAGTGAATATTGATCTTTCTATAATTTCTCAATGTTTCTCTCTTCTCAACCCCTCTCAAGCTTGAGAAGTTTAATTGGTATGGTTTTTTTTTTTAAATGCTATTGAAGTTTGAATAGTAGTGAAGAGTTACATAATGCTATTGAAGTTAATTTTCATTTATGTTTAAATTCTAATGATTTTTATGTAAATTCTCTCTCTCACTCAAGAAATGGTCATACTCATGACCCATTCTCAATCCAAATCAAGCTTTTCATAAAGCTTTTCCTTAACCCAAGATTAAGCTATGCTTGAGGCCAAATTAATGGCTTTTTTCTATGCTTTTAGTTTATGTATATTAATGATTCAATCCATTATGGATTAATAATCCAATTAGAGATTATTTTAATTATTTTCTTAATGATAAGCATTATCCCTTAGAAAAATTGAGATTTATCAGTCATAGCAGCGGAGCTATGGCAAAATTTTTATAAAAATTATGCATAAAATAATCTCATTCAAAGCATAAAAAGAGGACTTCCTACCATATTCTAGGAATTATCATCCTAGATTATTTGAAAGAATTTCATTACAATCATGGAGAAATTGAATTTTAATATCATGCATAAAGGATAAGTTTTTATATCAAAAGTGTTATTTTTACCATTTTTATTTCATGCATAGAAGTATGCATAATGGATAAATTTTTATATCAAAAGTGTTATTTTTACCATTTTTATTTCATGCATAAGAGTATGCATAATGATAAATTTTTATATCAAAAGTGTTACTTTTATCATTTTTATTTTCATGCATAGGAATATGCATAATGATAAATTTTTATATCAAAAGTGTTACTTTTATCATTTTTATTTTCATGCATAAGAGTATGCATAATGATAAATTTTTATATCAAAAGTGTTACTTTTATCAATTCTATTTTCATGCATAGGAATATGCATAATGATAAATTTTTATATCAAAAGTGTTACTTTTATCATTTTTATTTTCATGCATAAGAGTATGCATAATGATAATTTTTTATATCAAAAGTGTTACTTTTATCATTTTTATTTTCATGCATAGGAATATGCATAATGATAAATTTTTATATCAAAAGTGTTACTTTTATCATTTTTATTTTCATGCATAGGAATATACATAATGATAAATTTTTATATCAAAAGTGTTACTTTTATCATTTCTATTTTCATGCATAAGAGTATGCATAATGATAAATTTTTATATCAAAAGTGTTACTTTTATCATTTTTAATTTTCATGCATAGAAGTATGCATAAGAGTTGATTATTTTATTATAAAAGTGTGACTTATATCATAATTGAATTTCATGCATAGAGGTATGCATAAAAGTTGATTATTTTATTGTAAGAGTGTTACTTTTATCATATTGGATTTCATGCATATAGGTATGCATAAAAGATATTCTTTATATGCTAAAAGTGTGATTTTTCTCATAAATGGATTTTATGCTTAACTTAGATGCATAAGAGAAATTCTTTTATTCTAAAAGTGTAATTTCCTACCAAACTGAATTTATGCATAAGAAGATGCATAAAAGATTGATTTTAATTTCGAAAGTGTTAGTCTCCTTAAATGGAATTTATGTATAAATAAATGTGTAGAGAAATCTTATATCAAATATAAGAATTCTCTTTAAAAAAAAAAAAGAAGATATGAAATGTGATAAGATGTGATAAGAGGTGTATGAGATGTGATAAGAATTGATAAGATGCGTATGGAAAGTGATAGGATGTGATAAGATGTGTATGGGATGAGGTAAGAAGTGTATATGATAGAATAGGATGTATATGGGTTGTGATAGGGCGAGAATGGATGTGATGTAAAAGATTAGATGTGAAGACATATGGGGTTACATGAATGGGAATGTGAAAATGGATGTATGTATGTGGATGTGTGGATGTGGAGATGGGAGTATGGATGTATGAATGTGAAAGTGGATGTATGAATGTGAAAATGGATGTATGCATGAAGATGTATATGCATAGATGTGAATGTGGATGTAGATGTGGATGTGGATGTATGTATGTATGTGGATGTAGATGTGAATGTATAGATGTGAATGGGAATGTGGATGTGGATGTATGTATGTATATGGATGTAGATGTAGATGTATAGATGTGAATGTGGAATGTGGATGTGGATGTATGTATGTATGTGGATGTAGATGTGGATGTATAGATGTGAATGGGAATGTGGATGTGGATGTATGAATGAGGACGTGATAATGGATGTATGCATGTAGATGTGGATATATGGATATGAATGTGGATGTGGATGTATGAATGAGGACGTGATAATGGATGTATGCATGTAAATGTGGATATATGGATGTGAATATGAATGTGGATGTGGATGTGGATGTATGGATGTCGATATGGATGTGTATGTATGAATGTAGATATGGGATAGGGATGTATAAATGAGGATGTGAAAATGGAGATATACATGTAGATATGGATGTATGGATGTGAATGTGGATGTATGGATGTGAATGTGGATATGGATGTGGATGTATAGATGTGGATATGGATGTGTATGTATGAATGTGGATATGGGATGTGGATGTATAAATGAGGATGTGAAAATGGATGTATGCATGTAAATGTGGATGTATGGATGTGAATGTGAAAATGTATGTGAATTAATGTGTCGTCGATATGAGGAAATGGATGAGAATGAGTACACATTGAATGGAATGTGGAATAAGTAATGTGGACTAAGGAGGGATAATGTGGAAAGACGAGAGTTCGATTTAGAAACTGTATTTTGTGACTGTTTGTAAATGACTGTTTTATGTCTAGAATGCTGGGGAAGCATTTTGACCATCTTGTGGATTAAGTCATGAAGACCTAACTGTTAAAGTTGCAACTGCTGACGGAGAGTCAATGGAGGACGTCTCGCGTAGCAAGGTCGACCGAGGTCTTGACCAGCCTCGGTTCGATTTAAATGGTGAGCTTCCGGTGTACGGTGGATGAGGGACCAAGGAAGCGGCCTATGAGTGAAGCGCTAGGTCACCTGCGAAGGATCCTAGAGGGTGCTGACCATACGGTGCTCGGGCTCTGGGTCGCCCAGGATACCCACGCATGCGTCGAGGAAGATATTGGAACAAGGAGTAAGAGTTGTTTTGTGAAACCGGGCATGGATCTGGTTGATTGACCTTGCTGGTCTTCAATGGATGAGTCCATGGCTCTTTATATGGATCTGTTGGTTGATCTTGCTGATCTTCAATGAGAGTCCATCTTGATTTTTATAAGTGATTATATTGCCGAGTATTATGGGCTAGGAACTATTGAAAAGGCCCCTGTGTGGACAGGTGGTGAGCGTTCTAGTTGCCAATGATGCCATAGATACTCTGATGAAGGAATGATGGGAAATTATGAATCAACCGGATAAATTGAAAGATTGTGATCAGTGGTACTATGGTTTCATTAAAGGATTGTTTTAAAGTTAGCTGATGCTAAGAAAAAGGCAATTTCATATTGGGTGTGTAAGTGGTGTGGCTAGTTTTATGTTTGCATGAACTTCCGGCTAGGGGGTCTTGGAACTCTTTTCCTTGGTACCCGGGACAAAACCTAACCAAATTCCAAATTGGATCCCATCACTACAGTGGTTGGGCGGTTGGCTAACCCATGGGATCGGATGGGGTTAGGCTGGACTGATGGATCCGTAAATCGAGACTCAAACTTTTGTTTTTACGATAGATAAAATAAATCCCGGACAGTAACTGCTCTATGGATAGGAATCAACGGCTGTGCCTCTTGAATGGGGAAAAAAGCGTTGATCCCAATGATCCAAGTGCAAGTTTCTTCCTTAATCTGACCATGTATCTTATAGATGCAATTGGATCAGCTCGAACAGAAATGTTCTTGACTACGTTAGAGTAAAAAGTTATCCAGGTGGAATCGCCCGTGCTTTCCGGTAAAGGAAGTTTTTCCGGGTTCGGTTTTGGAACAACCGACGGATTAGTCTCTTATCCGGATATCCGTGGGTGAGGCTCCGAGTGTGGGACCCCTGTCCCACGCGAGAAGCGCTACTTCCGCTGCCAGTACCCCGAATCCGTTGCTCGGTGGGAACAGGGATCTCACAGTTGGTATCAGAGCATTTGGTTAATAAAGATCAACTGAGAAGACAAATATGTCAAAAATTTATCAAGAAACAAAAAAAAGGTTGTAATTGTGTGATATAAGTCATACAATTTGATATTTAAACTAAAATTCGTAATTTGGTAATTGGGTCTTCAGATGGAAGTACCACAATTATATAGAATCCCTGACTTGCTTGAGGCCTAGACATGATGGTATTTACCTTATAATTCCAAGGGCCGTGACTACCCGTATATACCGAGAGTATACTGCAGCTCTTTACTGACAGTATATACGAGTAAATCTAAGACTTGAAATTATAAGCGTTAATGCTATCCAGAGGATGATTTCGAATGTGGTTGATATGATTTTTAATTCTATTTGAGAATTGATGAATTGAATTGGATTCTGATTGAAAAATGATGATCCTTGAAATTTGGTTGAAATGTAATAAGCTGAGCGAAACCTCAATGAGGATGAATGGGACGAGTCCCTGTGATGATATTCATAACTGGAATGATGATAATGATTTCAGCAAATCACTATGAGATTAGTGGATTGTGCTGTCAGATTGCTACTATTAATACTTGACCGTTAGATCAAGTTAAGGGATGACAAATTGAGAACTTACTTGACTAAAATTCCCATGGAGGAATGTTCAGAAGGAAATTTTTCGGTCTAATGGACCATTATCATGTTAAAGATATGAATGATATGATCTGAATGAATTGTTGATAAGTTCTAAGGGATATTTATCCTAGTATTCTGTTGGGTTGACCAGAATATAAGGAACCCCAGAATAAAATTGGATCTTAAGAAAAAGAGTTGTTCTCTTCCTACGAGATGAGAACATCTCGCGCTTTTTTTTTAAAGTGGGGTAGAATGTAAGAATTCTCCCCAGTTTTTGAGGTATTCAAAAATAAGAATCTCCTCTCTAATCTTATAACTATTCTCTCTCTAATACATAAATTTTTGACAGAATCATGAGACGAGGAAATCGTAGCCGTCAGCAGCCAGACCCTGTCACTGAAGATAACGAACTTGATCCTGATGTTCGCAAGGCTCTTCATAGGACTCAACCAGGACCCTTCAAAGGAGAAGGGGAGAACCTAGGTGAGACTGTGGAGAAATGGGTGGAAGCCATGGAAGAGTATTTTGACGTCACAGGTTATAATGAGCTGAGCAAAATAGCTCTTGGCCGGTTGAAAATAGTGGAAACAGCCAGGGTAGCATGGAGGAACCACTGTGACACCAACCGTCTAAATAGAAATACCCAATCTTGGAATGACCTAAAAACCTATTTGAGAAAGAGATTCTGTCCCCCTGGATTTTTGGAAACCAAAATGAATGAATTTTTAGAACTAAAGCAGGAGAACAAAACCATTGAAGAATATCACCAAGCCTTTGCTCTTCTACTCAAATACTCACCACCTCTAGATGAAGAACAGCTCATGGCCAGGTTCATTCGGGCAATGAACGAACCTTTGGACACACTGGTCAAAAATGCCAAACCAGTGTCCATGGCTGAAGCAGTAAAAATGGCAAAGGATTTTGCCAAAGCCTTTGTAGTAAAGGTCCCGCCAAAACCTGCACCCTCTAACTTTAAAAGATTCCAAGCCCAGGAAGGTACTTCAAACTTTCCACCTCCAAAGAGGCAACAAGGACCATTTCAGAATCAAGATGCAGGAAGATTCCAAAGTGAAGGAAGATCCTTCCCCCAAAATACTTTCTCAGGAGGACCATCTATTTTAAGGATACAGAACAATGAACCCAGAAGTGAGAACCGGTGTTTTGGATGCCAAGGTTTTGGTCATCAGTTAAAAGACTGCCCAACTCCTGCCATGTCAAGGGGACAGGGAAGTCTAGGACCCCGAATTCAGAGACCAATTCCTTCATACCAGTCTAATCAGGGTCCGTCTCACCCAAGCCAGGGTAACCCCAGAAGAACTCCAAATCAACCATCTACCTCTACCCAGAATAACCTTAGAACTCCTTTCCAGAACAGGGGCAACCAAAGAGAAAGAATTCCACCTCAGACTGCAGCAGCCAGAGCAGTCACAATTTCAGAAGAAGTAGAAGAGGAAAGAAGGGCAGATCTTTACTGCAATTGAAAAACCAAGGACTTAACAGATAGTTCTCAAGTCATCCATACTCCAGCAGAATACCAGGGAAAAATTGACCGTCCACTTCCAAGGCGTAAAGTTGAATGTGATTGAAGAAGAAGAAGATGTGATGAAAGAAATCATACTCCACCTGCGAGATGAGGACATCTCGTGTTTTTTAAGTGGGGTAGAATGTAAGATTCCTCTCCCAACCCCTTTTTGATGTCTAGTATCTTCCCCTGTAATCAACCCCTCTTCAGAAATATAAAGACCTTGTTTCTAACTATTTTAGCCTAGAGAGAGAAAATATTCTAGAGAGAGAATATTCAGATTTTGAATATTTTTAGATAGAAAAATATCTCTTATAATTCAGATGAGTTCCCCTGAAACAGAAATTCAAAAAGAATTTTCCAATGTGCAATTGGAATTAATTGGAAATAGGTATAAAGAACCTTAGTCTAAGGGTCTAGATTTTTAGAAATCTTTAGACTATGGTCCAATTAAGGTTCCTATGGGCCAATAGCATCAATCCATGTGTAGGGAGTAGATAAATCCAATTTGTAAAAAAGAAGATACCCAAAAATGAGTAAATGCTCACATAAGGTGAAGAGTTGAAAATGTACAAGGTTTATTAGTAAAAAACTATGAGCAATATTAAAAATATGAGATATCTTGGGAATAATGATTTTATTATGACACATATGTAAGGAAGGGGAGTCCCTTAAATGCTCACATAAGATGAAGAGTTGAAAATGTACAAGGTTTATTAGTAAAAAACTATGAGCAATATTAAAATGATTCCATTATGACACATATGTAAGGAAGGGGAGTTCTTTAAAGGATGTGCATATTTCACATAAGATGAAGAGTTGAAAATGTACAAGGTTTATTAGTAAAAAACTATGAGCAATATTAAAATGATTCCATTATGACACATATGTAAGGAAAGAGAGTTCTTTAAAGGAGGTGCATATTTCACATGCTTGAATGAGTTTTAAACTCATAAAAATTGAGATATTTCATCTCTCCTCTCTCCTCATTTAAGTCTAGTTCCAAAAAGTTAGCTTAACTGACCTAAAAATGGTCAAATATTGACCAAACTGATTTAGAAAATTCTAGAATCAGTTTGTTTGGTTAGGAGCTCAATTTTTCCTATAAATAGAAGCCTCCCCCTTGTTGAAAAATAGATAGTGTTTATGCATCGTTACTCTACTCCACCTAAGCCAAGAACTGTGAATTCATTTAATAATTCACTAGTTTTTGGAGCTTCCCTCTTTCTTCAATCCCCATTAGTGGCTCCATCAACACACTTAACCAATTGATTGGTTGGGGGCCTCTACCGTGAACAAAGAATCAAGCAAGTTGTAAGGTAATTAGTGAATATTGATCTTTCTATAATTTCTCAATGTTTCTCTCTTCTCAACCCCTCTCAAGCTTGAGAAGTTTAATTGGTATGGTTTTTTTTTTAAAATGCTATTGAAGTTTGAATAGTAGTGAAGAGTTACATAATGCTATTGAAGTTAATTTTCATTTATGTTTAAATTCTAATGATTTTTATGTAAATTCTCTCTCTCACTCAAGAAATGGTCATACTCATGACCCATTCTCAATCCAAATCAAGCTTTTCATAAAGCTTTTCCTTAACCCAAGATTAAGCTATGCTTGAGGCCAAATTAATGGCTTTTTTCTATGCTTTTAGTTTATGTATATTAATGATTCAATCCATTATGGATTAATAATCCAATTAGAGATTATTTTAATTATTTCCTTAATGATAAGCATTATCCCTTAGAAAAATTGAGATTTATCAGTCATAGCAGCGGAGCTATGGCAAAATTTTTATAAAAATTATGCATAAAATAATCTCATTCAAAGCATAAAAAGAGGACTTCCTACCATATTCTAGGAATTATCATCCTAGATTATTTGAAAGAATTTCATTACAATCATGGAGAAATTGAATTTTAATATCATGCATAAAGGATAAGTTTTTATATCAAAAGTGTTATTTTTACCATTTTTATTTCATGCATAGAAGTATGCATAATGGATAAATTTTTATATCAAAAGTGTTATTTTTACCATTTTTATTTCATGCATAAGAGTATGCATAATGATAAATTTTTATATCAAAAGTGTTACTTTTATCATTTTTATTTTCATGCATAGGAATATGCATAATGATAAATTTTTATATCAAAAGTGTTACTTTTATCATTTTTATTTTCATGCATAAGAGTATGCATAATGATAAATTTTTATATCAAAAGTGTTACTTTTATCAATTCTATTTTCATGCATAGGAATATGCATAATGATAAATTTTTATATCAAAAGTGTTACTTTTATCATTTTTATTTTCATGCATAAGAGTATGCATAATGATAATTTTTTATATCAAAAGTGTTACTTTTATCATTTTTATTTTCATGCATAGGAATATGCATAATGATAAATTTTTATATCAAAAGTGTTACTTTTATCATTTTTATTTTCATGCATAGGAATATACATAATGATAAATTTTTATATCAAAAGTGTTACTTTTATCATTTCTATTTTCATGCATAAGAGTATGCATAATGATAAATTTTTATATCAAAAGTGTTACTTTTATCATTTTTAATTTTCATGCATAGAAGTATGCATAAGAGTTGATTATTTTATTATAAAAGTGTGACTTATATCATAATTGAATTTCATGCATAGAGGTATGCATAAAAGTTGATTATTTTATTGTAAGAGTGTTACTTTTATCATATTGGATTTCATGCATATAGGTATGCATAAAAGATATTCTTTATATGCTAAAAGTGTGATTTTTCTCATAAATGGATTTTATGCTTAACTTAGATGCATAAGAGAAATTCTTTTATTCTAAAAGTGTAATTTCCTACCAAACTGAATTTATGCATAAGAAGATGCATAAAAGATTGATTTTAATTTCGAAAGTGTTAGTCTCCTTAAATGGAATTTATGTATAAATAAATGTGTAGAGAAATCTTATATCAAATATAAGAATTCTCTTTTAAAAAAAAAAAGAAGATATGAAATGTGATAAGATGTGATAAGAGGTGTATGAGATGTGATAAGAATTGATAAGATGCGTATGGAAAGTGATAGGATGTGATAAGATGTGTATGGGATGAGGTAAGAAGTGTATATGATAGAATAGGATGTATATGGGTTGTGATAGGGCGAGAATGGATGTGATGTAAAAGATTAGATGTGAAGACATATGGGGTTACATGAATGGGAATGTGAAAATGGATGTATGTATGTGGATGTGTGGATGTGGAGATGGGAGTATGGATGTATGAATGTGAAAGTGGATGTATGAATGTGAAAATGGATGTATGCATGAAGATGTATATGCATAGATGTGAATGTGGATGTAGATGTGGATGTGGATGTATGTATGTATGTGGATGTAGATGTGAATGTATAGATGTGAATGGGAATGTGGATGTGGATGTATGTATGTATATGGATGTAGATGTAGATGTATAGATGTGAATGTGGAATGTGGATGTGGATGTATGTATGTATGTGGATGTAGATGTGGATGTATAGATGTGAATGGGAATGTGGATGTGGATGTATGAATGAGGACGTGATAATGGATGTATGCATGTAGATGTGGATATATGGATATGAATGTGGATGTGGATGTATGAATGAGGACGTGATAATGGATGTATGCATGTAAATGTGGATATATGGATGTGAATATGAATGTGGATGTGGATGTGGATGTATGGATGTCGATATGGATGTGTATGTATGAATGTAGATATGGGATAGGGATGTATAAATGAGGATGTGAAAATGGAGATATACATGTAGATATGGATGTATGGATGTGAATGTGGATGTATGGATGTGAATGTGGATATGGATGTGGATGTATAGATGTGGATATGGATGTGTATGTATGAATGTGGATATGGGATGTGGATGTATAAATGAGGATGTGAAAATGGATGTATGCATGTAAATGTGGATGTATGGATGTGAATGTGAAAATGTATGTGAATTAATGTGTCGTCGATATGAGGAAATGGATGAGAATGAGTACACATTGAATGGAATGTGGAATAAGTAATGTGGACTAAGGAGGGATAATGTGGAAAGACGAGAGTTCGATTTAGAAACTGTATTTTGTGACTGTTTGTAAATGACTGTTTTATGTCTAGAATGCTGGGGAAGCATTTTGACCATCTTGTGGATTAAGTCATGAAGACCTAACTGTTAAAGTTGCAACTGCTGACGGAGAGTCAATGGAGGACGTCTCGCGTAGCAAGGTCGACCGAGGTCTTGACCAGCCTCGGTTCGATTTAAATGGTGAGCTTCCGGTGTACGGTGGATGAGGGACCAAGGAAGCGGCCTATGAGTGAAGCGCTAGGTCACCTGCGAAGGATCCTAGAGGGTGCTGACCATACGGTGCTCGGGCTCTGGGTCGCCCAGGATACCCACGCATGCGTCGAGGAAGATATTGGAACAAGGAGTAAGAGTTGTTTTGTGAAACCGGGCATGGATCTGGTTGATTGACCTTGCTGGTCTTCAATGGATGAGTCCATGGCTCTTTATATGGATCTGTTGGTTGATCTTGCTGATCTTCAACGAGAGTCCATCTTGATTTTTATAAGTGATTATATTGCCGAGTATTATGGGCTAGGAACTATTGAAAAGGCCCCTGTGTGGACAGGTGGTGAGCGTTCTAGTTGCCAATGATGCCATAGATACTCTGATGAAGGAATGATGGGAAATTATGAATCAACCGGATAAATTGAAAGATTGTGATCAGTGGTACTATGGTTTCATTAAAGGATTGTTTTAAAGTTAGCTGATGCTAAGAAAAAGGCAATTTCATATTGGGTGTGTAAGTGGTGTGGCTAGTTTTATGTTTGCATGAACTTCTGGCTAGGGGGTCTTGGAACTCTTTTCCTTGGTACCCGGGACAAAACCTAACCAAATTCCAAATTGGATCCCATCACTACAGTGGTTGGGCGGTTGGCTAACCCATGGGATCGGATGGGGTTAGGCTGGACTGATGGATCCGTAAATCGAGACTCAAACTTTTGTTTTTACGATAGATAAAATAAATCCCGGACAGTAACTGCTCTATGGATAGGAATCAACGGCTGTGCCTCTTGAATGGGGAAAAAAGCGTTGATCCCAATGATCCAAGTGCAAGTTTCTTCCTTAATCTGACCATGTATCTTATAGATGCAATTGGATCAGCTCGAACAGAAATGTTCTTGACTACGTTAGAGTAAAAAGTTATCCAGGTGGAATCGCCCGTGCTTTCCGGTAAAGGAAGTTTTTCCGGGTTCGGTTTTGGAACAACCGACGGATTAGTCTCTTATCCGGATATCCGTGGGTGAGGCTCCGAGTGTGGGACCCCTGTCCCACGCGAGAAGCGCTACTTCCGCTGCCAGTACCCCGAATCCGTTGCTCGGTGGGAACAGGGATCTCACAACGATCAAGGCACTTTTGGAATGGGCGTTCACTTTGAGATGAGGAGATAACGGGCATGGAACATTGAAAACGGCTGCGGCACGTCAAGAATGGCTGTGGCACTGTCAAATCTAGGAATTGTTTAAGATTTTTTGGGGGATTTCTGGGTGCAGGTTTGATAACCCCCCTGAATATTCTCTCACAGTATAGTTACACCCCCTAGATTGAATTCAATTAAATGTAATTTATGCTCAATTTAATGCAATTATTCCTATTTAATGCATCAGCCATAGATTTAGTCAACATCAGAAGGGAATGAGCATGGCACATGTGCCATGGCCATGGCTTGGCAAAAGGGCATTTTCTTCTTAGAACAGCCAAGCAGAATGTAGTTTTTCCTGGTTTTTTCCTCAATCACCTGATTCAGGTGTTTTTTGAGTGTTTTTTTTTGTTTTGGTTTCAATAGAGCTAATCTCTAGCTATCTAATATTGGTGCCTATAATTCATGATTTAAACTAACAAATTGAGATTAATTTGTAGATTAAGCTAGAATAAAAACTAAAAAAAAAACACAAAAATTAAGGTTTTGCATGAATGTTAAGGGCAAATGTGAGAGCACTCACTTGCTTCTCCAGCTCTTGGTGAAGACTTGAATGCTTCAATGCTCAATTAACTTCCAATTCTCTCGATAATCACCATATTAAAAAAAACAAGATTAAACAACCAATCGATGGATTCGCACCCCAATCGGGCTAATCAAAGGCACTAGCAAATGAATAGAGTGGAGGACCCTAAGACAAAATCATTCCCTGGCAACATCACCAAAGATGTTAAGGATAACATGCTACCTTGCACACAAGCGAGAAATAAGAGAAGAAAGATGCATGCAAGAGTCGATTCGGGAGAGTTGCACTTAGCTAACCCTATGAGGGTTAACTCCTCAATGTGAAGCCGCTAGGGGCTCACTCCACCTCTTCGTGTGTCACCCAAGAAGATATCCAAATGCTATGTAGAGAGCAAGAAGTATGGATCTATGGAGAGCTAAATCTCTACTTCATGCACCTAGCATGCAAAAGGGACATGTTAGATTGCAAAGAGAAGGTAGAGAAGAGAAGAAAGGAGAGCATTACCATCCCTACTTACATACACCAACAATCCAACATGCAAGCAAGAAAGAACACAAGCTAACATGAAACCACAATCTCAAATGAGAAAGAGAGAGAGAGAGAAAACTCAAGTGAGACAAATGGTATTGTCCCCTTTCATATTCCATAAAATGATTTATATACATGAGCTCACAATTACAATGTTTGGCCCGCCCACAATTGAGGGCCCAAAACTAGTCTTCCTAGTTTCTCTAGCTCTATGTACATCTATTCCTCATGAGACTGGCGTTGCACAAGCCGTAAGCTCAGTCATCCCATGTCTCTTTTAAAATGAGCGCTTTACGCAGTTACAAAAAGATAAATTACAAAGGTGTAGCAATGCACAAGGTAATGTTAACCAGAGTGGTTAACATGTGGGAAAGTTTTGTGCACAGAAGGCTTTGCCATAGGATTTTGTGACTTAGATAGCCATATTTGCGTACTCCTTTCATAGTACCCTTGTGGTTTCAATAATCTTTTGAGAATCCAATAGAATTGGATACAAGATTGGTTCTAAGACTTTCACGTGGAGTGGGATTTAGGCCTTTATCTGTCATAGTTGTTGCTTCATTCTAGAATACTTATGGTGCTTGAGGTGCCAGAAGACATAATAGCATTGGGGATGACTATGATTGCTTAATTTTGAGATTGTGGGTGGTTGCTATGGTTCTCCATAAAAGCAGAATGTGTATCTGTAGTTCCTTGATGACAAGTGAGAAATCCTTTGTTCCCAATTGACTTCACAATTCACACAAAGATCCACCTTCATCCGAGCAACATTTTCTATTCTAATGAACTTGCAAGAATGATAAAACCTTACATAGCCACATATTATTTATGGTGGAAACATTAACTTTCAAACATCCCAAAGCTCTAATTATTTTTGCATGCACACTCTTAACTGTGGCGCATTAGGGAAAAAGGGAGCTCATTTTGGGGCCTTTTACGGTTTGGAAAAATAAGCTCTCAACCAATGAACAGAGGGCCAACGTAACATTGGAAATTCACAAAAATAAGAGAAAATAGATAAAAGAAACAATATTTTATGTAGGCACAAGCGTGCTACTGTAAGAAAGCATTATGGGCCCAAGGCCATGGACAACTAGTAAATAGGTGTGAACTCTTGGGTGGAGTATAAATACCAATGTAAATGGGATTATGGCTCATTCATGAGATAATGTTATTTGTTCCAAGAATCAATGGTGAGCTTCTCCCGTGAGATGCTAAGTGGTGACTCCTTCATGAGCCACTCCCTTGGTGAGGGACTAACCCACCCCTGTTACTTTCTTTCATTGGTATCAGAGCATGGCTTTTGATCCATGATTTTTAATTTTTCTTTTCTTCTTCTCATTTCGTGAAATTTCTGCTTCATTTGATTCATGGGGGAAGGGGATATGGCTAAGGTAGAGTTTGTGGTTCAAATTTGAGCACATGGACCTAATTTTTTTGAATGAGTGGACCAAATTGGGAAAAATTCACTAATCTTGATTAGCAATTGTTAATCAAAAACGTTTTTCTATTTGGAAGCTTTCTTGCAAACCCTAGCCATGGAATCTCAACATGAGCAAAGGGCATTAAGTCTCCAAGTCAATTGGGAGTGAAAGCAACTTTTCAAGCACACCATAGAGCACCAGAAGAGGGGCGGCGAACTGCAGCAGGCCGCCTCAGAAAACACGATTTTTCAAGCTCACAAAGAGCTTGACTTACTAAGCCAAGCTCCCCATTGAAGCTTGGGTATGTTCTCTCATGTATGTAGCAATGTTTTATGAAGTATTTCACCTATTTTCCATAAGCAATGGGGCTCCCAATGTGGCTGAAAGTCACTACCAAAGTTGCCCGCGTTTTTCACCAAAGTGACCCTAATCTTCATCTCCTTCAACAAATTCAAGCATTAAGGCTTTCCGGGTGACATTGGTGAGTTGCTCCATCACTTCCTTACAATTTTGAAGCATTCTTTCAAGCTATGGAGTGAATTAGGGTTTTATTACACATAAAACCCTAATTTTCAAAAATTGGACTTTAATCATGGCCATTCATGCTCTTCTTTATGCATTATGAATGCTTGAATGCTACACATAGCCATTCAATGCTATGTCTTGCATATTGGCATAAGTGAGCATAGCTTTTGGCACATTTGGGGGATTGAATACATACTTCACATGATTTGGATGTTGTTGATGTATGTGGAAATGTATTGACATTGCCATGAGTGGATGTGATGAAGGAAGCACTATGAACCATGTATTATGATATGAATGAGCATGAGTCATGCTATAAATCAATTGTAAGTCAACTTGACTCATTCATTTGAGCTTGTAACCACATTCCACTCACGATTGTACCCCACTTTATTCCTAGAATCTAGAATGAAGTAAGGGTACCTTGGCATTTGGAGAAGAGGCCAAGGGGAGAATGTCTTGAATCTTCCTTGCCGTTAGTGCTGGGTAACGCGGTAAGGAAGAGGATTAGGTACTTGGTGGTAAAGAAATGGCCTCAACCTTCACCTTGGATATAAACTTGGTGAAGGGGTGAGAAGTGCTTGGCCGGGAGATCGGCAAGCATCGATGCGCTTCATCGACCACTTCATTCGACTTGAGCAAACAAGCAAATCCTCTACATCGACTTCTTATGCAAAAGGACAAAATTGATGCCATAAGGTCACATGCTTAGATGGAAAAATGATTGAGGATTGATTTGCTTACAGTGGTCAAATGCATAAGGATTTTAATACTTGATTGAGATGCTTTGATTTGATTGAGATTTGGTGCAAAAAGAGGGGAGACTATGGCAAAATTTTTACAAAATTTGCCTACTTGTAACCAGGACAAATCCTTGAATTTCTAGGGTTTTTCAAAAGATTTTCAAATCTGTCCTGAAAGCCCTTCAATCTACCCAAAAACCTCTTTAAACAAGCTAAAGATCACTCAAATCGGAGTAGTATTGAGCGGTCAAAGTTAAGAGTTGACTTTTAGCTAGAATAGTTGATTGGTCAAAGGCTGTTGACTTTTTCAAATCTATTTTTGGGGATCCTTACTCGTCTCGTCAAGATCTTCGCATCGATATAAAGATCACCCAAATCGGATAAGAATTGAGTGGTTAACATCAAGAGTTGATTTTCAGTCGGTACAGTTGATTGGTCAAAGGCTGTTGACTTTTTCAGATCTGTTTTTGGGGATTCTTATTTGTCTCGTCGAGAGCTTCGCGTCAATATAAAGATCACCCAAATCGGATACCGTTTGAATAGAGAGAAAAAAATCAAGTAAGTGGTCTTTGCAAGGAGGGATCAATTACGCGCATGGAAATGACTAGAGGAGGTCAAAACAAGGGAGCCCGGAATGAAAATGATCAAAGACAACCGGAAGCAATGATGGCAATGAGTTCATCAACAAGGAATGAAGAAAGTTCAACCATAAAAGCACCATCTCTCCAGATGAATCTCAGCCAGTGGAAATGCCTCAATCTTTGGGAACTACTCCGCTAACAGTGGACATGATGTTAATGGCTATGGAGAGTATGTTTCAAAGGATTGAAAATAACCAAACAAATCGGCAACAACAATTTGGTGAACACCTCATGGAACGGTTCGACAAGCAACACCACTACCTTGATGACGTGATGCAAAGAAGGTTAAAAGACTTGGAGAAAGCCATTAGTGAATTGGCTCCTCTCAAGCTCAACCAAGAAGCCGATATGAATGCAATGGATGGTGTACATTATGATGCCGAACATGATGGAAAGCCTTCTATGCCAGAAGAGAACAAAGTAAGACAAATGATGCCACCTCAAATGATGCCACATTCTTCTTACATGGACAAGGGCAAGAGACCTATGGGTGATGCTTCTTATGAGAGATCAAATGCCAGTATTCCAAGAACTTCATCCTTTATGCAAGATGCAAGAAGAAGGTATGAACAGAAGGGATTTAAAGATGCAGGTGATTAGCAATTGGAAGATGAGCAAATGCATAGACACTTGGGTGAAGGAAGAGGATTTGATGATCCAAGAGAACGGCAGAGGGGTTCAAGAATGCATGGTGATTTTGACAATGCTGTGAAGGACAAAATTATATTTAATAAGTTCAAAGGAGAATCAAATTCTATCGAAGACTTTGAAGAGTGGGCAAACAAGATGGATCTCTACTTCGAAATCAGCCCAAGGAGCGAGATTGCCAAAGTCTACTTCGCCTCACTTCATCTTGAAGGTTTTGCTCACACTTGGTGGAGGAGGAAGCAATCTCATGGTCATGTCATCACTACTTGGGAAGAATTCAAGAATGACATGGCAGAAGAGTTTACTTCTCGCATGCAAAGGGACAATCACATTGTGGAATGGGACAAGCTAGAGCAAATCACTACTGTGAAGGAATATTCTCACAAGTTTCTAAAGCTTCTATTATACTTGGACGACTTTGATGAGCATTATCTTGTTGTCAAGTATATAAGGGGCTTGAAAGCTCCTTTTGGTGGTGATGTCAAGTCTCATGAACCCGCCACTTTGAAGAAGTGTAAAGATGCAGGGGGGAAGAGAGCTTGAGCTCTTGCAAGCACACACACACACTCACAAAACCCTAATAGAGAACACACAAGGTGAGAGGCTGAAAATCTTCTTCTTCTCTACTCAACACTCAACACACCATATACAAGATAAGAGTACACATAATATGAAAGGTACTCAACCAAAACATACACGGGTTCTCTATAGTGTGAACCCGACTAAATGAGCTGGCGCTATAACTATGCCAGTCTCTAGAATGGCTGTCACACAGCCTATCATCCCACTGGCCGCATATCACCCAAGATCTCACCAACCATGCCAGTGGTGTAAGTGTGGGGCCTATCCCCCAGGCGGGTCATCAGTGGACGAGCTCGATATCTCAACACTCCCCCTCGAGCTCAACTCCATCTCATCAGTGGACGAGCTCGATATCTCAACACTCCCCCTCGAGCTCAACTCCATCTCATGTACACCAAGCAAAGCCCTAAATCTGCAGAGCTTCTCTGTACCCAATGCTTTGGTGAAGATGTCAGCTACCTGATCCTCTGTGCTGACATAAACAAGGTCAAGGTCTCCTGCCAAGACCTTCTCTCTGACGAAGTGGTAGTGGACCTCTATGTGCTTCGTACGAGCATGAAAGACTGGGTTCCTGGCCAACTGTATACTGCTAATGTTGTCACAGAAAATGACAACTTGTCTATCCACTGATAGACCCAAATTTGCAAGTAGCTTTCTCAACCAAGCTACCTTACATGCTGCCATAGCAGCTTCCCTGTACTCGGCCTCTGTACTCGATAGAGCAACCGTAGGCTGCTTCTTACTGCTCCAAGTCACAGCAGCACTCCCCAAAGAAAACATGAAGCCACTGGTAGATCTTCTGTCTGAGATACTACTAGCCCAATCAGCATCTGTGTACCCATGTACACATATCTCTGCCCCAGTCTCATAGAATAGTCCACAATGCAAAGTAGACTTCACATACCTCAGTATGCGTCTCACTCCATCCAAATGCGGTTTCCGTGGAACCTGCATAAACTGACTCACCAACCCAACAACATAGCTCAAATCTGGTCTGGTGATCGTCATGTAGATCAAACTTCCTACTATGCGTCTGTACATAGTAGGATCCTCCAAGATCTCTCCTGAATCTGCACTCAACTTGCCATTCTGATCCAATGGCAGAGAAATAGGCTTACAGCCTATCATACCATATTTGGATAACATGTCCAAGCCATACTGTCTCTGCAGTAATCCAATACCATGTGGTGACCTAATCACCTCAATGCCCAAGAAATATCTGAGCTCCCCCAGATCCTTCATCTCAAACTTCTGTGTAAGATTCCTCCCCCAACCCCTTTTTGATGTCTAGTATATTCCCCTGTAATCAATTCCTTTTCTAAAATATAAGAGATCTTGTTTGTGGCTGTTTTAACCTAGAGAGAGAAAATATTCTAGAGAGAGAATATTCAGATTTTGAATATTTTTGGATAGAAAAATATCTCTTATAATTCAGATGAGTTTCCCTGAAACAGAAATTTAAAAAGAATTTTCCAATGTGCAATTGGAATTAATTGGAAATAGGTATAAAGAACCTTAGCCTAAGGGTCTAGATTTTCAGAAATCTTTAGACTATGGTCCAATTAAGGTTCCTATGGGCCAATAGCATCAATCCATGTGTAGGGAGGAGATAAATCCAATTTGTAAAAGAAGATACCCAAAAATGAGTAAATGCTCACATAAGATGAAGAGTTGAAAATGTACAAGATTTATTAGTAAAAAAACTATGAGCAATATTAAAAATATGAGATATTTTGGGTATCCAAAAATGAGTAAATGCTCACATAAGATGAAGAGTTGAAAATGTACAAGGTTTATTAGTAAATAAACACATATGTAAGGAAGGGGAGTTCTTTAAAGGAGGTGCATATTTCACATAAGATGAAGAGTTGAAAATGTACAAGGTTTATTAGTAAATAAACACATATGTAAGGAAGGGGAGTTCTTTAAAGGAGGTGCATATTTCACATAAGATGAAGAGTTGAAAATGTACAAGGTTTATTAGTAAAAAAACTATGACACATATGTAAGGAAGAGGAGTTCTTTAAAGGAGGTGCATATTTCACATAAGATGAAGAGTTGAAAATGTACAAGGTTTATTAGTAAAAAACTATGAGCAATAAAATTTTGACACATATGTAAGGAAGGGGAATTCTTTAAAGGAGGTGCATATTTCACATGCTTGAATGAGTTTTAAACTCAAAAATAATGTGATATTTTTATCTCTCATCTCTCTTGAACCAAACCAAATCAAAATGGAACCAAACCGAATCAAAAAGTAACCAAACTAGGTCCAAATCTAGTCCAAATTCAACCAAACTGACTTGGAAAATTCTAGAATCAGTTTGTTTGGTTAGGAGCTCAAATTTTCCTATAAATAGAAGCTTCCCCTTGTTGAAAAAAATATAATGTCTTATGCATTGTTACTCTACTCCACCTAAGCCAAAATATAGTCTCTTATGCTTTGTTACTCTACTCCACCTAAGCCAAAATATAATCTCTTATGCTTTGTTACTCTACTCCACCTAAGCCAAATTAGATAGTGTCTTATGCTTTGTCACTCTACTCCACCTAAGCCAAATTAGATAGAGTCTTATGCTTTGTTACTCTACTCCACCTAAGCCAAATTAGATAGAGTCTTATGCTTGTTACTCTACTCCACCTAAGCCAAAATATAGAGTGTCTTATGCATTGTTACTCTACTCTACCTAAGCCAAGAGTTGTGAATTCTTTAATAATTCACTAGTTTTTGATACTTCTCTCTTTCTTCAATCCCCATTGGTGGCTCCATCAACATACTAAACTAATTGATTGGTTGGGGGCCTCTACCGTGAATAAAGAATCAAGCAAATTATAAGGTAAGTATATTGAATTTTGATCTTTCTATAATTTCTCAATGATTCTCTCTTCTCAACCCCTCTCAAGCTTGAGAAGTTTAATTGGTATGGTTTTTTAAATGCTATTGAAGTTAATTGGTGAATAGTAGTGAAGAGTTACATAATTTAATAAATGCTATAGAAGTTAATTTCCATTTATGTTTAAAATTCTAATGGTTTTTATGTAATTTCTCTCTCTCACTCAAGAAATGGTCATACTCATGAACCATTCTCAATCCCAATGAAGCTTTTCATAAAGCCTTTCCTTAATCCAAGATTAAGCTATGCTTGAGGCCAAATTAATGGCTTTTTGCTATGCTTTTAGTTTATGCACATTGATGATTCAATCCATTATGGATTGATGACCCAATTAAAGACCATTCTAATTGTTTTCTCAATGATCCAATTAGAGACCATTATGGATTGATGATCCAATTAGAGACCATTTTAATTATTTCTTTAATAATGAGCTTTATCCCTTAGAAAAAAATTGAGATTTATCAGTCATAGTAGCGGAGCTATGGCAAAATTTTTATAGAAATTACGCATAAAATAAATTCATTCAAAGTATAAAAAGAGAAATTCCTACCATATTCTAGGAACTATCATCCTAGATTAATTAAAAGAATTTTATTATGCATGGGATGTGGATGTATGCATGTAGAAATAGATGTGTAGATGAGGATGTAAATGGAGATGTGGATGGATGCATGTAGATGTAGAGGTATAGATGTAGATGTGAATGGAGATGTGGATGTATACATGTAGATGTATATGTATAGATGTAGTTGTGGATGTGGAGGTGGATGGATGCATGTAGATGTAGATGTATAGATGTAGATGGGAATGGAGGTATGGATGTATGCATGTAGATGTAGTTGTGAATGGAGATGTATATGTATACATGTAGATGTAGATGTATAGATATAGATGTGGATGTGGATGGGGAAGTATGCATGTAGATGTAGGTGTATAGACGTAGATGTGGATGTAGAGGTGGATGTATGCATGTAGATGTAGGTGTATAGACGTAGATGTGGATGTAGAGGTGGATGTATGCATGTAGATGTAGATGTATAGATGTGGATGTGAATGTGGAGTGGATGTATGCATGTAGATGTAGATGTATGGAGGTGAATGTGAATGTGGATGTGGATGTATGCATAGGGATGTAGATGTATGCATGTAGATGTGAAAGTACGCATATAGTTGTGGATGTATGGATGTGAATATACGATTGTGATGTGAGGGAATCTGAAGTGATGAGATGGAAATGATGTGATGGGATGAGTATACATATAAATGGAATATGGAATAAGTAATGTAGATTGAGGAGGGATAATGTGGAAAAATGAAAGTTAAAATAGAAATTGTATTGTAAACTGTTTGTAAATGCTGTTTGTAAATGCTGTCTGTAAATGATTGTTTTATGTCAAGAATGCTGGGGGGAGCATTTTGACCGTCTTGTGATTAAAGTCGTGATGAGAAAGTTGCAACTGCTGACGGGGAGTCAATGAAGGACGTCTCGCGTAGCAAGGTCGGCCGAGGTCTTGACCAGCCTCGGTGCGATTAAAATGGTGAGCTTCCGGTACGGTGGATGAGGGGCCAAGGAAGCGGCCTATGCGTGAAGTGCTAGGTTACCTGCGAAGGATCCTAGAGGGTGCTGACCATACGGTGCTCGGGCTCTGGGTCGCCTAGGATACCCACGCGTGCGTCGAGGAAGATATTGGAACAGAGTTGGAGTTGTTTTCTGAAATCGAGCATGGATCTGGTTGATTGACCTTGCTGGTCTTCAATGGATGAGTCCATGGCTCCTTATATGGATCTGTTGGTTGATCTTGCTGATCTTCAACGAGAGTCCATCATGTTAAGTGATTATATTGCCAAGTATTATGGGCTAGGAACTATCGAAACGGCTCCTGAGCGTTCTAGTTGCCAATGATGCCATAGATACTCTGATGAAGGAATGATGGGAAATTAAGAATCAATTGGATAAATTGGAAGATGGTGATCAATGATACTATGGTTTTATTAAAGGATTGTTTTAAACTGGTTGAATTTGGTTGAAAAAGGCAATTTCATATTGGGTGTGTGAGTGGTGTGACTAGTTTTATTTTGCATGAACATCCGGCTAGGGGGCCTTGGAACTCTTTTCCTTGGTACCCGGGACAAAACCTAACCAAATTTTTAATTGGATCCCATCACTACAGTGGTTGGGCGGTTGGCTAACCCATGGGATTGGATGGGGTTAGGCTGGACTGATGGATCCGTAAATCGAGACTCAAACTTTTGTTTTTACGATAGAAAAAAAAAAATCCCGGACAGTAACTGTTCTATGGATAGGAATCAACGGCTGTGCCTCTTGAATGGGGAAAAAAGCGTTGATCCCAATGATCCAAGTGCAAGTTTCTTCCTTGAACTGACTAAGTATCTTATAGATGTAATTGGATCATCTCGATCAGAAATGATCTTGACTACGTTAGAGTAAAAAGTTATCCTGGTGGAATCGCCCGTGCTTCCGGTTAAGAAAGTTTTTTCCGGGTTCGGTTTTGGAACAACCGACGGATTAGTCTCTTATCCGGATATCCGTGGGCGAGGCCCCGAGTGTGGGACCCCTGTCCCGCGCGAGAAGCGCTACTTCCGCTGCCAGTACCCCGAATCCGTTGCTCGGTGGGAACAGGGATCTTACAGTTGGTATCAGAGCCTTTGGTTAATAAAGATCAACTGAGAAGACAAATATGTCAAAAATTTATCTAGAAAGACAAAAAGGTTATAATTGTGTGATATAATTCATACAATTTGATATTCAAACTGAAACTTGTAATTTGGTAATTGGGTCTTCAAATGGAAGTACCGCAATTATATAAAATCCCTGACTTGCTTGAGGCCTAGACATGATGGTATTTACCTTATAATTCCAAGGGCCGTGACTACCCATATATACAGAGAGTATACTGCAGCTCTTTACTGACAGTATATACGAGTAAATCTAAGACTTGAAATTATAAGCGTTAATGCTATCTGGATGATGATTTTGAATGTGATTGATATGATTTTTAATTCTGTTTGAGAATGGATGAATTGATTTGGATTCTGATTGAAAATGCTGATTGAAAAATGTTGATTTTTAAAAAATTAGTTGAAATATAATGAAACCACAATGAGGGGGAATGGGACGAATCCCTGTGATGATATTCGTAACTAAAATGATGATAATGAATTCAGCAAATCACTATGAGGTTAGTGGGTTGTGCTGTTAGATTGCTACTATTAATACTTGACCGGTAGATCAAGTTAAGGGATGTCAAATTGAGAACTTGCTTGACTGAAATTTCCGTGGAGGAAGGTTCCGAAGGAAACTTTGCGGTCTAATGGATCATTATCATGTTAAAGATATGAATGATATGATCTGAATGAATTGTTATTTAATGATGAGTTCTATATAAGGGATATTTATCCCAGTGTTCTGTTGGGTTGACCAGAATATAAGGAACCCCAGAATAAAATTATATCTTAAGAAAAAGAGCTGTCCTCTACCTTGCGAGATGAGGACATCTCGCACTTTTTAAGTGGGGTAGAATGTAAGATTCCTCCCCAGCCTTCGAGGTATACAGGAGTGAGAATATCCCTTTCTGATCTTATAATTATTCCCTCTCTAAAATAAAAGAAAGTTTTTGTTTAAAAAAGGAAGACCCTTTTCCTAGAATACTTCTCAGGAGTCCCACCTGTTTTAAAGATTTAGAACAATGAGTTCAGAAGTGAGAATCGGTGTTTTGGATACCAAGGTTTTGGTTTTCATTCGAGTACGGCCCAAAAGAAGTTCTTTATCTCTTGGGAAGTATAAGAAGTTATCCCCCAGATATTGTGAGCCTTATATCTGAATTCAATGAAAGTAGGTGACTTAGCCTACAAGTTTCTTTTATCTCCTCATCTCAAAATTCTTAATGCCTTCTATAGAAAAATGTGTCAAACTCAAATCATAGAAAGACGGTAAAACTTCAGTGGCAAGTTACCGTTGGCTTCTAGGTTACGCTAGCTCCTTCCTCTATATAAGTCGTAACTTTTACTTGTCGTTCACAGTAATCTTACTCCCATCAATCTCCTTTCTTTCTTAATCTCCTTCATGGCTTGGCAACAGGAATTAGTTTTATCCTTGATGATTTCTCACCTTCAAGACGCAAGAGAGTCTGTGAAGAAAGACTTTATAGAACAGTATGAGCGCTCACTTTTTCCTCACCTAGGAACTTCTGTAGCGCAGACCAAATGGCGGACCTATCAAAACATAACTAGGGTAACACCCTGGGGTCAGCAACACTTTCGTAACAATGTCCGCTTGGCCATGGTTATTGAAGCCTTGGGTTTGGGTCCCCGATACTACTGTGTCATGAGATCAAGGCATCTTGGGTTTTCTGAGCGAGTCTTCTTACTGGCATGTTTTCTTCCTCATGAGAAGATATGCCTTTACCCCGTTTTTGGCTTGCCTCTCAGAGGTCCTTTTGTTAGATCACCTCATACCACTGAGATAGGTGCGGCAATAACCAGCAGAATCATTCCCATAGATGAGTTACCCTATACTTGTGCAGCTTGTGAGGACTGCTTTTGTGACCATATGATGGACGGGCTTATGGAAGTGTAAAGAGTTCTTCTATCTTTACTGTATAAGTCCCGTGAATGAATAAAGTTTAAATCTTGTTCTTATTTTGAATCTTGCTCTCTTTAAGACTTTTTCTTGGTGGTTAATCGTGATTAAAATTTTTCTCTAAGTCTCATATTCGTGCATCTTGCGAAATTATTCCAAGTTGCGAGATGAGGACATCTCGCGTTTTTTAAGTGGGGAAGAATGTAAGATTCCTCCCCCAACCCCTTTTTGATGTCTAGTATATTCCCCTGTAATCAATTCCTTTTCTAAAATATAAGAGATCTTGTTTGTGGCTGTTTTAACCTAGAGAGAGAAAATATTCTAGAGAGAGAATATTCAGATTTTGAATATTTTTGGATAGAAAAATATCTCTTATAATTCAGATGAGTTTCCCTGAAACAGAAATTTAAAAAGAATTTTCCAATGTGCAATTGGAATTAATTGGAAATAGGTATAAAGAACCTTAGCCTAAGGGTCTAGATTTTCAGAAATCTTTAGACTATGGTCCAATTAAGGTTCCTATGGGCCAATAGCATCAATCCATGTGTAGGGAGGAGATAAATCCAATTTGTAAAAGAAGATACCCAAAAATGAGTAAATGCTCACATAAGATGAAGAGTTGAAAATGTACAAGATTTATTAGTAAAAAAACTATGAGCAATATTAAAAATATGAGATATTTTGGGTATCCAAAAATGAGTAAATGCTCACATAAGATGAAGAGTTGAAAATGTACAAGGTTTATTAGTAAATAAACACATATGTAAGGAAGGGGAGTTCTTTAAAGGAGGTGCATATTTCACATAAGATGAAGAGTTGAAAATGTACAAGGTTTATTAGTAAATAAACACATATGTAAGGAAGGGGAGTTCTTTAAAGGAGGTGCATATTTCACATAAGATGAAGAGTTGAAAATGTACAAGGTTTATTAGTAAAAAAACTATGACACATATGTAAGGAAGAGGAGTTCTTTAAAGGAGGTGCATATTTCACATAAGATGAAGAGTTGAAAATGTACAAGGTTTATTAGTAAAAAACTATGAGCAATAAAATTTTGACACATATGTAAGGAAGGGGAATTCTTTAAAGGAGGTGCATATTTCACATGCTTGAATGAGTTTTAAACTCAAAAATAATGTGATATTTTTATCTCTCATCTCTCTTGAACCAAACCAAATCAAAATGGAACCAAACCGAATCAAAAAGTAACCAAACTAGGTCCAAATCTAGTCCAAATTCAACCAAACTGACTTGGAAAATTCTAGAATCAGTTTGTTTGGTTAGGAGCTCAAATTTTCCTATAAATAGAAGCTTCCCCTTGTTGAAAAAAATATAATGTCTTATGCATTGTTACTCTACTCCACCTAAGCCAAAATATAGTCTCTTATGCTTTGTTACTCTACTCCACCTAAGCCAAAATATAATCTCTTATGCTTTGTTACTCTACTCCACCTAAGCCAAATTAGATAGTGTCTTATGCTTTGTCACTCTACTCCACCTAAGCCAAATTAGATAGAGTCTTATGCTTTGTTACTCTACTCCACCTAAGCCAAATTAGATAGAGTCTTATGCTTGTTACTCTACTCCACCTAAGCCAAAATATAGAGTGTCTTATGCATTGTTACTCTACTCTACCTAAGCCAAGAGTTGTGAATTCTTTAATAATTCACTAGTTTTTGATACTTCTCTCTTTCTTCAATCCCCATTGGTGGCTCCATCAACATACTAAACTAATTGATTGGTTGGGGGCCTCTACCGTGAATAAAGAATCAAGCAAATTATAAGGTAAGTATATTGAATTTTGATCTTTCTATAATTTCTCAATGATTCTCTCTTCTCAACCCCTCTCAAGCTTGAGAAGTTTAATTGGTATGGTTTTTTAAATGCTATTGAAGTTAATTGGTGAATAGTAGTGAAGAGTTACATAATTTAATAAATGCTATAGAAGTTAATTTCCATTTATGTTTAAAATTCTAATGGTTTTTATGTAATTTCTCTCTCTCACTCAAGAAATGGTCATACTCATGAACCATTCTCAATCCCAATGAAGCTTTTCATAAAGCCTTTCCTTAATCCAAGATTAAGCTATGCTTGAGGCCAAATTAATGGCTTTTTGCTATGCTTTTAGTTTATGCACATTGATGATTCAATCCATTATGGATTGATGACCCAATTAAAGACCATTCTAATTGTTTTCTCAATGATCCAATTAGAGACCATTATGGATTGATGATCCAATTAGAGACCATTTTAATTATTTCTTTAATAATGAGCTTTATCCCTTAGAAAAAAATTGAGATTTATCAGTCATAGTAGCGGAGCTATGGCAAAATTTTTATAGAAATTACGCATAAAATAAATTCATTCAAAGTATAAAAAGAGAAATTCCTACCATATTCTAGGAACTATCATCCTAGATTAATTAAAAGAATTTTATTATGCATGGGATGTGGATGTATGCATGTAGAAATAGATGTGTAGATGAGGATGTAAATGGAGATGTGGATGGATGCATGTAGATGTAGAGGTATAGATGTAGATGTGAATGGAGATGTGGATGTATACATGTAGATGTATATGTATAGATGTAGTTGTGGATGTGGAGGTGGATGGATGCATGTAGATGTAGATGTATAGATGTAGATGGGAATGGAGGTATGGATGTATGCATGTAGATGTAGTTGTGAATGGAGATGTATATGTATACATGTAGATGTAGATGTATAGATATAGATGTGGATGTGGATGGGGAAGTATGCATGTAGATGTAGGTGTATAGACGTAGATGTGGATGTAGAGGTGGATGTATGCATGTAGATGTAGGTGTATAGACGTAGATGTGGATGTAGAGGTGGATGTATGCATGTAGATGTAGATGTATAGATGTGGATGTGAATGTGGAGTGGATGTATGCATGTAGATGTAGATGTATGGAGGTGAATGTGAATGTGGATGTGGATGTATGCATAGGGATGTAGATGTATGCATGTAGATGTGAAAGTACGCATATAGTTGTGGATGTATGGATGTGAATATACGATTGTGATGTGAGGGAATCTGAAGTGATGAGATGGAAATGATGTGATGGGATGAGTATACATATAAATGGAATATGGAATAAGTAATGTAGATTGAGGAGGGATAATGTGGAAAAATGAAAGTTAAAATAGAAATTGTATTGTAAACTGTTTGTAAATGCTGTTTGTAAATGCTGTCTGTAAATGATTGTTTTATGTCAAGAATGCTGGGGGGAGCATTTTGACCGTCTTGTGATTAAAGTCGTGATGAGAAAGTTGCAACTGCTGACGGGGAGTCAATGAAGGACGTCTCGCGTAGCAAGGTCGGCCGAGGTCTTGACCAGCCTCGGTGCGATTAAAATGGTGAGCTTCCGGTACGGTGGATGAGGGGCCAAGGAAGCGGCCTATGCGTGAAGTGCTAGGTTACCTGCGAAGGATCCTAGAGGGTGCTGACCATACGGTGCTCGGGCTCTGGGTCGCCTAGGATACCCACGCGTGCGTCGAGGAAGATATTGGAACAGAGTTGGAGTTGTTTTCTGAAATCGAGCATGGATCTGGTTGATTGACCTTGCTGGTCTTCAATGGATGAGTCCATGGCTCCTTATATGGATCTGTTGGTTGATCTTGCTGATCTTCAACGAGAGTCCATCATGTTAAGTGATTATATTGCCAAGTATTATGGGCTAGGAACTATCGAAACGGCTCCTGAGCGTTCTAGTTGCCAATGATGCCATAGATACTCTGATGAAGGAATGATGGGAAATTAAGAATCAATTGGATAAATTGGAAGATGGTGATCAATGATACTATGGTTTTATTAAAGGATTGTTTTAAACTGGTTGAATTTGGTTGAAAAAGGCAATTTCATATTGGGTGTGTGAGTGGTGTGACTAGTTTTATTTTGCATGAACATCCGGCTAGGGGGCCTTGGAACTCTTTTCCTTGGTACCCGGGACAAAACCTAACCAAATTTTTAATTGGATCCCATCACTACAGTGGTTGGGCGGTTGGCTAACCCATGGGATTGGATGGGGTTAGGCTGGACTGATGGATCCGTAAATCGAGACTCAAACTTTTGTTTTTACGATAGAAAAAAAAAAAATCCCGGACAGTAACTGTTCTATGGATAGGAATCAACGGCTGTGCCTCTTGAATGGGGAAAAAAGCGTTGATCCCAATGATCCAAGTGCAAGTTTCTTCCTTGAACTGACTAAGTATCTTATAGATGTAATTGGATCATCTCGATCAGAAATGATCTTGACTACGTTAGAGTAAAAAGTTATCCTGGTGGAATCGCCCGTGCTTCCGGTTAAGAAAGTTTTTTCCGGGTTCGGTTTTGGAACAACCGACGGATTAGTCTCTTATCCGGATATCCGTGGGCGAGGCCCCGAGTGTGGGACCCCTGTCCCGCGCGAGAAGCGCTACTTCCGCTGCCAGTACCCCGAATCCGTTGCTCGGTGGGAACAGGGATCTTACATTCTGTCTAAGTAAGATCTTTACATCAAAGATCCTGCATCATGGTCCCCCGTAATGATCAAGTCATCTACATAGATGACAACAAGCACAACTCCTCTATCACCATGTCTCACATACAATGAGAAATCTGCATTGGCTACATGAAAGCCAATAGTGACAAGATATTCAGAAATCTTGTCAGACCGTGCTCTTGGTGCTTGCTTTAAGCCATACAAGGCTTTCTTCAACCTGCAAACATGCTCGGGGTGACCCTCATCCTCCTAACAGGTGGCTGCAACATATACACCTCTTCTTGCAAATCCCCATGCAAGAATGTATTCTTTACATCCATCTGATGTAAAGACCATTGCTTTGACGCAGCCACTGCTATCACAAGTCTCACCGTTGCCATCTTGGCAACTGGGCTGAAAGTTTCCTCATAATCAATCCCATATGTCTGCGCATATCCTTTGGCTACCAATCTAGCCTTGTACCTGTTTATGCTTCCATCACTGTTATGTTTAACTTTGTACACCCACTTGCATCCAATGGCTTTCTTGCCTTCTGGCAATTGCACTAAATCCCAAGTTTCATTTCCATATAGTGCATCAATCTCCTCATCCATAGCTTTCTCCCAACACACATTTCCAACAGCCTCATCAATGCATGTGGGCTCAACAACCTGCACAACCTTTGCCATATATGCATAGTGATGTGCCACATAACCATCATAAGTAAACCTCTGCACAGGGTTCTTCACTCTCCCAGATCTTCGCAGCTTTTTATTCATGGCTTCCATAGCCATCTTTACACCAGGTGTTCTCATAGCTGGGATCCCAAGCTCCTCATCAAAAGGCTCATATCTGAGCCACTAGACTCTCCATCAACATGAGAATGCCCTGCAGAAATGTCAGGCATACCAAGGGGCTCAACCACTTTCTCTTTTCCTTTACGTGATGTAGTAATCACATTTGCAGGACTGGTATTATGACGCAGCCTGCCACTCCATGGTCTATCAACAGACCCACTAGATGAGGACTCTCCTGGTCCACTCAAAGACTGTGATTGCTGACCTGCATTTTGTGCAACCACACTTCCACTCACATCAGCCCCAATAGCTTCTTTTTCAGCAGCATACCAGTTGCTCATCTCATCAAAGACAACATCCCTGCTTACCCTCAACTCACGTGTAGCAGGGTTATAACACCTGTATCCCTTTTGCTCAAGGGAATATCCAATAAACACACATTTTTTAGCTTTCGGATCCAGCTTAGTTCTCAGTTCATCTGGCACATGCACATATGCAATGCATCCAAAAACTTTCAGATGAGACAAATCTGGTTTTCTGCCAGTAAACCTGAGTTACATCATGTATGGCTGCAGTTGGAGTCCTGTTCATGATGTATACTGCTGTAGAAACAGCCATTTTGCATGTCAGCTTGCTTTTTATAGCATTCTGCCTGCACATGTCCAGGCTTACCACAATAATAGCATTCACGTGCATCATTGTACTGCCTTTGCCAATTTCCACGGCCTCTTTGACTCCCCCTGCCTCTGAATTTGCCTCTTCCACCTGTGTGTTGTTGTTGTTGTTGATTCTGGGACTGTTGTTGTTGCTGCTGCTGCTGGCCATAATTCTGATTACCTGTTCGGCCACCTCCTTGACCACGTTCATGCTCCTCTACCTCGTCCTCTTCCTGAACTCGTGTAGAAGGCCTGTTGCTCTGAACTGTTTTTGCTCTGTGAAGACTGTTGGTCTTCACCCAAGCTCTTCTCTTCGATAATCAGCATAGACACCAAATCTGTAAAGTTGGGAATGTTTTCCCGAGTCTGAATAGACGTCTTAAACGCCTTATATTGTGGCCCGAGACCACGTAGACAGACTTCCACCTTGTCATCATCATCTACTGACACACCAATAGATGCAAGGGATTCCACAATACCCTTTATCTTCAACGCATAGTCATTCACAGACATGCTCTTTTTCTCCACAGTATGAAGTTCATTCTTCAACTGTATCTTACGTGCCTTGGTATTTGTTTCATAGAGCTTTACCAAGGTGTCCCATGCCTCCTTGGGGGACTTGGCATCCTGAATGTGCCCAATCATGGTGTCCTGTATACTAATGGAAAGCCAATACATAACCTTCCTGGCTCCTTGGTTCTAGTCTTTAAATTCTTTCACATCTGCAGCAGTCGGATTTATATCCGGTATCTCCGGTGCCTCTTCATGCTCACCTTCTATGTAGTCCCAATAGCCTTTTCCCATCAGGAAATTTGTCAACCTGAACCTCCAAGCATGGAAGTTATTCTTATCCAGCTTCTCAGCCACAATCTGTGTTATGCCATCATTAGACATCTTGCCAAACACACAATTTTACCAGAAACTGCACTCTGGTTTTTCCTGCACAACTGCTGTATTTTCTGCACAGCGGTACTGTCGTACTCTCAAATGTCACAACCAGTGACTTCAATGTGCATACATACACCCAATGGCAACTGTAGACCTCTTTGCAGCACCCACAGTGTCTGCACAGTCAATCTGTCTTCCTGCAGTTCTTAAAACAGAGTTCTGCAGAGAACTGATGACTTACCCGCAGTGCTCGAAATCGCATGCTTTCTGAAAAACGGAGGTCCAGACGCGCCCGAAATGCGTTTTTGGCCCGGAAATTATTAGTCCGAAGGACTGTATAGTTGCCCTATAGCTTTACTCTCGCGAAGAAAGCTCCTCAATCAGAGACCGTTTGCCGGTGCCTCCCGTAGAGCTCCCGACAAGGGTGTAGTCACCAACACAATAGGGAAGAGTAGTTGAAGCTCTTACCCTCGTACCGCTTCCTGTGGTTCTCTTGCTTGCAGCTCAGCCCTTAGCACGAACCAGGCTCTGATACCATGAAAAGATGCAGGGGGGAAGAGAGCTTGAGCTCTTGCAAGCACACACACACACTCACAAAACCCTAATACAGACCTAATCTTCCAAGATTTCCTACCGTGTATGGTAGAGGGTCTAATAGACTTCCATTTAAACCACCATTTATGTCCAACAAAGCTACATACAATGAGTCCAAGCCAGCAAATGGGGGTTCAAAAAGCAAGGTTATCAAGGAGGACCGTTTGCATGAAATGAGGCTCAAAGGTCTATGTTTCAAATGTGGAGAAAAATGGAACAAGGATCACTTCAAAGTATGCAAATCCAAGGATATTTCCATAAGCTACATTATCACTGAGGACAATGCTAATCATGAGGAGGAGGAATTCCTTGAATGCAATGATGCCTTAGGATGGGGAGATCCTCATGAGGGTGGAGGTTCTCATGGTGATGGTTTTGATGAAGAAAATCCCGAGTTTCCTTTTGATCCGGGTGGGAAACTAAAGTTTGCTCATGACAAAATGGATGATGGGATGCCTCTATGCATGTGGAATGAAAACAATAGTGCACATACTACCTTGTGTACAATCTCTCATGATGCTTATGCGGGAAGTAAGGGTGCCAACACATTGAGATTGAAGATCAAGGTGAATGGGAGAACAGCATATGCGCTCATTGATACTGGAAGCACGCATAGTTTTGTCAATAAAAGGTCTTTGAACACTCTCAAAATGCAACCAACTTCTTTACCAAACAAGCACATGCTGCAAGTGGCCAATGGTGATTCAATGGGTTGCAATATGAAGTGTCAAAGTACAGAATTGGAGTTGTCCAAGAACTACTCTTGCAAAGTTGATCTTTTGGTGATTGAGTTGGGACCAATTGACATAGTACTTGGATGTGATTGGCTGTCCACTTTGAACTCTTTTACCATGAACTTACAAAAAAGTTTCATGAGTTTTGTGCATCATGGAGGGGTTATTACATTGAATGGAATGCAAGGGTCCAAGCTCTTCATGATCAATGCTACTCAAATGAAGAAAGAGTTCAAGAAAGAGGGCTATGTTTATGTACTATAGCTTTGCAAAGAGGAAGATAATAGCAAAAAGGATTGCATAAAAAATGTGGACATGGTTAAGCTACTCAAGGATTATGAAGATATGTTTACCATGCCAAAATCAATGCCGCCAAAGAGGAGTGTTGATCACGCTATTGATTTGGAACCAAATGCCAAACCAATCAACAAGCCTCCCTATCGTTTGTCAAAGGTTGAAAAGGAAGAGGTGGCAAAGCAAGTCAAAGAACTCATTGACATGGGATGGGTTGAACCAAGTCAATCTCCTTTTGCTTCTCCGGTGCTACTTGTGAAGAAAAAGGATGGTACTTTCCGCATGTGCATTGATTACCGTGATTTGAATAAGATCACCATCAAAAATCAATTTCCAATACCAAGGGTGGATGATCTTTTGGATGAGTTGAAAGGGTGCCACATGCTTTTTTGATTTGCGTTTCGGATACCATCAAATAAGGATGAAAAGTGGTGATGAGTTCAAAATAGCATTTCGTACGGAAAGGGGTGTTTACCAATTCATGGTTATGCCGTTTGGATTATGCAATTCACCGGCAACTTTTCAAGCATTGATGAACAAAGTGCTTCAACCTTTCCTCTACAAGTTTGTATTGGTCTTTTTCGATGACATACTTATCTATAGCAAAGATGAGGAAGTGCATTTGAAGCACGTGAAAGAGGTTTTCGAGGTCTTGAGGCAAAACAAGTTGTATGTTAAGGAGACAAAATGTACCTTCATGGCACATGAGGTGGAATATTTGGGTCACATTGTGAGCAAGGATGGCATTTGTGTGGATCCAAAGAAAGTGGAATGTATTAGGAATTGGCTGGTTCCTTCAAACACTACTCAATTGAGGGGATTTTTGGGGTTATCTTCATTCTATAGGCGCTTTATTGCCCACTATGCAGAAATTGCAGCCCCAATGACGGACAAATTGAAGAAGGAAACCTTCTTTTGGGATGCCATTGCCAACAAAAGCTTTGAAGATATGAAGAAGATGCTCCCATCAGCACCTATTTTGGTATGTCCAGACTTCACCAAACCTTTCACAATAAGGGCGGATGCAAGTGGAAGAGGGATTGGTGCGGTACTTTACCAAGACCATGGAGTCATTGCTTATGAAAGTAGAAAGCTGAATGACAAAGAAAGAGAACTCCATGTGTATGAGCAAGAGATGATTGCTATACTCCATGCTATCAAGAAATGGCACCATTACTTATATGGGAGTCATTTTTATGTGAGAAGTGATCATAGGGTGCTGAAGTATTTCCTCACACAACCCAATTTGTCTCCTAAGCAAAGAAGGTGGGTAGCAACACTACAAAACTATGATTTTGAAATCACATACACAAAGGGCAAAGAAAATGTGGTTACCGATTCCTTGTCTCGTATGTGGGCCTGCTCATTGTATGCTATTTCTGAGGTGCATAAAGATTGGATCATGGAGATACAAGAACAGTACTTGTTTGATGAAGAAATCTCACAAATAGTGCAGAAATCACAGCAAGGTGTATGTGAAGAGTTACCCCATTATGAGCTGAAAAATGGTCTCCTCTACTACAAAGGAAAAGTCTACTTGGTTCCTACTTCATCATTTATCAAGAAGAGCATGGAAGAGATGTATTGTACTCCTATGGCTGGTCATTTGGGTGTCTACAAAACCTTTGATGCAATAAGGAAAAGTTTCTTTTGGAAGGGGATGTGGAAGAGCATTCATGCTTATGGGTGCCGGTCATGTCAATTGAACAAGGATCCTACACATAAACCGGGAGGTTTGCTTCAGCCATTGCCCATTCCCGAAGGCAAATGGAGTCATATATCAATGGATTTCATTACTAACCTTCCGCGCACAAAGAAAGGGTGGGACAGCTTGTATGTTGTGGATAGATTGACCAAAGTGGCCCATTTCATTCCTTCTAAGGTCACATATTCAGCCCAAAATGTTGCCAAGCAATTTGTTGATGGGGTTTTCAAGTTGCATGGTATGCCGTCGCAAATTGTGAGTGATCATGATGTCAAATTTATGAGCACTTTTTGGAGAACATTGTTTGAATATATGGGTACCAAGCTTACTCCAAGCACCGCCTATCATCCCGAAACCGATGGTCAAATAGAAAGAGTAAACAAATGGGTGGAAACATATCTACGCCACTATTGTCATGATACTCAAAGCACATGGGATGATTGGTTACCTTTGGCTGAGTTTGCTTACAACTCAACATATCATGTGAGCATTGGCATGTCACCCTTTGAGGCTTTATATGGTTACAAGGTCAATTTGCCTATGTTGGTGGGTACATATGAGACTTCTAACCATAATGCCAAGGGGAAGCTGAAAGGATGCAAGCTTTGTTGCAACAATGCAAAAGTAATTTGAAGGTTGCACAAGAGAAAATGAGACAATATGCCAATGTTCATCGAAGACCATTGGAATTCAAAGTGGGAGATTGGGTTCTTTTGAGAATACCAAAGTCAAGATATGCGTCTTTGAAGGGAAGCACCAACACCAAGCTAGCTCATCACTTTTATGGTCCTTATCAAGTGATACGAAGAGTTGGGGAGGTTGCATATCAACTCTTACTTCCATCTACAACAAAGATTCATGATGTGTTTCATGTCTCTCACTTGAAAGGATATGTGGGTATGATCGATCAAATGGTTGATGAGTTACCTCCAATGAATAAAGAGGGAATGATTGAATACATTCCCGAAGCTATCTTGGGTACAAGGAAAAAGGTACTTCGCACTCGTACCTTGGTGGAGTATCTTGTTCAATGGAAAGGCTTACCTAAGGAAGAAGCTTCATGGCAACCTATTTCAACATTGGAGGGATATGAAGCATTGATAGAGCAATATGGGTTGGTGTAAATTCAGCCACATGGAACATTCTTCTCCGAATTTGGGGTATTCATTTGAGGTTTCGAGGACGAAACCATTGGGGAAGGGATGGTTTGTAAGAAAGCATTATGGGCCCAAGGCCATGGACAACTAGTAAGTAGGTGTTAACTCTTGGGTGGAGTATAAATACCAATGTAAATGGGATTATGGCTCATTCATGATAATGTTATTTGTTCCAAGAATCAATGGTGAGCTTCTCCCGTGAGATGCTAAGTGGTGACTCCTTCATGAGCCACTCCCTTGGTGAGGGACTAACCCACCCCTGTTACTTTCTTTCAGCTACATTAATGTGGAGATTGGTTTTTTATTCTCACAAGATCTTTGGACATGAAGATAGAATCTAGTCCGACATTTTCTCTGACAAGGGCCTTCCTGCTTCCACCTTCCTTTGAACTTTGAAATGTTGTGCTGCCTTTCCTTCGAAAGGTCTACCATTCTACACCACTGCCTCATTGTGCAGCAGCCTCTTCTTTTCCAAAACTGCTCTCTTGATCCTGTTTGGCTTAGAGTAAGATGTTTCTTGTCAACTATCTGTCTGCCCACTTTCTCTTTCTTGAAACTTCACTTTGTTATCTTGTTTACATTACTTTGCTGTGGTTACAGATTCACAAGGTCTCCATGGTGAATAAAAACTATGGCCGTTCTTGTGGAAGACGCTCTGTGGATGATAATGCTATGAAGGCAAAATTATACCACACATCCTTACCTCGTCGACCTGCTTCTTCTATTTCTTCGGTAGAGAATTCAAGTACAATCAAAACGGAAGGAACTTGGGAAAGGTTTAGTGTTTCGAAAGGAGCATGGGTGCTCATGCAACCTAGGAAAAGAAAGAGACCCCAGACAAAAAACATTTTCTTGGCATCATGGAAGGGAAGAGTACGAGATTTTAAAATCACCAGAGGGAAGATATCGGTGAAAGAAGTTTTGATTCAGCATGTGTACATGCATAAAGAACTTGTCTTGCGAGACTATCCAAATGATCTTCCGCAACACAAGCCTAATTGTATATTTTTCTATTGTGGTTTTGTTCTTTATGAGGTGTATGGATTTTTAAGACAAAGCTCTCTTTCTTTGCTTATTGACATTCTTGTGTTATTTTATTTCAGATTTATACCCTTCATCGTATGAGACATGGCAAAACATCGATTGTATTCTGGGATTTATAGATGTTTTGCATGGATCGATAGGAGAACAACAATACCAAGGTCAATGTACAACAGAGCTAGCTTAATCCGGTATATTTTTTACTAATCATTTTTATCAGTTGCTGGACAATGCAAACACACATGGTGTGTTAAGAAAACAAGACCTTCCGGCATGGAATTCAGTGGATTGGCCTCTCCCACATTTTAGTGTTACAGAGGCATATAGGGCCAAGCTTTTCAAAGAAGTACAGAAAGCTCTGAGGCCCAATATTGCCACAAGGATAATAAAAATTTCTTTATGCATGCCTCTCACAGTTTTTGTAGACTTGTTTAATACCTTTCCAGTGAAGGTTTCAAAAACAATGTTCATAGTTAAAGCAACAAGTCTGGCATGCATGCCACAATTTTTGGATAAAGGTTGGAATAAGAAGACATGTAGTTCAGTGTTTTGTGAGGTTGTCTAACTTTCTATGCAACTGAAGTACATGGTTGCATCACAAAATTTTATTTTTTCTTTTTATTATAAGCGCAGTCGAATGCTAGGTACAAAACTAGTCCCAATGGATCAAGATGAAGATTCTTTTGGTGCAGAAAATAAACTTCTTGATATTGATGTTGTTGAGAATGGTGATGTGCTAGTCAATATCTCATTAAGACAATGTTGCTCCCTAGCTCAATTGCGCAATGACATTCTATTTGAGACAGAAGGTTCTATTTCAAAGGACTTTTTATTTATCTACAACAATAGGAAGGTATACCATGTGACTTATCCTAGTCTCATTAAGCACTGCTATTAGTTTACTTTACTCTATTGTTTCATATTGCTTTTTTGTAGGTGCTCAAAAGAAGAGAGAGTTCAATAAAATGCAAAGACATTGAAAATTTGAAAATTGAGATAACACAGACTCCATAAACAAAGGTATTATATTCAATAAAGTAAAATTTTGTACAGAAGTGTTTAATTATATATGTAGAACATATTCTTGACAACAATTTTCTATTTATCTACAGACTGATCTAGAGGCTGCTCTACATGGTCCAAGCTCACCGTATCATCTTTATTTGGAGAATCTATTTTCTGCTGCTCCATCCTGTCGTGTACAGTCTATTGGTGCTGCTCCATTGTCTCCTCTACTGCCCCTGGAGCATCTGTTTGCTGCTGCTCCATCATCTCCTCAATAACATCAGCAAGCAGGTCCTTGTTCTTGTGGCTTCTCGTCATCAGCACTAGGTCCTTGTTCCTGTGGCACCACATCTGCATCATCTGTGTCATCAAGGTGTATGACACCTTCTCGGACTTTAGAGCTCTCACCCAACTCGACAGTAGTTGGTACAATAGGTTTGGGGGAGGCATACTTCAAAAACTTCCAAATTATATCAGCTCTGAAACTATATACATAGTTCGAGCTGAAGCTATCTTCTCTCATCTGCAATGAGATATGATGATTTAGAACACTTTGTACCAATATCAAATTTTTTGAAGCTAAATGAAAATTATTTTTTCTTACAAGCTCTGGCTATCCTATCTCAAAATAGCTTGAAAGTATATATTTAGCACTAATCAGCACTCTCCAGCTGCAGCTACTTGAATCATCTTGTTGTGGTGTCTGGATAGTTGGAAAGATATGTTAGAAACTGTTAATATCTGAACAAAATAAAATTATTCAATAAGTTCAAAGGCATAGCATGAAATAGACATCAGTAGAGGGAACAACTTTCTACCTCTAAATCTATTGGCTCTATTGAATCCAAAAGATTGACATTAGGAGGACAGTGATCCAATGAATCTAGAAGTCTTCTAATACAACTGCAATACATATAATTCAGTTAGTGTGCATTAAATCCAAATAATGAAGTTTAAAGTTAAAAATAGCACACAAACCACTTACAATTTCACCTCTCTGTGTGTGTTTCTAAGAGAGTTGAATAAAAAGCATTGCTTCTGCTAGATGTCAATAGAAGCAAAGCTCCAGTGGTCACTGCATAAGGAAAAAAGCATTAAGAAATCAAAGGCTACAAGAGTACTCAATCTTGAAGAAAAATCCCAAAAGAAGCAGCCACCCACATACTTGTTATGGTATGGAAGTAGCAAAATATCAACATGATCAAAATCACAGTGTCTGAACCAATTGGAAATATCCATGGGAGTTTCCTTTGGATCTCTTAACTTGAAGGAAATTGCAGGATCAATAATATGAATTGTATGTTGTACAACATGGTTCAGCCAGCTTCTCATCATGCTACATTGGACAAAACAATAATTAGGGTAAGGTGTAAGGGAGGAGGTACAATAAGGATTGTTTTGCAAACAAATGTAAAATAAAAGACACTTACTAGGGCATTGCAAGAATGATAGTATCTGAGCAATACTCATTCTTATGAGCCAATGCTGCCAAGCATGCTTTTGTCAAGTCAAAATTATTCTCTGAAAAATCATCTTCAATATGGACAACTATGTTAGGGCCCAGCTCCTACAACCTTCTCTGTATCTGCATCTCCATCTGTACAGTCTCCACATCTATAGCAGATTCGGATTCTTCTATTTGCTGCTTCAGTGACTCCTCATAAGCAGCTTTCCCTCTGGTGCTCTTTGAGTGGGTCACTTCAACAACCTTCACCTTATCTGCCTTCAATTTCCTTGTAAGTGGAATTAATAATATGTCTCTCATTTTTATGTCCTGCCATTCCACAGGATGGACCAGCTTGTCATACCTCCATCTCACTCTGGATAAAGTGTTGAAGTCCTTGGCCATCAGAGTTACCCTGTGAGCATGGGTTGCTACAAGCATTGCATCTTCAAAGTACTTCTCCAAGTAATCCTCTGCCATTTCCTGTAAGGAAAGAATGGCAGTCCTGTTCCACCTGAAACCAAGGTGCCAGCTATCACAAATTTCTCTCACTAGCCTCTGAAAAGGTGCCTTGGGGATTGCAAAGCCTATAGCTTTTTGTTGTTTCCTGATCTCCTTTAGCACACCTGCAGAATGTTTTAATCTCTTGGACTTTTGCTATAGCATGCTCATTGGCTTCCCCTTCCTGCCATGTGCAACTCTTCCCTTTGGGGGAGGCACACTAGATTCCTGATATCAGCCCCAGCTGCTGCTGCTGCTGCAATCCCTGGCCCCTTGCCAGACCTCCTTGCAGTTGCCTTGGTTCTTGCCATCACTCTGAAAAGCTGCATACAAAGCAATGGAAAAAGATTACAACCATGGAGAACATGGAATGATAAAAGAAGGTAATGACAAATTGGATAAAGCAAAATTGAACAATTTGTAACAAAACGCGATCATGATAATTTGAAATTTCTAACAGCTCATCATCGCATTTTTCTGCAAATACTTGAAACAACATGCTATTGCATTCCTACAGTGAATTCTCTGTCTTTACAACTATAAACAATATGGATTGAGTTTATGAAAGGAGTATACAGCCTTGAATAGCCTAGAAAGATACAAAATCACATTGAAAGGGGTGGATGAAGCAGCACTTTCAAATTTGCAACAAAATGCGATTTGGGCTGTTTGAGATTTCTAAATCCCTCTCCTCGCGTTTTACTGCAAATTCTTGAGGCAGCATACTGGAGCATGCCTTTAGTCATTTCAGTGTGTATACAGCTTGGTGCAACATGGATTGAGTCTATAGAAAGCAAGAAGTGATCAAGCTCTCACTCAACAAGCCCAAATAAGAAGTCTTCCTGCTTCTACTTGCAGTGGAAAAAATCTAAGAAATGCATATAATATTTATCATAATATCTAACCTACATCACATCAATCAGTACCTTAAACTAATATACTATTAAACAAGAAGAGAAGGAAATAGAGTGTCAATCAGTACCTTAAACTAATATACTATTAAACAAGAAGAGAAGGAAATAGAGTGTCTTACTTGTTGAAAGAACGGTAGAGGGGGAGGAGACACACACAACACAGGAGCAAACCCTAATGTATATTGCAAACCCTAACCATAGAGGGAAGCCATGTCCACACTCACACAAAGCATAATGCACTAATCCATAATCCACACAACACACTATGAGTTGTGTCCACACTCTACTAACCCTAACTAATGTCCACACTCTATGACCAGCTATGCTAAGTGGCTTTGTGAAGATATCAGCCACCTGCTCATTAGTCTTCACATACTGAAGATCAACTGTACCATCCAGCACCTTTTCTCTGACAAAGTGATAATGGACCTCTATGTGTTTGGTCCTCGCATATGAAACATTGGATTCTTTGCCAACTGTATACTGCTCATGTTGTCACAATGAATGACAACTTTGCCATCAAGAGGCTCACATAAATCTGCCAAGAGACTCTTTAACCAAACTGCCTCATAAGTAGCAATGGCTGCACCCCTGTACTCAGCCTCTGTACTGAATAAAGCAACTGTAGGTTGCTTCTTGCTACTCCAACTCACCACGGCACTTCCAAGTGTAAAAGCATATCCACTAGTAGACCTCTTGTCATATGCGATACCTGCCCAATCAGCATCTGTGTAGCCATGTATGTCCAAGCTTTTACCACTCTCATAAAGTAAACCATAATGTGCTGTGGTCTTCACATATCTCATGATGCATCTCACTACATCCAAATGAGGCTTTCTGGGGCTTTGCATAAACTGGCTGACTAGCCCCACAACATAACTCAAATCCGGGCGTGTGATAGTCATATATATGAGACTACCAACCATCTTCCTGTACATAGAAGGATCATCCAATTCCTCGCCATAATCAGCCCGCAACTTCACATTTTGCTCCAATGGTGTACTCATAGGCTTACACCCTGTCATGCCATACTTTGCCAACATATCCAATGCATATTGGCGCTGTACTAACCATGTACCTGCATGATCTTTCACCACTTCAATTCCAAGGAAGTATCTCAACTCACCAAGATCTTTCATGTCAAATTGCCCACTCAAAGCTTTCTTGACATGCATCACATCTGCACCATGATCACCTGTGATAATCAAGTCATCCACATAGATGACTAGTAAAACAATCCCATGCTGTGTCTTCTTCACATAGAGTGAAGAATCTGCTGTAGAAATCTGAAAACCAAGTGAGATAAGATATCTGCTCATCTTATCACTCCAAGCACGAGGTGTTTGCTTTAGACCATACAATGCCTTTTTCAACCTGCATACGTGAGTGGGATATCTAGGGTGTACATACCCTTTTGGCTGTACCATGTACACTTCCTCTTGTAGATCTCCATTCAGAAATGCATTCTTGACATCCATCTAATGCATTTCCCAGCCATTAGCTGCAGCCATAGCAATGACTACTCTCACTGTGCCCATCTTAGCTACTGGACTAAACGTCTCATCATAATCCAATCCTTGGGTCTGTGCATAACCCTTTGCTACCAATCTTGCTTTATGTCTCTCAATAGAACCATCAGATTTGCACTTCACTTTGTAAACCCATTTACATCCAATAACATTCTTGTCCTTTGGTAATGCAACCAAATCCCATGTGTCATTATGGACCAATGCGTCCATCTCCACATCCATTGCTTTCTCCCATACATGCTCTCCAATAGCCTCTGTATAGCATGTAGGTTCCACATGCTTCACCATACATGTCATATATGCATAGTGCATAGCAAAATCTCTATATGTCAATCTGTCAACTGGATATCTGACTCTCTGTGATCTCCGCAATGCATGCGGGTCACTCTGTACACCTGTAACTCTAGCATGTGGTGGCACATATCTATCCTGCCTAGCACCAGTGTGCGTAAAATAGGTATGCCAAGCTCCTCATCCAAACTCTCTGAACTAGATGACTCATAACCTGTGATTCCAATTCCTTCGACTTTCTTTTTGCCTTTATCCATAGCACTACTCCCAGTGCTCACACTCTCATGCCTCAAACGTCCTGACCATGGACGTACACTACTACTCTCAGCTTCTGCTCTGCTGGCCCAGACATAGTAGTAGAACTAGAACTTGCTTGTGGTGGCAAGGTCACATGCACATTAGCCTCAAGTGACTCAATGACTCCCTCATCTTTTGCTTTGTACCAACTAGCAAGCTCATCAAACACCACATCTCGTGAGATGACCACTTGTCTAGTTTGTGGATTATAACATTTGTATGCCTTTCGATCCTGTGCATATCCAACAAATACACATTTCTCTGCCTTAGGATCCAACTTCCTTCTTCTTTCATCAGGCACATTTACATAAGCTATGCATCCAAAAACTTTGAGATGTCCAATGTCTGGCCTGTAACCTGTAAGCCGCATCTCTGGCGTGCTTCCATGAATGGCTGTTGTAGGTGTTTTGTTCAGTATATACACTGCAGTAGCACATGCTTCTGCCCAATAGTAATCTGGCATGCTCTTTTCATTAAGCATCGCCCTTGCCACTTCACATATGACTCTATTCTTTCTCTCAGCCGCACCATTTTGCTGAGGTGTATACCTGCAAGTCAACTGTCTTCTTATTCCATGCTTCCTCAAGAAATGCTCAAAGGCTTTTAAGGTGTATTCACCACCTCCATCTGTCCTCAAACATTTAATCCAACAGCCATATTGCTTTTCTGCAAAAGCTTTGAAATCCATGAACTTTTCCAACACTTCACTCTTCTCTCTGAGAAAGTATATCCATGTCATCCTGCTGAAGTCATCTATGAATGTAACATAGTATAAACTGCCTTTGATAGATGGGTTTTGTGCAGGACCCCATACATCACTATGTACGATCTCAAGTGGCCTGTTACTCATATTTCCTTCTCTAGGAAACCTCAACCTTGCCTGCTTTCCAAACTGACAGGCTTCACAAACATGCATATGTCCATCATATTTGAACCTAGGCAATCCATTGACAATGCCTCTTGTTTGCATGTTCTTTAATCTCCGTATATTGACATGTCCAATCCTCTTATGCCACATATCAATGTCCTGTACCACATTCCTGCTCTTTGAGAACATGGCTGATTTTAGCTCAGGAATTCCAGCATCCAGCTTAAACAATCTGCCTTCTTTCTTGCCTTTAGCAATGACTCTACATCCATGTTTAAAATCTTCAACGAAGCATCCATGCTCGTTGAAACGAACCTGTAATCCCTGTTTCACCATTTGACCAACTGCTGAGGCCAAGCTCTTTGTGATCGAAGGCACATACAATACATCAGACATAGACTTTGTTTGACCATTGTGCATGACCAATGGTACACTTCCAACATGTGTAATGACATGCTGGGTATCATCACCTGTTTCCACATAGCCTTTTACATCCATAGGCTTCATATGCTCAAACCATTCACCATGACATGTCATATGTTTTGATGCTCCTGAGTCCATATACCATGTGTCATCATTCTCAGCATTTGTCGTCATAGAACCCACAACATGCTTCATGGCAAACAAATGATTTGCTGTGCCATCATTGCTGCTTGATGCATAGTTTCCACCATGTTGTGCATAATTTCCACCATAGTGACCACCACGCTGTGCTCTACCCCCTCTCAAATCATTCTGTTTGCGGAAACAATCTCTCGCCATATGACCATATTTGCCACAGTAATGGCATTCCACATCTTGCATAGAATTTTGTTGGCCTTGCCAACGTCCTCTACCATGGGGGTTACCTCTGCCTCTCTGAGGTGCATATCCACGACCACCTCGAGCACCATATGAAGGCTGAAAATTCTGTTGTGGAGGCCTGTCCTGCCATCCACGACCATTACCACCACGTCCACGTGATGCGAATCTCCCCCTGCCTCTAAAGCCTCTCTGCGAGTAGAAAGCCTGATTTCTGCCATCATCATGGCTAGTAGATGCATCAAGAAATGAATCACTGAGCTTGATTTCCTCAACCAACAAGAGTGAAACCAACTCATCAAAGTCGGGTAGACATGTACTCCTCACAGAGATAGATGTATCAAAAGATTTGTATTCCTTGCCAAGACCACGCAAGGTAATATCCACCAAATCATCATCAGGCATGGGGGCATTTATTGTGGCCAATGCATCTGCAAACTTCTTGATTTCGTGCACATAATCATGTATGCTCCTTTTATTCCTTTTCACATTATGTATCTGCTGTCGCAACTGAGACTTGCGAGCACTCGTATCTGTATCAAACATCTTGACCAAAGTATCCCATGCATCTTTGGGATTCTCAGCATTCTGTATGTGTATGAGCATAGCATCAGAAATACATATAGACAAATAATGCAGCACTTTGAATGCTCTCTCTGACCATTGCTTATGAGCAATGGTCAGAGACAAATAATGCAGCACTTTGAATGCTCTCTCTGACCATTGCTTATGAGCAATAAGCTACTGCTGTGTAGGTTGTCGAGGTAGCTCTGGCTCTGGCTCAGCACCTGTAATGAGATTCCAAAATCCTTTCCCTTTCAAGAAACTCTTTATCCTGTACTTCCATGCCTGGAAGTTCTTCCTATCCAGCTTTTCACCAACAATCTGAACTGGATTATCCGACATGTTGCTCAATGCGTACACCTTCCGCACACTTCAAATCTATAAATGAGCCTTCCTCAGCTCAACCACACTCCAATGAATATTCTAGATACTCCAAGGTAGCCAACAAACTCCAAATTTGATGTAGAAAATCAACCTGTAATCATCCAAGATGAACTGACTCACGCAGTCCGGAATACCCTGAATTGACACGCCTTCCAAGGCTCCAAATCACAATGTAATGGTGCAATCAAGTATGGGCAACTTGCATTGACACCTAATCAACCTCAATGTTGAGTCATTTACATCTTATCACATCCATTCATTTTTCATCACACCACATCCTATCACATCCCATTCGCATCCTATTTTCATCTTATCACATCCATTCACATCCTATCGCATCCCATTTACATCCATTCACATCCTATCGTATCCCATACATCTTATCACATCTATTCATTTTTCATCACACCACATCCTATCACATCCCATTCACATCTTATTTTCATCTTATCACATCCATTCACATCCTATCGCATCCCATTTACATCTTATCATATCCATTCATTTTTCATCACACCACATCCTATCACATCCCATTCGCATCCTATTTTCATCTTATCACATCCATTCACATCCTATCGCATCCCATTTACATCTTATCACATCCATTCATATCCTATCGTATCCCATTCACATCTTATCACATCCTATTTACATCTATTCACATCTTATCGCATCCTATTTACATCTATTCACATGCTATCACATCCCATTTACATCTTATCACATCCATTCACATGCTATTCCCATTTAGTGGCTTTTTCTAGTTTGATACCAATAATGGGACTTTTGTAATCGCATTTACTTCATGCCAGACAATAAGCGATTATAGGACTGGTTACCTTCTTGCAGAGCATACTTATCTTACAGAAAGATAAACGATTAAATTACAGCATCACAGATTGAAGACAAGTATGGAAAATTACACAGAACATTGCAACATATTTCATTGATTGAAGAACTCCATTGATTCATACATACAGCTACATCCATATATAGGAATAGTATCTACGATCCGAATAGATACATTTGCTAATGACATCCTTTGGAATCACTACTGACTATTACGCATAACAGTTTATCCAGTGCGGTTACAAGAATGCAGTTACGGTGTGCAGTAAATGCAGCAACACTTGGCACGCACAGTGGACTTCCGCGAACCCAAAAAAATTACCCTTGATAGAAGTCAAGTGCCTTTATCATCCAACCGCATCAGCATCCCTCTTAAGCTTCATCATCGGAATCTAAAGTTTCTACTGGTTCTGTTGCAATCTCCCCCCGTAGACTGTGGAACTCTGGCTCTATGTAATTCATCAATTTCCCGCACCAGGTCCGTATATCTTCCTGTGACTACTGGCCTGGTTGTCGGCCATTGTGTGCGAGGAATCCATTGTTGCACATAGTCATTCCGGCCAGCCCTTCGTTCTTCAGGTGTAGGTTCTCTGAGAATGACCCTTTCAGCAGGGGCTTGAAGCTGAGAAAAAGGTACATGTTGCTCATAATGTCGGCGGCCAAGAAAAGAATCAGCTTCAGTCCAATATGGGGGTTGAGGGGGTAATGCTAGGAAAAATGAATGCCCCATCTGCTCCAGCCAGAAATATAGGCACTGAATTTACTCTTTCTGCCTATTCACCATTGAAGAAGCTTTGCGTCTCTTAGCAATTTGCTCTGCCAAAGCACGGACTGCATCGTCGCGTTCTCGGACCAGCTTGGAAATATCAGCATCCGACCAAGTAGCAGCCAAAAGAATAGACTGCGAAGCAGAGCCTTTGTCCATAGGAGCCTTACCCCTATCATTCTGTGCAAGGGGCATAGACACACTACTAGCGTTGGAAACTTGAGATGGCTAATGTTGGGAAACGCTGCCTTCCACAGAGCAATTGGTTCTTCCCACTGATGAGCTACTTCAAAACTAAGCAGCATTAAAGCTAAAGATTCTAAATCTTCCATATTGATCAGAACATCCCCTGGGTGGTGCTGTTGTAAGTGATTAGCTAAGGCCTCATTAGTACGGTGCCTGGCTAGCTCATCATTAACAGCTCTGCAAAAAACTTCATGATTATCTCTTGTAGCCTCCTAACTGCTTTCAGCCTCTTGCCTGCAACAACCGCCGCTCTAGCGTAGAAATTATGTTCTGAAGACCAGGAATCCTATTGGACTCATGGAATAAATTATCATTTTGGGATTGAAGCCATGCCACCTGTGCTTCAAGAGTTGAGATACGAGTAGCTTGGGCGCTAGCTTGAGGAACTTGGCAGTAGAATTCTGCGGTATGCTGAAGCAACCGCATAACACTTTCCAAGTGTGTGGGTTGGACCTCGTACTGTGGGGTTTCCTAGGGAAATGGAAGAACTGTGGTCACTACCGCATCAGTCAAGACCGCGGTACCCACCCCAAAAACTGAAACCGCCGGCACTATGAGAGCTCTTCACAATTGGCGTAGGCGTTGGTACTAAAAGGTTAATAGCTGGCACAGCGACCGATGCCGTGCTCACCACACTGACCGGTTCTGAATCTGCTAGCTCCACCGCTGTAGAGCAGAAACCCCCTGTGGGTGACATTGCAACCAAAGGGCGCATAGGGGTACCCACTGGCACAGTTGGAGGCACAGTCACAGTAACAGAAATAGTGACTTCACCCCGTTTAGTATCACTGGCCACTTCTGCATGCGAGCAATTTCGGCCTGTAGAACTTTTGCATGCGAGTGCTTTCGGCCTCTAGAACTTCTGCATGCGATTGCTTTCGGCCTCTAGAACTGCTACTGGGGCCACCGGTACTCCATCGGAAACAATGAGTGTGAAGCACTGGTAGATAGTGGAGCCGAAAAATGACATGCAGGCCGAAGAGAAACCAAAAAAATGGCGGGTAGAGGGAACAAGATCTGCAAAATTTGACCCACCTTTGAATGTACGACCTGCCCTTTTTGCATTTGAGAACAGACCCACTGGGCCTCAAATCGAATTTGGTCCTTTAGAACACGAGCCCAAGAGACAGGCCCAAACTCAGAAGTCTTGGTCAATTGCCTCACCTTGATTGACATCGTATAAGTCTTTGCCTATAGCCAAATGGCTTCTAAAAACCATGTGTAGCACTCTTTGGTTGCCAAATCAATGCATCCTGAAAGTTTATACTCTCCACTGATTTTAGGACCAAAATTTGCCTCCATCTCGGCTGCGAGGACTGCCATCGTTTTGCTGGCAGCAATAGCTCTGTTGGCAGGCAAGTGCAGCTTTTGCTGAATATAATCCACTGAGAGCTCCACCGCTGCATCTTGGAAAGCCACCATATCGCCAACAGGTAGAGCAAGGGCAATGACTACGGGTGTACTTGCACATGCTCCCACATACACCCAAAACGGCCCGGTCCACCGCACCTTCACTTTTGTGGGTTTCTTGAACATGCACGAAGAAAACACCAGCACCAATTGCCCTCTTTGGAAAAATTTCTTCTTCAAACGCCGACTTGCCACTTTCTACGACTTTGAATTTCTTCCACCCAATAAAAGCTTCTCTTCATCTAATTCCTGGATGACCTCCAGTATGTATGCCAATGAATCCTCTGGTAGTAATCTATCCTAACTGCAAGGCGCAAATTGGGAACCACAAATTTGAGCGGTGTGATGGCCTCCATGCCAAAATCAAGTTTAAATGGTGTCAACCCAGTTGCCACTTTAAACGCTGTGTGGTAAGCCCAAAGTGCCATTGTGGCAGCTTCACATCCCAATCTGTCTGATGAAGACTTACCACTTTAGTCAGAATGCGAATTATCTACTTATTGGAAGATTCCGCCGGCCCATTGGCCTGAGGGTAATACAGGGACGATTTGCGATGCAGTACAAAGTAAAACCCCATCACTCGTTTGATGACTTTATTAATAAAATGACCGCCCCGATCATTGACCAACTCCACTGGACAGCCAAAGCTAGTAAAAACATCCTTAAAGAGATACTTTGCCACACAGAGAGAGCAGTATTATCCCACAAAGCCCATGCTTCTACCCACTTCATACAGTAATCCGTGGCAGTAGTAAGAATATACCTGTTCCTAGTTAGAGCTGTTGTTGCAGGTTTGATTGGGCCTATAAAATCCAGACCCCATTTCTGAAATGGTTCCAATGGAATAATCTGATAGAGAGGCATTCGATCCCGCTAGGACGGTTGTCCCATGCACTAGCAAACATCGCATTGCCGCACAAACTACTATGCATCCGCATGAACAGATGGCCACCATAATCCACTTTGTAAGACCTTCTTCGCTGTGATTTTTCCTGAGAAATGCCCACCAGTGACTCCGCAATGGGCTTCCCACAACACTGACTCCTGCTCATGGGGCAGGATGCACCATAATAGTGCATCTACAACATTGCGATAATAAAGTTCCTCCACATAGACTTCAAATAAGCGGCTCCGCAAAGCAAGGCGACATCGCTGATCCCTGGTTAAATGAGCAGGCATCTCACCACTAGAGATAAAAGAAAGCATTTCTTCATACCAGGTCCATGGGATGCTTGGAAGAGGTGCTCCTTCCTCTTCAGACTGTACCCCCTCCGCATTTGGCTGAATCGCAAATAGTGAAGCATCCAAAAATTCATCATCCATGCCGATTGTTGGCTCCCCCGAATCCAATCAAGAAAGGTAATTTGCCACCACATGCTGAGCACCAGGGCAATGGATGATTCAAAATCAAATTCCTGTAATAATAGAACCCATCGAGCAGGGATTTAATATTCACGTGATCACAAGATTTTTTGTGAGATAATAACACATGTGAACAAGTTATTCACATGTTCTCATGTTACCGTTCACAAAATAACAGGCCACTTTCCATTTGGGAACCCCTTAACAACTTGGCTACTCATGGGAATAAGCTATTCACATGTTTTCATGTTACCATCTTCACATAATAGCAGGTCAGTGGTGGCCACCTAAGAAGATTTTTTATGCCCGACAAAGATAATTTTTTTAGGCCCTTGTGAAAGCTTTGTGAATATAACATGTGATCACAAGATTTTTTGTATTATTAACATATGTTATTAACATGTTCACATGTTCTCGTTTACGTCAGTGAAATCCCTGCCATCGAGCCAATCTACCTGTTAAATTTTGCTGTCGCACCAAGTAAAGAAGAGCAGAATGATCCACATGGAAGGAAAATCGACGGCCCAAAAGATAGTGCCGGAACTTCCGCACAGAGTACACCATTCCAAGGCCTTCCCGCTCTGTAGTAATGGAATAATTCCTTTCAGCAGAAGACAACTGGCGATTGGCATAATAAATTGGACAAAACCATCCCGCAGTCTGCTCCTGCATCAAAACACTACCGATTGCTACATCTGAAGCATCCACAAAAACATGAAAATCCACCCCCCCATCAGGAGGAATCATCACTGGTGCTTGAGAAAGTTGAATCTTGAGCCGGTGGCGGTAAGCCAAATCACAGTCTTCAGTCCATCAAAAATCCTTGCAGTCAGAATGAGTGGTTGCATTTAAAGGTATTGCCAAATGTGCCAAAAACTGCAAATGGCGACCATGCCACCGAATTTGGCCCAGAAATTGCATATAGCCTTTAGGATCCACAGGTGCAGGTGCTTGCAGAATAGCTGCCACTTTGTCTGGATCAACCGCAATGCCATTATGGGAAATGATGTGACCCAGAAATTTGCCACTTTGCATTGCAAAAACACACTTGAGTGGATTAAGACTGAAGGACACCTCTTGGCAGCGCTGAAAACAGAGCCGCAAGTGCCCCAAATGCAGCATACTAGTGCCAAAGACACTCAGATCATCCAAAAAAATGTGCATAAAATCGGTGAGAAAAGGCCCAAAGATTTCTTACATGTTGCAGTGGAAGGTGGAAGGTGCATTGTGCAAACTGAACCACATGACAGTGCACACAAACACCCCCCATGCGGTGATGAATGTGGTTTTGGCTTTATCCTCTAGTGCCATCCGGATTTGATTGTTAGCCACTGAATCCATCAAGAAACAAGTACATTTTGTGCCTTGCTACATCATCCAGAATGAAATCCATATAGGACCGCATTAAGCTTTCTATAATCCACACAGATGCGTAATTTCTTGTTCTTCTTCGGGACAATGACTATAGGAGAAATCCAATCTGGGTTTTCAATAGGTGCTATGAATCCCACTCTCAGCAAGTAGTCTAGCTCTTCCTTGACCTGCTTGGCTACATGCGGGTTGAAAGGCGTGGTGATTGAGGTGGTGTAGGGTCAGCCATGCATACTAGAAATGGTGCAAGATCCCATGCGCTTATAGTAGTGGACTCCGTTGGCGATATTAACACCAGCTCCACCATCGATCAACACTTGATCAATTATGAGGCCTCGAAAGCCTATAGAAATTTTTGGAATTCTTATATCATCCACGAGCTCCAGGTGAGCTGCTTGCATGGATGACACCTCAGTCGGTGTGGACACCTTGCCCATCTCCTCTGACGGAACCAATGCTTTATGAAAGTTCGGCACCAATTTAAGAAGGTGACCCAATTTGATTTGGAGAGGGGTGTCGAGCAATCCATCCCATCCTTCACTCTCAGCCAAACTCGACTGTTGGGATGGTTGTTCCGAGAAAGATCATGCTGTGCCTATGGCAGAGGCTGCCCCAACTGAGATATGTCATCAATGAGAGTCACAGCATCCCGAAATTGCACTTTACTTGGTCCGGACAGTGGAACACATTCCGGAGCTTGCTTGTCCACCCAAGAAGTAACTTGCTGGGGCGAACAACTTCCTGTGCGGTCCAATCCAGAAGTGGTTGCACTGTGGGGCTTCAATTTGTGACTAGAGCGTGTGACCACGCACACCTCTGGATCCAGAGTTGCCTCCAATCGACTCAATCTAAACCTTGGCCACTGTCGATTGTTTTTCCTGTAGCTTTTGCCTGTTTCTCAGCTTTCTTCCGATCATGCTCTTGAGCTTCTGGGCAATCCTGATGCCAGTGTCCTTCCTCTGTGTAGAAAAGATAAATTTTTGGATGACTACGGCCCGGCGGCCTCCGTGACCAACGAACACGACCGCCACCCCTACCACCACTGTTGTTGCCATAGGGTTGCTCAGAATTGTTCCCAACCTATACCCATGCAGCTAAGAGTTCTGGTGGTTTCGTGTCTATGTCACAATGATCAACACACCAGATTTGAGTTACATTGTTGGCTTAGAAAGCTAGTTTATGTAGGTTCCAGCAAACCACATCTTGACAATGTACGACGCACACTTTAGTATTTGAAGGCCACTATGGATTATGCATTGTTTTATGCAGCAGGTGTACCATTGGAGCTGTACGGCTACATAGATGTAGATTGGGCAAGTAAAGTTTCAGACGAGAGATATACCAGTGGATTTATGTTTTCATCATTAGGGAGTGCTGCTGTGGCATGGAGCAGCAAGAAGTAGCCCAAAGTTGCCTTGTTGAGTATAGAGGTAGAGTATAGAGGAGCTGCAGTGGCAGCATGTGAGGTAGCTTGGTTATGTAAGCTACTTGCTAATTTGGGGTTGCATGTGTAGAGAAAGGTTATCATATATTGTGACAATCTTAGCAGTATATAGTTGGCTAGGAACCTAGTTTTCCATGCGTGGACTTTATTAGGGAGAGAGTCTTTGACTTGACCTACATCAGCACATAAGATCAAGTCGTTGACATCTTCACAAAGGCCTTGGAAGCTCAGAAGCTTCGCAGATTTTGAGATACGCTTGGAGTTCATGAGCTAGAGTTGAGTTTGGGGGGAGTGTTGAGATGTTAAGCTCAACATGAGTGTCAACTCACGAGGTGCCTACATGACCGTTCCATATTTACATCACTGGCGGGTTTGGTAGCTGGCACTGACATATCTTCGCCAAAGATTCTATAGTTGGACTACACCGACTAGTCCACACCTACTCACTCCTCTTAGCATGTTCACATTATGGACTGCTTATATATACTCTATTATGTATGTTAATCACTTTATCTTCTTTGTAGACCTCTTTTGTTGTGTGAAGAAGAAGAATTTTCATCCTCTCACAGAGATTCTATAGTTGGACTACACCAACTAGTCCACACCTACTCACTTCTCTTAACATGTTCACATTATAGACTGCTTATATATATACTATATTATGTGTGTTAGTAACTTTATCTTATTTGTAGACCTCTTTTGTTATGTGAAGAAGAAGAAGAATTTTTAGCCTCTCACCTTGTGTGTTCTCTTCTAGGGTTTGTGTGAGTGTGTGTGTTGTCTTCTAGGGTTTGTGTGAGTGTGTGAGTGTGTGAGTGTGTGTGTGAGTGTGTGTGTGAGTGTGTGTGTGCTTGTTGTTGCAAGAGCTCAAGCTCTCTTCTCCCCTACATCTTTTCATATGTCAGCATAAAACATGATAAAACTCTAGTAATAGCCAATGTGTTCCATGAACCATTGTACTCCCTTGTAGTTGGTAGGTGTGGTAGCTCTAGGATGGGTTTTACCTTAAAATTACCAATGGAGATTCCATTTTTGGACACAACGTGCCACAATATTACTCCATGATCTAGCCAAAATTGTGTTGAGATATTGAGCTCAACTAGTGCTATGGACATTGATGACCCACTTGGCTGATAGCTTCTACACCTATGCAACTGGCATGGTTGGTGAGATTATGGTTGATATGCCACTAGTGGATGATAGGTTGTGTGCTAGCCACTTTGGAGTACTAGAGTTATGGCATAGTTTTAGTGCCAGCTCATATAGTCGAGTTCACACTATAGACTGACCAGTGTATGTTATCATAGGAGAGTCCCTTATAGTACGTACTCTTATCTTTTAGTTATATGTCTATAGAGAAGAGAAGAAGATAGAAGAAAATTCAGCCATCCATCTCTATTTTGTGTCTTTCTCTCTCTCTTGTGTGTGTGTGTTTGCTTATAAGGAATGTAAGCTCTCCCTCCCCCCCACATTCTCTTTATGGTATAAAATCTTTGGTTCTTGTGAGAGCTAAGTAGGCAAGTTAGAGGCAAGAACAAAGAAAGCAAGGAAGCAGTAATAAATGGGTAAGAGCATCATCTCTTTCCCTTCTTATTTAGGTACAACACCTATGAGGTCCCTGCCCCCTCCGCGGTACCCATGCCGGTGACAGAAGTAGCGTCGGCCTCCCGTGCGGAGCGGGGATCCACACTCGGGGCCTCGCCTACGGATGACCGGGACGAGAGGCTAGCCCGGGCGGTCCCTCCGCGACTGGGCCCGGAAGACTCCCCTCGCCCGGAGGGCACGGGCGATTCCACCATGGGAAAAGCTTCTAACAGGAAAAATTACTCTAACGAGTCAAAGTCTTAACTAGGTAAACTGATCTGACCAAACCTGAAGTCACATAGCCAGATCAAGAAGAGACTTGCACTTGGTCCATGGAATCACCGCTTTTTTCCTTATTTACGAGGCACAGCCCGCTGATCCCCTCCCACAGAACAAGGTCTTCTTAGGATATAACTTAATTAACGTAACTAATCGTATCTAGTTATTTTCTCAAGAATCCTCCGCCGATCCGGCCCATGGGTTAGCCAACCACCCGACCACTGTATTGGTGGGATTCCTTTATAAAGATTTGGTTGTGTTTTTACCCGAGTACCGACAAGGAAAAGAGTTCCCAGGCACCCTAGCTGGCGATTCATGCAAAAATTAAGGTAGGCATACCACGTACACACCCAATATGAAATTACCATTTATAACAGATTCGACTGGCTTTAAAACAATCCTTCAATAGAAATCATAATATTTTTTATCATCATTTTCCAAAATTCCGCGTCCATTATATTACAATAATATTCTCTGGACTCTCCATTGAAGATCAGCTGGCCAACCAACGAGATCCAGTATGAGAATTTGGTTCCCAAAAATCTTTCCTTTTAGTCCATCCAAAATCTTCCCTCGACGTATGCACAGGTGTCCTAGCAACCGCAAGCCCGTGCATCGCTTGGTCAGAACCCTCTAGGATCCTCCTTAGGTGTCCTAGCACTTCACTTAGGGACCGCTTCGTCAATCCTCGCCCATCATATCGAAAGTGCACCATTTTAATTGTAACGAGGCTGGTCAAGATCTCGGGGCAGGCTTTGTCGCAAGCGACGTCCCTTGATGACTCCCCGCCGCCAGCTATTCCACCAACGAACCTCCTCTTAGAAAAACATAAGCCAAATGCTTCCTCTAGCATTGTGGTGTAAAACAATCCTTTGAATTTAAAAAAAAAGTTCTAATGCAAGTAAAATTCCAATTTGAGATTGGTTCCAAAAACCCTTTTTTCATAATTCCCAGTTTCATAATGAGGATCCTTGATCTCTCATCAGGGTAATCTACCCATCATTTAGTCTTCTTGGTGAGTTTGGTCAGGAAAAACTAGTTTAGTTCCGATAGTCTATTCTTTGTGATTAGAAACTCGAATTGGTCACACGAAGATTTTACTTAATTCAGATCGAGAGATGGACAAGTAGGTTTATTGTCCATCCTTCTCGTAGTCTAACCAAATTCATTCGGTTTAGTTCTACAAGGATTAATTTCTCAACCTTAATTCATTATGTAGAATTATGGTGGAAATTCATCTTTTGACACTAAAATTTAATTCATATCCATCTTTTCTTAATTATCATAAAAATTCTTCTTTTTAACTAAATATCATACCTTTTTTTTAATAAACTTGAAATCCCTCTTTTTCTCATTTTAATGAGTGCAATCCAATTATCATGGGAATTCCTCTTTTACCATAAATTAAATCTATTTAAAATTCTTCTTGAAAATTACATAAAAATATCCATTAATTCCATTAAGCTAAAAATTACACTTTTCTCATTTAAATATTTGAATTCCAATATGGTGGGAATTCCTCTTTCATCATTTAAACTTATTTATGCAAAAAGATAAATTTAACTAAATTTTCTCTTAAAATTTAAATAAAAATCTCCATTAATTCCTTTACACTAGGAATTACACTTTCCTCATTTAAATATTTGAATTCCAATATGGTGGGAATTCCTCTTTCATCATTTAAACTTATCTATGCAAAAAGATAAATTTAACTAAATTTTCTCTTAAAATTTAAATAAAAATCTCTATTAATTCCTTTACACTAGGAATTACACTTTTCTCATTTAAATATTTGAATTCTAATATGGTGGGAATTCCTCTTTCATCATTTAAACTTATCCAAAAAGATAAATTTAACTGGAATCCTTCTTTAATTTTTAAATAAAATATATTTTTTTCGCATCACAATTTTTCTCTTACTTCATTGGAATACATGGATTTCCATTGTCATGGGGGATTACTCTTTTAACATAAAAATGGATTACTAGAAATTTCTCTTTTTCCTAATTAACTATTTATGTATAAACATAAAAATCAACTTTTCCATGTTTAGAATGAGAATCATTCAATTAATCTAGGATGATTAATCCTAGAATATGGTAGGAAGTCCTCTTTTCATATTATGAATGAAATTGATTTATGTGTTAATTTTTTAAAAATTTTGCCATAGCTCCGTTGCTATTACTGATAAGTCTCAATAATTTGAAAGCATAAATTTTAGTAATATCCTTATTATTAGAATAACCATTAATTGGATCAATATCCAATTATGGACTTGTTTCTTTATTTTTCCATATTTTAAATAGTATAAAAGCATTAAAAAGCCACTTATTTGGCCTCTAATTTGACAAGCATAGAAATTACTTTTAGATTAGAGAATTGCTTCATGAGAAGCTTCATTTGAATATAGAATAGGTCATAGGAATGACCATTCTTTTGGGGGAGAGAGAGAGATGCTTTAAAAAAACATTAGAATTTAAGCATAAATGGAAATTTATGTGTTTTATCACTACAATTCATTAAAGAACTTCAATTGTATTCAAAAGCCATTCAATTGAATGCTTCTCGAGCTTGAGAGGGGTTGAGAAGAGAGAAACATTTGGAGATTAAAGAAAAAAGATCATAAACCACATTTTACCTCCTAGATTGCTTGATTCTTTGATCAAAGTAGAGGCCCCCAACCAATCAATTGGTTTGGTATGTTGATGAAGTCTCCAAGGAAGATTGAAGAGAGAGAGAAGCTCCAATCTCTTCAATTTGTAAAGGATTTTTAGAGGTAATAGAAAATAAGCTTATCTTAGAGTAATACCGGCATAGTTTAGTTCACAGATGAAAATAAAAAAGAATGAGGGTCTATTTATAGGTGAGGGAGGCCACTAACTGAGTCCAACTGTGTTCTAGAATTTTCCAGCTTCGGTTTGGCTGAATTTGGACAAGTTTTGGACTAGTTTGACTCCCTTTTTTGATTTGGTTTGATCTAGGAGAGAGGAGAGATAAAAATATCCTATTATTTTTGAGTTTGAAACTCATCCACACATGTAAAATAGAAGCATCCTTGAAGGCCCCCCTTCTCCTTACCAATGTGTCAAAAATGAATGATTACTCCAAAATATCTCATTTTTTTATTAATACTTCATAATTTTTAACTAATAAATCTAGTACTTAGTCAACTCGTCATCTTATGTGGGCATTTACTCATTTTTTGTTATTTTCTTTTATTCTTTGGATTTATCTTATCCCAACACTTGGATTATTCTTATTGGTCCATAGGAACCTTAATCCAAAATTTTTAAAAAATTTGATCCTTAGGCTAAGGTCTTCTAAATCATTTTTAATTAATTCCAATTTCACCTTGGAAAATCTATTTTGTTTTTTTGTTTTAAGGAAACAGTTTTTTGATATTTGTAGAATTTATTTATCCAAAAACATCCCAATATTGACTTACCACTCTCTAGAAATTTTTATCTCACTAGGCCAAACAAGGAAAAATAATATTTTCTTGCATTCAGAAACATAGAATGATTACAAGGGATTGAAGTAGAGGCTTAATGTTATTCAAGCTGAGGAGGAATCTTACATCCTCTCTCACTTGAAAAACGCGAGATGTCCTCATCTCGCAAAGTGAGGGTAATCCTTCGCCAACTCTTCTTCTTTCTCCCAGGTGGCATCTTCTAGAGGGAAGAACTTCCACTTTACTAAGAATTCTCTGAGGACTCTGCTCTTGAGAATCTTCTCCCGAACGTCAAGGATTTCCTCAGGTTGGAGTACCACATCTGGCCTTGAGTCGGAGAGATCAATTGTTCATCATCAAGCATGGTACATACTTCTTAAGCAAAGTGACATGGAATACATCGTGTACCTTGAGATGGGGAGGCAGAAGAAGTTTGTAGGCTAGATTACGCAGTTTCTTTATGACAGTATACGGCCCACAGTATGGAAGAGAGCTTCTTGTACTTCCTTAAGGATAAGAAACTTCTTTTTGGTCATACTCGAATGAAGACCATATCTGACTCTTCAAACTCTCTCTCTGACCTCTTTTTATCTGCATAATGCTTTTATCTGTCTTGGACTGCCTTTATATCTTTATGGATTGATTGCGTCTGTTGGTCCATGTCATCAAGCATTTGTTTGGACATTACAACTCTGATCAATGGGTCAGACCAAGTCAACAGTGTAAGGCAATCTTGTCCATACAAAGCTTTGAAAGGACTCATCCCAATGCTCTGATGATAAGAAGCATTGTAAGCAAATTCGACCAGATGTAGATGACTTAACCACTTCTTGGGATCCCTGCCCGCAGCATGATCGAAGGATATCTTCTATTAGCCGATTCACTCTTTCTGTCTGGCCATCAGTTTTCAAGGTGATAGGCTATGCTGAGATCCAAGAAAGTTCCTATTGCTTCAAAGAACACATTCCAGAATTTTGATGTGAATTTGGGATCTCTGTCACTTACTATCCTCCTAGGTAAACCGTGCAATTTGAAGATCTCCTTAAGGAAAACTCTGGCAACATCCACTGCGGAGTATGTTTCTTTCACTAGAATCAGATGGGCAACATTGGTTAGCCTATCAACTACCACAAAAATGGAGTTGTAACCTGATTCCACTAAAGGTAATCTAGTGACAAAGTCCATATTGATGCATTTCCACTTCATCTGTGGAATGTCTAGGGGGGCTGCAATTTCCCTAGCATCTTGACTCTCTCTGCCTTGACTCTTTGGCACATCAAGCATTTCCGTACATAATCAAGTACATCCTTTTTGAGTCCTGGCCAGAAGAAGCTTTTCTTCACAAACATAAAGGTTTTTATAAACCTTGGATGTCCAGCTATCAGGCTATCATGGGCTTCTCTCAGAATTCTTCCCTTTATTCCCTCGTCATTGGGGATACATAGCCAATTATTATAATACATGCATCCTTCACCCAGTTTGTATCCAAGAACTTGACTTATTTCCTGAGGATTCTTGCTTTCTTGCATCAGAAGGGTAGCAATAGGGGGCAAAGAATTTGTCCTGTAAGATTTTCTCCTTGCTTCATTGATCAATGGTTTTGTCACCACTGTTATTGCAAGCAAGGAGGCTTTTCTGCTAAGCGCATCTGCAACCACATTTTCTCTTCCTGGCCAATACTTTATTTCAAAATCAAATTCCTGCAGGATTTGCATCCATCTCCTTTGATGCATGTTGGGTGAAGATCCACTTCAGACTTTGATGATCTGTCACATCAAGGTGAACCTTTGTCCTAAAAGATAATGTGTCCACAACTTCAGAGCATACACTACTGAGAGTAACTCCAATTCATGGAGGGCATAATTTCTCTCATGTGTTCTGAGTTTTCTGGATTCATAGGCCACTGCATGACCTTCCTGCATCAGAGCATCGCCTAATTCTGAGTTTTCTGGATTCATAGGCCACTGCATGACCTTCCTGCATCAGAGCATCGCCTAAGGCAAACCCACTGGCATCAGTAAACTACCTCAAAGGGTTTGGTAAAATCTGGCAATTTAAGGATAGGGTTGGTTACTAAGGCTGTCTTTAGCTTATCAAAGGCACTCTGACACATTGTAGTGTCCACTGAAAAAGTGTACTCTTCTTGAGAAGGTTAGTTAAAGGGGATGCTATCTGAGGATACCTAGGTATAAAGATCCTATACCATCCAGTTAACCCTGGGAATCCTCTGACTTCCTTTATTGACTTGGGTTCTGGCCATTCTACGACTGCTTGGATCTTTGCGGGGTCAGGAGAAATCCCATCCTTTGACACTATGAATCCCAAGTATTCCACCTGGTCTACAGAGAGAGAACATTTTCTCTTCTTTGCAAAGAGTTGGTGTTTCCTTAGGATTTCCAGGACCTTGCGCACATGATCTTCATGGTCTGCAGTATTCCTTGAGTATACCAAGATATCATCAAAGAATACAAGAACATATCTTGCATAAGACGATTTAATGTTGCCAGGGCATTAGTCAATCCAAATGGCATGACTGTGAACTCATAATGCCCATAGTGAGTATTGAATGCTGTCTTTGGGATGTCCTGGTCCTTGATTCTGATCTGGTAGTACCCGGATTTGAGATCTATCTTTGTAAACATTTGGGTCCCACTTAACCAATCCAGAAGTTCATCAATCCTAGGAATAGGATACTTATTCTTAATTGTTAATTGATTCAGTCCTCTCTGTAGTCAATACAGAGTCTTAACGTTCCATCTTTCTTTTTTTGAAAGAGAATAGGAGCACCCCAAGGTGAGACACTGGGTGTGACGAATCCCTGTTCTAATATTTGTCTTAACTGTTCCTTAAGTTATATGGCTTCAGGGACTGGCAGTTTGTATGCACGCTGGGCTACTAGCTGAGCTCCGGTGGGGGTTAATTCGATCTCATGATCTACTTCACGAGATGGAGGCATCTCAGTCAGTTCTTCTAGAGGAAACACATCTGCATACTCACTTAACCACTCTAGTTCTTTAGCCTTGCATTTTACATCTATTAGATTCATTTTAACGACATACACAGCTTGCCTCTTTCTGAGCCCTTTTAATAATTTGGAAGCCTTGACTAATTGTAGCACTGGGGATACGTAAATTCTAATTCCTTGAACTTTACTCCCGTGAAGGTCAAGGAAAGAGATGGTTTCTTTGTGACAATGAATGTCAGCCTAATTCTTTTTGAGCCAATCCATTCCAAGGATTCCATCATATATTCCCAGGGGTAGGACTTTGAACTGGCACTATGTTACGTTCCCATCTAGGCTAAACTGAATAAGGTCAGTCTCAAGGGGAGTGAAAAGAATCTTCCCATTGGCTAATTCCACTTACATAGGTTTCCTTGATTTTTGATTTAGGACTAGAATGAGTATTTCTTGAATTAATCAAAAGCTTGAATTGCTTACCCTGGTACTCTGCTGGAGTCTGGAGGACTGAGAATTGATGGTTATTCCCCTGATGCTCTATTGCTGCATAGATCTGTCCTTTCTCTTCCTCTACTTCCTCAGCTATGGTGACTGCTCTAGTTGCTGTAGTCTGAGGTGGAACTCTCTCTCTCTCTGGTTATTCTAATTCTGGGAGGGAGTTCGGAGACTGCTTTGCATGGAGGCTGCAGGCTGAGCTGGCACTCTTCTTGGGTTACCCTGATTCTGGCGGTGCGAGGGACCCTGATTGGATTGATATGAAGGAGTCAACCTATGAACTCTAGGACCCTGGCTTCCTTGGCCCACCGAAGGAGATGGGCAATCCTTGAGCTGGTGCCCAAATCCCTGACATCCAAAGCATTTGTTCTCGCTTCGAAGTTCTTCCCTTTGCATTCTGGAGAGAGTCAGAGTTCCTGAGAATGTACTTCAGGGGAAAGGTCTTCCTTCCTTTCTGAAGCTTCCCGTCTCCACATTCTGGTTAGGACCTTGGTGTCTCTTTGGAGAGGCAAAAAGTTGGAAGAACTTCTCGATGTCTGAAATCTTTTAAAGGATGAGGGAGCGGGCTTTGGCGTGACTTTCACGAGTGATTAAGGCTTTGGCAAAGTCCTTCCCCTTTCTGACAGCTTCAGCCATGGACACACTGGCTTGGCATTCTTGACTAGTGTGTCCAAGGGTTGATTCATTCCCTGAATGAACCTGGCCATGAGTTGCTCTTCATCTAGAGGTGGTGAATATTTGAGAAGAAGAGCGAAGGCCTGGTGATATTCCTCGATGGTTTTGCTCCCCTGCTTTAGCTCTAAGAATTTGTTCATTTTGGTTTCCAAAAACCCAGGGATACAAAATCTCTACCTCATAGGTTTTAAGGTCGTTCCAAGACTGACTATTCCTGTCTAGATAGTTGGTGTCACAATGTTTCCTCCATGCCACCCTCGCTGTTTCCACTATTTTCAGCCTAGCAAGAGCCATTTTGCTTCGCTCATTGTAGCTTGTTGTGATGTCAAAATATTCTTCCATAGCTTCCATCCATTTCTCCACAGCCTCGCCTAGGTTCTCCCCTTCTCCTTTGAAGGGTCCTTGCTGAGTTCTATGAAGAGCCTTACGAACGTCGGGGTCAAGCTCATCATCTTCAGAGAGAGGGTGACGGGCACAATTTCCTCTTCTCATGATTTTGCCAAAAATGATATATTATTAAATTTTTATTTTGATATCATCCATGAGATCCTAAGATTTAAGGGATTTGGAAAACAATTTCTTAAACAAGATAAATGATCTTATTGGAGATCTATGACATATGTCCGATAACAGATTTTTCTTTATCAGTTCATCCATAAACAATCACTTATACAACAGGGAATTTTTCTCCAAAAAACATTTCTTTATTTATATAAAAGTTGCAATATGTACATAGAGCAGCTCGGCTCCAGAAATCAAAATCTCCTCACTTACTATCAAGGGAGCTATTATCTTCTCCTTAGGAATAAAGCGACTAAGGAGTATGTAGATTTGGCATGAAAGTCTAAAATTCCAAGGCGTCGAATGATATAGAATGACACCATGTACCACTTTCAGCTTTATCAGAATCATGGTCAATGAGAGGTTCTGCCTCAGCATTGCACGCCAGTCGCAAGAGGCATGGACATATTGCCCTGCAAACCACTTATGCTGTCGTCTCTCCATTGAGTCAGGAAAATATAAATCCTCAAAATGGCGTGCGAGTTTGACTCGGCTTGTTCGAGTTGCAGCGGAAGAGATGAGATGTTCGAAGGCAAACGCTGTCATGTCTTGTGACTGGGTGAGGTCGGGAATACCACAGATAAGTATGGAACTTCCATCTTAAAAAAAATAATTTCTTTGATTAGAAACTCTTTATTAATGAGACTTGCAAAATGAAAATACATCATGAAAAATGCTTTTTCTGAGTTTTTGTTATCAATTTCTGATAAGAATTCGTTTATCCTTATTAGCTTTCAACAAAGCTCTGATACGAGCTGTGAAGTCCCTGCCCCCTCTGCGGTACCCATGCCGGTGGCAAAAGCGACAACGGCCTCCCGCGCGGGGCGGGGATCCACACTCGGGGCCTTGCCTATGGATGTCCAGGATGAGAGGCTAGCACGGGTGGTCCCTCCGAGACCAGGCCCGGAAGACTCCCCTCACCCAGAAGGCACGGGCGATTCCACCATGGGAAAATCTTCTAATAGGGGAAATTACTCTAACGAGTCAAAGTCTTACTAGGTAAACTGATCTGACCGAACCTGAAGTCACATAGTCAGATCAAGAGGAGACTTGCACTTGGTCCATGGAATCACCGTTTTTTTCCTCATTTACGAGGCAAAGCCGTTGATCCCCTGCCACATAACAAGGTCTTCTCAGGATTTAAACTAATTAACGTAACTAATCGTATCTAGTCGTTTCTCAGGAATCCTCCGCCGATATGGCCCATGGGTTAGCCAACCACCCACCAACCACCACTGTATTGGTGGGATTCCTTTATAAAGATTTGGTTGTGTTTTTGCCCGAGTATTAAGGAAAAGAGTTCCCAAGCCCCCTAGTAGCTGGCGATTCAGGAAAAAATTAAGGTAGGCATACCACGTTCACACCCAATATGAAATTACCATTTATAACAGATTCGACTAGCCTTAAAACAATCCTTCAATAGAAATCATAATATTTCTGATCATCATTTTCCAAAATTCCAAGTCCATTGTATTACAATAATATCCTCTAGACTCTCCGTTGAAGACCAACTGGCCAACCAACGAGATCAAGTATCAAAATTTGGTTCCCAAAAATCTTTCCTTTTAGTCCATTCGAAATCTTCCTCAACGTACGCATGGGTGTCCTAGCAACCGCAAGCCTGTGCATCGCCTGGTCAGAACCCTCTAGGATCCTCCTTAGGTGTCCTAGCACTTCACTCAGGGACCGCTTCGTCGGTCCTCACCCATCGTACCGAAAGCGCACCATTTTAACCGTACCGAGGTTGGTCAAGACCTCGACAGGCTTTACCGCGAGCGACATCCCTTGACAACTCCCCGCCCCAGCTGCTACAATAAACCTCCTATAAGAAAAACATAAGCCAGATTGGTTCCGAAAACCCTTTTTCCATAATTTCCAGTTTTATAATGAGGATCCTTGATCTCTCATCAGGGTAATCTACCCATCATTCAGTTGATTGTCCAACTAGATTCTTGGTGAGTTCGATCAGGAAAAACTAGTTTAGTCCCGGTAATCTATTCTTTGTGATTAGAAATTGGAATTGGTCAAATGAAGATTTTACTTGATTCAGATCGAGAGATGGACAAGTAGGTTTACTGTCCGTCCTTCTTGAAGTCTAACCAAATTCATTCGGTTTAGTTCTACAAGGATTTCCTTCATATAAACATCTAGATTTGGGTAAATATCCATTTAATGATTTTACCAATTAAAATATCTAAAGATATTACTTCTATTACATAATTTCTCAACCTTAATTCATTATGTAGAATTATGGTGGAAATTCATCTTTTGACACTAAAACTTGATTCAAATCCATCTTTTCTTATCATAAAAATTCTTCTTTTTAAATATCATACCTATTTTTTTGAGTAAACTTGAAATCCCTCTTTTTCTCATTTTAATGACTGCAATCCAATTATCATGGGAATTCCTCTTTTACCATAAATTAAATCTATTTAAAATTCTTCTTGAAAATTACATAAAAATATCCATTAATTCCATTAAGCTAAAAATTCCACTTTTCTCATTTAAATATTTGAATTCCAATATAGTGGGAATTCCTCTTTCATCATTTAAACTTATCTATGCAAAAAGATAAATTTAACTAAATTTTCTCTTAAAATTTAAATAGAAATCTCCATTAATTTCTTTACACTAGGAATTACACTTTTCTCATTTAAATATTTGAATTCCAATATGGTGGGAATTCCTCTTTCATCATTTAAACTTATCTATGCAAAAAGATAAATTTAACTAAATTTTCTCTTAAAATTTAAATAAAAATCTCTATTAATTCCTTTACACTAGGAATTACACTTTCCTCATTTAAATATTTGAATTCTAATATGGTGAGAATTCCTCTTTCATCATTTAAACTTATCTATACAAAAAGATAAATTTAACTAGAATCCGTCTTTAATTTTTAAATACAATATATATTATTTTTGAATCACAATTTTTCTCTTACTTCATTGGAATACATGGATTTCCATTGTCATGGGGGATTACTCTGTTAACATAAAAATGGATTACTAGAAATTTCTCTTTTTCTTAATTAACTATTTATGTATAAACACAAAAATCAACTTTTCCATGTTTAGAATGAGAATCATTCAATTAATCTAGGATGATTAATCCTAGAATATGGTAGGAAGTCCTCTTTTCATATTATGAATGAAAATGATTTATGTGTTAATTTTTTAAAAATTTTACCATAGCTCTGTAAATCTCAATAATTTGAAAGAATAAAGTTTAGTAATATCCTTATGATTAGAATAACCATCAATTGGATCAATATTCAATTATGGACTTGATTCTTAATTTTTCCATCTTGTTTCTACTTGTTTTGGCCTAGAGAGAGAAAATGTTCTATAGAGAGGTTATTCAGATTTTGAATATTTTTGGATAGAAAAATTTCTCATCTTATTAATATGAGTTCCCTTGAAACAGAAGTTCAAAAAGATTTCCAGAAGGTTCATTAGAAATCAAGTATAATCTGCTCAAGAGGCCTAATCCTAGGGATCCAAATTTTTGAAAAAATTTAAATTAAGGTTCCTATGGGTCAATAGGATCAATCCATGTGTGGGGAGGATATAAATCCAATTTGTAATAGAAAAATACCCAAAAATGAGTAAATGCTCACATAAGATGAAGAGTTGACTATGTACAAGGGTTATTAGTAAAAAAAACTATGAGTATTACTAAAAAAATGAGATATTTTGGGTATAATGATTCCATTTTGACACATGTGTAAGGAAGGAGAGTCCCTTCAAGGAGAAGGCTTCTTCACATGCTTGAATGAGTTTTAAACTCAAAAATAATGTGATATTTTTATCTCTCCTCTCTCTTGGATCAAACCGAATCAAAACCGAATCAAAAAGGAACCAAACTAGGCCCAAATCTAGTCCAAATTCAACCAAACTGAATCTAGAAAATTCTAGAAATCACTTGGTCTTGGTTAGAGCCTCTCTCTCCTATAAATAGAACCTGAGCCCTTTGTAAAAAAATAGGAGAATTATACTATGCCAGAATTATGCTGAAATAATGATAATTTTTACTATTCTCTAAAATTCTCTCCAAATTGAAGAAATTGGAGCTTCCCTCCTTCTTCAATCTCCATTGGTGGCTCCATCAGCATACTAAACCAATTGATTGGTTGGGGGCCTCTACCATGATCAAAGAATCAAACAATTTGTAAGGTAAAGTGAGAATTTTGATCTTTTTCCATAATTTCTTAATGTTTCTCTCTTCTCAACCCCTCTCAAGCTTGAGAAGCTTAATTGGAATGGCTTTTTAATGCTGTTGAAGTTAATTGATGAATGGTAGTAAGGAAATACATAAATTCCCATTCATGCTTAATTTTAATGATTTTTATGATTTTTATCTTCTCTAAAATAAAAATGATGTTATGCCTCATTGAAAAAGGCATTCCCCTCTCTTCTTTAGTAAATCCAACCATTCTTTATCCTAGATAATTGATTAATGGATAAAATCAAGTTTTTTATAATGTTTCTTTTAAATTAGTAGAAATTGTTTACATTAGAATGAATTAAATACTCTTGGTGAAATTCTAGTGATTTTAGAAAGTTAAAAATTGAAAAATGGTCAGCCATACAAAGGAGGTTATGGCAAAATTTTCTAAAATTGTGTAAAAATAAGTTTTACTTTTTTATTCTAAAAGTGTAATTCCTACTAAATTGGATTTATGCATGGATAGATGCATAAAGAATTTAAATTAATCCAAAAAGTGTTATTTTCATCAATTTTTATTTTATGCATAGAAAGATGCATAAAGAATTTTATTCTTAATTCAAAGGAGTGATTTTCATCATAAATTATTTTATGCCTAAATTAGATGCATAAAAGAAATTCTTTTATATTAAAAGAGTGATTTTCATCATAAATGATTTGTATGCATAAACATATGCATAAAAGATATTTTTTTATATTAAAAGTGTGATTTTCATCATAAAAGATTTTATGCATAAATTAGATGCATAAGAGAAATTCTTTTATTCTAAAAGTGTAATTCCTACTAGATTGGATTTATGCATGGAAAGATGCATAAAGAAATTATTTTAACCCAAAAGTGTTATTCTCATCAATTTTGATTTTATGCATAGAAAGATGCATAAAGAAATCTATTTTTAGTTCAAAAGAGTTATTTTCATCAATTTTGATTTTATGCATGAGAAGATGCATAAAAGATTGAATTTTAATTCAAAAGTGTCATTCTCATTTAAAATGAATTTATGCATAGGAAGATGCATAAAAGATTGTATTTTATTTCGAAAGTGTTATTCTCCTTGAAATGGAATTTATGCATAAAAAGATGCGTAAAGAAATCTTATATCAAAAATAAGAATTCTCTTGTATTCTATAAATAGATATGAGGATGTGAAATGAATCAGATAAATGAAATTGTGGATGAAAGGAATGTGATGGCATGTGAATCGTGATATGAATGATAAGGGATGTGAATGAATGACGGCATGTGATGGCATGTGAATCGTGATATGAATGAATGATAAGGGATGTGAATGAATGACGGCATGTGAATCCGATGTGAATGGATGATGTGGTTTGATGTGTGAATGATGTAGATTAATGTGGATGGATATATGGATGATGTGGTTTGATGTGTGAAAGATGTGGATTGATGTAGATGGATGAATGGATGATGTTGATGAGGATGTATGAATGTGGATGTGGATGTATGAATGTGGATGTGAAAATGGATGTGTGGATGTATGAATGTGAATGGGGATGTGGATGTATGAATGTGGATGTGGATATGAATGTATGAATGTGGATGTGAAAATGGATGTATGGATGTGGATGTATGGATGTAGATGTGGATGTAGATGTATGAATGTCGATGTGAAAATGGATGTATGGATGTGGATGCGGATGTGGATGTATGGATGTGGATGTGGATGTGGATGTGGATGTATGGATGTAAATGTAGATGTATGGATGTGGATGTGAATGTAGATGTATGGATGTGGATGTGAATGTAGATGTATGGATGTATGGATGTGGATGTGAAAGTATAGATGTGGATGTGGATGTGGATGTATGAATGTGGATGTGGATGTGGATGTATGGATGTGGATGTGGATGTGGATGTGGATGTATAGATGTGGATGTGGATGTGGATGTATGGATGTGGATGTGGAAGTATGGATGTGGATGTGGATGTATGAATGTGGATGTGGATGTGGATGTATGATTATGGATGTGGATGTGGATGTATGAATGTAGATGTGGATGTGGATGTATGAATGCGGATGTGGAACTGCATATATGAATGTGAATGTGGATATGTGGATGTGGATGTATGGATGTAGATGTGGATGTGGATGTATGAGTGTGGATGTGAAAATGGATGTATGGATGTGGATGCGAATGTGGATGTATGGATGTGGATGTGGATGTGGATGTGGATGTAAGGATGTGAATGTAGACGTATGGATGTGGATGTAGAAGTATAGATGTGGATGTGGATGTATGAATGTGGATGTGGATGTGGATGTACGGATGTGGATGTGGATGTGGATGTATAGATGTGGATGTGGATGTGGATGTATAGATGTGGATGTGGATGTATGGATGTGGATGTGGATATATGAATGTGGATGTGGATGTGGATGTATGAATATGGATGTGGATGTGGATGTATGAATGTAGATGTGGATGTGGATGTATGAATGCGGATGTGAAAATGGATATATGAATATGAATGTGAATGTGGATGTGTGGATGTGGATATGGATGTGGATGTATGGATGTAGATGTATGGATGTAGATGTGGATGTGGATGTGGATGTATGGATGTGAATGTAGATGTATGGATGTGAATGTAGATGTATGGATGTGGATGTGGAAGTATAGATGTGGATGTGAATGTATGAATGTGGATGTGGATGTGGATGTGGATGTATGGATGTGGATGTATGGATGTGTGGATGTGGATGTATGGATGTGGATGTGGATGTGGATGTGGATGTAGATTCAATGGATGTGGATGTGGATGTGGGTGTATGAATGTGGATGTGGATGTGGATGTGGAAATGGATGTATGGATGTAGATGTGAATGTGGATGTATGGAAGTGGATGTGTGGATGTGGAAATGGAAATGGAAGTGGATGTGTGGATGTGGAAATGGAAGTGTGGATGTATGAATGTGAATCTGGATGTGGATGTATGAATGTGAATGTGGATGTATGAATGTGGATGTAGATGTGGATGTGGATGTATGAATGTGGATGTGGAAACGGATGTATGGATGTGGATGTGGATGTGGATGTATGCATGTGGAAGTGGATGTGTATATGCATATGGATATGTATGTATGAATGCGGATGTGGAAGTGGATATATGGATGTGGAAGTACGAATGTGGATGTGTATGTGGAAGTACGAATGTGGATGTATGGATGTGTATATGCATATGGATATGTATGTATGAATGCGGATGAGGAAGTGGATGTATGGATGTGGAAGTACGAATGTGGATGTGTATGTGGAATAATGAATGCGAATGTGTATGTGAAATGATGTGACGTCGATGTGAGTGAATGGATGAGATGTGATGGCATGTAAATTGGGATGTGAATAAATGACATGTGATGTGAATGAATCTGATGTGATGAGATGGAAAATGATATGATTGGATAATAATGAGTACACATATGACTGGAATGTAGAAAGATGAGAGTTCATTATAGAAACTGTATTTGTAAACTCTTTGTAAATGACTGTTTTATGTCAACAATGCTGGGGAAGCATTTTGACTGCAACCGGACCTTTAATTTTCTTGAAGAAAATAATCAAAAGACTCATAAATTAAATCAAATATGAAAACAACTACTTGAATTAAATTGAAAATTAAAGCACATATCAAAACATAGAGTAAGAGAAAGAAATGCATCACCATCAATACAAGGCAACACAAGACTGGGTGCAATCTTCCCCCCCCAACGTGAGTGGCTTCTTCTCGCGTGGGTATTTTTATATATTCCAAAAAGCAGGCTTTCAGCCAAAAATAAAGTATACATCCATATTTGGACTTTGCCATTTAATTAGCCTTTGTCCTCAATTAACCTTTGTCCTCAAACCTTCTAAGGTTTGCACTATTTTTCTAATACAATAATCTAACTTGTGCACATATGCACATTACAAAATAAATCAACTAATGCTCATACACACACTGTACAATAAATTGACACGTGCACACACACACCACACTGATATCAAAATAATATCAAATGCCATAATACAGTCACAAAATATTGTGAGATCGGTCCACACGCCATGACTCAATCCACCGTCCGTGTGACACCTAAATCGGTACCCTCACACTGTGCAACACCTAAATCGATACCCTTGCACACCTCATCACCTAAACTCATAAACATAAACCACGTCAGTAGTAACAATCAATTGACATCATATCAATCAATCCTAACGTGTTCATGATGAGAAATAGGCATCATAAAAAAATATATACAAATTTAAATGACCATAATTATTATTCAAATAACATGGATCATAACAGTCCTCCCTGTTGGGAATCAACTGTCCTCAGTTGTGCAATCAATGAGTGGATGGCTTCATGGTACAAGTGGAGGACAAGATCATCACATCAAACAATTTCTGAAAATAAAACCAAACAAATGAATGCATGTAAAAGGGATCTAAGTGTCCCATACCACTTAGGTACCTTCCACATACAAACACTCACTGGTGAAAGATAGAAGACATAGATACGTCTGAGGTAGGCATGTAAAATCAATCTAATGTCCCATACCATAGATTAATTCGACACGACACTACCTTAAGAATAGAAGTTTGAGACGGAGTAGCTAATTCCCTCTGAAACTTTCATTCCGACATAGCTTTTCTCTATCCTCAAAATTAAACTACAAGTCTTATTCCAAAAATAAATTAGGTCGAAATGGAAATTCTTATCAACTTAAGATTGAAAATAATCACTTACACTACTGTCAATAACTTGATGAATTCTGGGGATTTCCTAATTGGATCCCATCACTACAATGGTTAGGCGGTTGGCTAACCCATGGGACTGGATGGGGTTAGGCTGGACTGATGGATCCGTAAATCGAGACTCAATTTCCGTTTAGTTCGATAGATGAAGTAACCCATGGGACTGGATGGGGTTAGGTTGGACTGATGGATCCGTAAATCGAGACTCAATTTCTGTTTAGTTCGATAGATGAAGTAAATTTCGGACAAAAATTGTTCTATGGAAAAGAATCAACGGCTGTGCCTCTCAATGAGGAAAAAAGCGTTGGTCTCTATGATACAAGTATAGTCTTTTTCCCTGATCTGACTATGGGACTTACGGGTTTGGTCAGATGAACTCAATTAGTTAAGGTTTTTGACTACGTTAGGGAAAAGTTATCCTGGTGGAATCGCCCGTGCTTTCCGGGCAAAGGAAGTTTTTTCGGGTTCGGTTTTTGAAAAACTGATGGATTAGTCTCTTGTCCGGATATCCGTGGGCGAGGCCCCGAGTGTGGGACCCTGGCCCGTGCAAGAAGTGCTACTTCCACTGTTAGCATCCCTGAATTTGTTACGCAGTGGGGATAGGGATCTTACAGTTGGTACCAGAGCTATTTGGCTAGTGAGGATCAACCGAGAAGCCAAATATATCAAAAATGTATCAAGAAGCACTAAAAGGTTGTAATTGTGTGATAAAATTCATACAAATTGATATTCAAACTGAAATTCGTAAATTGGTAATTGGGTCTTAGATGGAAGTATCCCAATTGTATGGAATCCCTGACTTGCTTGAGGCCTAGACATGATGGTATTTACCTTATAGTTCCAAGAACCATGACTACCCGTATATACCGAGGGTATAACTGCAGCTCTTTACTGGCAGTATATACGAGTAAATCTAAGACTTGAAATTATAAGCATTAATACTATCCAGATGATGAATTCGAATGTGGTTGATATGATTTCAAATTCTGATTGAGAAATGATGAGATGATTTGGATTCTGGTTGAAAAATAAAGATTTTTGAATTTTGGCTGAATTGTAATAACTAAGTAAGACCTCAGTGAGGATGAATGGAACGAGTCCCTGTGTTTTGAAAGATGAGGACATCTCGCGTTTTTTAAGTGGGGTAGAATGTAAGATTCCTCCCAGCCTCTCAAGATGTCTAGTATCTTCCCCTGTAGTCAAATCTCTCTTCAGAAATATCGTAGATCTTGTTTCTACCTGCTGTTTTGGCCTAGAGAGAGAAAATATTCTAGAGAGAGGTTATTCAGATTTTGAATATTTTTGGATAGAAAAATTTCTCATCTTATTAATATGAGTTCCCCTGAAACAGAAGTTCAAAAAGATTTTCAGAAGGTGCATTAGAAATCAAGTATAATCTGCTCAAGAGGCCTTATCCTAGGGGTCCAAAATTTTTAAAAAATTAAATTAAGGTTCCTATGGGCCAATAGGATCAATCCATGTGTGGGGAGGAGATAAATCCAAATTATAATAGAAAAATATCCAAAAATGAGTAAATGCTCACATAAGATGAAGAGTTGACTATGACAAGGGTTATTAGTAAAAAACTATGAGTATTACTAAAAAAATGAGAGCTTTTGGATATAATGATTCCATTTTGACACATGTGTAAGGGAGGGGAGTCCCTTCAAGGAGGCGGCTTCTTCACATGCTTGAATGAGTTTTAAACTAAAAAATAATGTGATATTTTTATCTCTCCTCTCTCTTGGATCAAACTGAATCAAAATCGAATCAAAAAGGAACCAAACTAGGTCCAAATCTAGTCCAAATTCAACCAAACAGAATCTATAAAATTCTAGAAATCAATTGGTCTTGGTTAGAGCCTCCCTCTTCTATAAATAGAAGTGAGCCCTTTGTAAAAAAATAGGAGAATTATACTATGCTAGAACTATGCTGAAATAATGATAATTTTTACTATTCTCTAAAATTCTCTCCAAATTGAAGAAATTGGAGCTTCCCTTCTTCTTCAATCTCCATTGTTGGCTCCATTAGCATACTAAACCAATTGATTGGTTGGGGGCCTCTACCGTGATTAAAGAATCAAGCAATTTATAACGTAAAGTGTGAATTTTGATCTTTTTCCATAATTTCTCAATGTTTCTCTCTTCTCAACCCCTCTCAAGCTTAAGAAGCTTAATTGGAATGGCTTTTTAATGCTATTGAAGTTAATTGATGAATGGTAGTAAGGAAATACATAAATTCCCATTTATACTTAATTTTAATGGTTTTTATGATTTTTGTCTTCTCTAAAATGAAAATGATGTTATGCCTCATTGAAAAAGGCATTCCCCTCTCTTCTTTAGTAAAGGCATTCCCCTCTCTTCTTTAGTAAATCCAACCATTGAAAAAGGCATTCCCCTCATTGAAAAAGGCATTGAAAAAGGCATTCCCCTCATTGAAAAAGGCATTCCCCTCTCTTCTTTAGTAAATCCAACCATTCTTTATCCTAGATGAATGATTAATGGATAAAATCAAGTTTTTCATAATGTTTCTTTTAAATTAGTAGAAATTGTTTACATTAGAATGAATTAAATACTCTTGGTGAAATACTAGTGATTTTAGAAAGTTAAAAATTAAAAATTGGTCAACCATACAAAGGAGGTTATGGCAAAATTTTCTAAAATTGTGTAAAAATAAGTTTTACTTTTTATTCTAAAAGTGTAATTCCTACTAAATTGGATTTATGCATGGATAGATGCATAAAGAATTTAAATTAATCCAAAAAGTGTTATTTTCATCAATTTTTATTTTATGCATAGAAAGATGCATAAAGAATTTTATTCTTAATTCAAAGGAGTGATTTTCATCATAAAAGATTTTATGCATAAATTAGATGCATAAAAGATATTTTTTTATATTAAAAGTGTGATTTTCATCATAAATGATTTTATGCATAAATTAGATGCATAAGAGAAATTCTTTTATTCTAAAAGTGTAATTTCTACTAAATTGGATTTATGCATGGAAAGATGCATAAAGAAATTATTTTAACCCAAAAGTGTTATTCTCATCAATTTTGATTTTATGCATAGAAAGATGCATAAAGAAATCTATTTTTAGTTCAAAAGAGTTATTTTCATCAATTTTGATTTTATGCATGAGAAGATGCATAAAAGATTGAATTTTAATTCAAAAGTGTCATTCTCATTTAAAATGAATTTATGCATAGGAAGATGCATAAAAGCGTGATTTTTATTTCGAAAGTGTTATTCTCCTTAAAATGGAATTTATGCATAAATAGATGCGTAAAGAAATCTTATATCAAAAATAAGAATTCTCTTGTATTCTATAAATAGATATGAGGATGTGAAATGAATCAGATAAATGAAATTGGATGAAAGGAATGTGATGGCATGTGAATAGTGATATGAATGAATGATAAGGGATGTGAATGAATGACGGCATGTGAATCCGATGTGAATGGATGATGTGGTTTGATGTGTGAATGATGTAGATTAATGTGGATGGATATATGGATGATGTGGTTTGATGTGTGAATGATGTGGATTGATGTAGATGGATGAATGGATGATGTGGATGAGGATGTATAAATGTGGATGTGGATGTGGATGTGGATGTGAAAATGGATGTGTGGATGTATGAATGTGAATGGGGATGTGCATGTATGAATGTGGATGTGGATATGGATGTATGAATGTGGATGTGAAAATGGATGTATGGTTGTGGATGTATGGATGTAGATGTGGATGTGGATGTGAAAATGGATGTATGGATGTGGATGCGGATGCAGATGTGGATGTGGATGTGGATGTGGATGTGGATGTATGGATGTGAATGTAGATGTATGGATGTGGATGTGGAAGTATAGATGTGGATGTGGATGTATGAATGTGGATAGGGATGTGGATGTATGGATGTTAATGTAGATGTATGGATGTGGATGTGGAAGTATAGATGTGGATGTGGATGTATGAATGTGGATGTGGATGTGGATGTATGGATGTAGATATGGATGTGGATGTGGATGTGGATGTAGATATGGATGTGGATGTGGATGTGGATGTATGGATGTAGATATGGATGTGGATGTGGATGTGGATGTAGATATGGATGTGGATGTGGATGTGGATGTATAGATGTGGATGTGGAGGTATGAATTTGGATGTGGATGTGGCTGTATGGATGTGAATGTAGATGTATGGATGTGGATGTATAGATGTGGATGTGGATGTGGATGTGGATGTATGAAGATAGATGTGGAAGTGGATGTATGAATGTAGATGTGGATATGGATGTATGAATGCGGATGTGGAAATGGATATATGAATGTGAATGTGGATGTGTGGATGTGGATATGGATGTGGATGTATGGATGTAGATGTGGATGTGGATGTATGAATGTGGATGTGAAAATGGATGTATGGATGTGGATGCAGATGTGGATGTGGATGTGGATGTGGAAGTATAGATGTGTATGTGGATGTATGAATGTGGATGTGGATGTGAATGTATAGATGTGGATGTGGATGTGGATATATGAATGTGGATGTGGATGTGGATATATGAATATGGATGTGGATGTGGATGTATGAATGTAGATGTGGATCTGGATGTGGATGTATGAATGCGGATGTGGAAATGGATATATGAATGTGAATGTGGATGTGTGGATGTGGATATGGATGTGGATGCATGGATGTAGATGTGGATGTGGATGTATGAATGTGGATGTAAAAATGGATGTATGGATGTGGATGCGGATGTGGATGTGGATGTGGATATGGATGTATGGATGTGAATGTAGATGTATGGATGTGGATGTGGATGTGGATATGGATGTGGATGTATGGATGTAGATGTGGATGTGGATGTATGAATGTGGATGTAAAAATGGATGTATGGATGTGGATGCGGATGTGGATGTGGATGTGGATATGGATGTATGGATGTGAATGTAGATGTATGGATGTGGATGTGGATGTGGATGTGGATGTGGATATGGATGTGGATGTGGATGTGGATGTGGATGTATGAATGTGGATGCGGATGTGGATGTAAGGATATGGATGTGGATGTGGATGTATGGATGTGAATGTAGATTGAATAGATGTGGATGTGGAAGTATAGATGTGGATGTGGATGTATGAATGTGGATGTGGATGTGGATGTGGATGTGGATGTGGATGTGGATGTGAAAATGGATGTATGGATGTAGATGTGAATTTGGATGTGTGGAAATGGAAATGGAAGTGGATGTGTGGATGTGGAAATGGAAGTGTGGATGTACGAATGTGGATGTGGGTGTGGACGTATGAATGTGGATGCGGATGTGGATGTGGATGTATAGATGTGAATGTAGATTGAATGGATGTGGATGTGGAAGTATAGATGTGGATGTGGATGTGGATGTGGATGTGGATGTATGAATGTGGATGTGGAAATGCATGTATGGATGTAGATGTGAATGTGGATGTATGGAAGTGGATGTGTGGAAATGGAAATGGAAGTGGATGTGTGGAAGTGAATGTGGATGTATGGAAGTGGATGTGTGGAAATGGAAATGGAAGTGGATGTGTGGATGTGGAAATGGAAGTGTGGATGTACGAATGTGAATGTGGATGTATGGAAGTGTGGATGTATGAATGTGAATGTGAATGTGGATGTGGATGGATGTATGAATGTGAATGTGGATGTAGATGTGGATGTGGATGTATGAATGTGGATGTGGATGTAGATGTGGATGTGGATGTATGAATGTGGATGTGGAAATGGATGTATGTATGTGGATGTGAATGTGGAAATGGATGTATGGATGTGGATGTGGATGTGGATGTATGCATGTGGAAGTGGATGTATGGATGTGGATATGGATATGGATATGTATGTATGAATGCGGATGTGGAAGTGGATGTATGGATGTGGAAGTACGAATGTGGATGTGTATGTGGAATAATGAATGCGAATGTGGATGTGTATGTGGAATAATGAATGCGAATGTGTATGTGAAATGATGTGACGTCGATATGAGTGAATGGATGAGATGTGATGGCATGTAAATTGGGATGTGAATAAATGATATGTGATGTGAATGCATCTGATGTGATGAGATGGAAAATGATGTGATTGGATAAGAATGAGTACACATATGTGGAATAAGTAATGTAGATTGATGAGGGATAGTGTGGAAAGATGAGAGTTCATTATAGAAACTGTATTTGTAAACTGTTTGTTTTATGTCAAGAATGCTAGGGAAGCATTTTGACCGTCTTGTGATTAAGGTCGTGGAGACCGAACTGATAAAGTTGCAACTGCTGATGGAGAGTCAATGGAGAACGTCTCGCGTAGCAAGGTTGGCCGAGGTCTTGACCAGCCTCGGTTCGATTTAAATGGTGAGCTTCCGGTACGGTGGATGAGGGACCAAGGAAGCGGCCTATGAGTGAAGCGCTAGGTGACCTGCGAAGGATCCTAGAGAGTGCTAACCATACGGTGCTTGGGCTCTAGGTCGCCGAAGATACCCACACGTGTGTCGTGGAAGATATTGGAACAAGGAGTAAGAGTTGTTTTCTGAAACCGGGCATGGATCTAGTTGATTGACCTTGCTGGTCCTCAAACGGATGAGTCCATGGCTCTTTCATATGGATCTGTTGGTCGATCTTGCTGATCTTCAACGGAGATATCATCTTGATTTTTATAAGTGAATATATTATTGGGTACTATGAGCTAGGAACTATCGAAAAGGCCCCTAAGTGAGCAGGTGGTGAGCGTTCTGGTTGCCAATGATGCCATAGATACTCCGATGAAGGAATGATTGGAAATTAAGATTCAACCGGATACTTTGAAAGATTATGGATCAGTGACACTATGGTTTCATTAAATGATTGCTTTAAAGATAGTTGAATCTGGGAAAAGGCAATTTCATATTGGGTGTGTAAGTGGTGTGACTAATTTTATGTTTGCATGAAGATCCGGCTAGGGGGCCTGGGAACTCTTTTCCTTGGTACCCGGGACAAAACCTAACCAGATTCCTAATTGGATCCCATCACTACAGTGGTTGGGAGGTTGGCTAACCCATGGGACTGGATGGGGTTAGGCTGGACTGATGGATCCGTAAATCGAGACTCAATTTCTGTTTAGTTCGATATATGAAGTAAATTTCGAACAAAAATTGTTCTATGGAAAAGAATCAACGGCTGTGCCTCTCAATGAGGAAAAAAGCGTTGGTCTCTATGATCCAAGTACAGTCTTTTTCCCTGATCTGACTATGAGACTTACGGGTTTGGTCAGATGAACTCAGTTAGTTAAGGCTTTTGACTACGTTAGGGAAAAGTTATCCTGGTGGAATCTCCTATGCTTTCCGAGCAAAGGAAGTTTTTTTGGGTTCGGTTTTGGAAAAACCGATGGATTAGTCTCTTGTCCGGATATCCGTGGGCGAGGCCCCGAGTGTGGGACCCTACCCTTTGCAAGAAGTGCTACTTCCGCTACTAGCACCCCTGAATTTGTTGCACGGTGGGGATAGGGATCTTACAATCCTTTACCGTACTAGGGGTATAGAATGGTATACATCAATAAAGGGGGTGTCCATAGCTCCCTGAAGAACATGCCTGGGTCTGCTATGAAGCAAGCCGGCCGCTCCGCACCCTCTCTGTGAAATTGAGCTCTGATCTTTGTCATCTCTCTCTGTTATAGGCGTGGTTTTTGAAAGCCAGGTGTCCTCTGTCTCCTGCGGGCTCTGAGTGTCTCTACTCTCTAGAGAGTAATTCCCTGCTATGTAGGGGCTGGGAGTGGGGTGGATCTTTGAAAAAATGTAGTAATATGTGCCTGTCGTCTCCCCTCTGGAGCTATCTGAGCCTGTAATGATGTCTCTTAGTGACTTTGTACGTCTAGAATGAATCTCCCCAGTATGCGCTAGTCTACTACCTCAAAGATCTGGCGTAGGGAATGTGGCTCTCTGAATAAAATGGGGTATCTCTCTCTGATGGCTGTATATGCTCTGCATCTGCATACATAATGCTCCTCTCTCCACCTCCTCTCTACACAATCTGCATACCCTCTCCTCTCGAGGGATCCATGCTACTTTGCCAGTCTCGATCTCCAATTGATGTGATGAGACTCTAAGCTGACCAATATCTACTCAGGAGCCGTGTGGTAAAAAGCCCTCCATGTATCTAGGCCTCTCTATAAATCCATCATCAGTGACACTCATGAAGTGATCTCTATAGTAGTATAGCATATTCGGTGGAAGAGGCTGTGTAGGTGATATCCATGTCTCTCGTGTATAGAGCTGCCCCCATAGGTCCTGTCTCAATACTCTGTTCCTCTCACTCTGAGAGAGACGGATATGTGGTGCATCCCTATCATACTGGAATGGTGGTAGATGATCCATGTCTAGGCCATGATGTCTAGGCCATGTTGTGAGAACCAATGTGTGACCTATGCATACCATGATCCTTTGTCTCTTGCCTCAGCCAGCTGTCTAGATGCCTCAAAAGCTCTGTATGACAATCTCTCCTGTGGCATCTCTCTGAATCTGTCTAACAGGCATATAGTCTGGAATATGGCCTCTACAATCATAGGAGGCGTAGCAAACTCTGCTCGGATAATGTCATGAGGTACTGACGGTTTGCTGCGTATCATGTGTGCCATCATGAGGGCCTGTGGTCTCTCTATCTTTGTCCACCAATGGGTAGCAAGTCCTAGCATCCATACCGCTGCTCCATACATAAATGCCAATGTGACTAATGTGTCAAATAGCCACCCCTTCGTCTGGGGCTCCTGAAAATGCGCCAGGTGGCACTGTCTCTCTAGCATAGTCAATATTGCATATCCCCATGTCAATCTTGCTATGGCTGCTGAACCCATGGTGAAGCACGTGGCTGCTCTGCAGAGAAGGTAACCCCTAGGTACACGTATGATGTCACCACCTCCACCTGGCGTCTTGTGAGAGTGAATGTCAGCTGACCTCTGCCCTGTCTTGATGTATGAAAGACCATAACCTGGTTCTCCCAAGGTTCACAGTAAGACCCCTGTGTGTGTAGAAATCATCAAGTGCATGTAGATGCTGTTGTAGACCTCCTGGAGACTCAGACACTAATACAATATCATCAGCATAAAGCATAATATGTACTGAGGTACCTGCTAGATCAACTACATCTCTGCTTCCCCGTGTAATGAAGTCGGCCACCTCATCAATGTATAACCCAAATAGTGTGGGGGAAAGTGGGCATCCTTGCTTCACACCAATGGTGCTAGCAATAGTCTCGGACATACCTCCTGGGCATCTGACTTGCCCAAAAACTTGCTCATATAATGCATAGATGCCCCATGTCATATCTGCTGGTATGCCAAGAGACTGCAGGTGCTGAAAGAGCCTCTTGTGGTACTGTGTCAAATGCCTTGCAGAAATCCACAAAGCAGCAACAATAGAGCTTTCTCTTTCTCAGTCCTGGTGTTATCAATCATACATCTCAAAGTGAATACATGGTCAGTGGTAGAGAAAGCTCTCTTGAAGTAGCCTGCCCTGATGAGCGTAAACCTACTCGCTCAGCATATAAGCTAAGCTCTTGCTCCAACACTGCACCATAGAGTTTCTCCAACACGTGACCGTCCTGTAGTTGTTCGGATCGAGCATATCCTCTGTTTTGTGGATCAGCACAATGGTGTGCATCGTCCACTCCGTAGGTAAACCCTCTGCTAGTGCCCTGTTGAACAAGTGTGCAAGAAAAGGAGCCAAAGAATCTACTGCATATATGAGATGCTCACCCTATAGGCCCATATGGTCGATGGCCCGTCCATGCTGTAGCCGGTGGGGATAGCTTCCTTTACCATCAAGTGGGTAAAGAAGCTAACTATGGTAGGTTGAGGCTCCTATGGCTGAGGTATAGTGGCTGCTATGGGGCGTGGTATAGGCCCTCTCCATATGTGTGCCATGTCTGTGGGTCTGCAATGGGTGTCGGTGTCCGGGGCTCTCTGAAGTGCCACCATGAGATAGGGCTATCTCTACTCATGAAGAAATGGATGATCTCTAGCTCCTGTATCTCTGCGAAGGCCTGCCTTTTGCGGCGAGTAAGTCTCCTCATCTCTCTCCTACTCTGTGATGGCTCCCCCAAGGCTCTCTGTATGCAGAGCCGTAATTATAGGGCTCTGCACTCGTCTTAAGATGGGGTGGACATTACTATGGGGAGGGAGGATGGTTTAAATAAACTAAAATAAGGGGGCATGTAATTTCTAAATGACATAGGGAGGGGAGGGTGTATGGTATAATTACAAGGTTAGGTAGTTTAGGTAAAAGTTGAGTGACCTTAACATCAAACCACATCATCCATTCACATCCGATTCACATGCCGTCATTCATTCACGTCCCTTATCATTCATTCATATCACGTTTCACATGCCATCACATTCCTTTCATCCAATTTCATTTATCTGATTCATTTCACATCCTCATATCTATTTATAGAATACAAGAGAATTCTTATTTTTGATATAAGATTTCTTTACGCATCTGTTTATGCGTAAATTGTATTTTATGGAGAATAACACTTTCGAAATAAAAAACAATCTTTTATGCATCTTCCTATGCATAAATTCATTTTAAATGAGAATGACACTTTTGAATTAAAATTCAATCTTTTATGCATCTTCTCATACATAAAATCAAAATTGATGAAAATAATTCTTTTGAACTAAAAATAGATTTCTCTATGCATCTTTCTATGCATAAAATCAAAATTGATGAGAATAACACTTTTGGGTTAAAATAAATTCTTTATGCATCTTTCCATGCATAAATCCAATTTAGTAGGAATTACACTTTTAGAATAAAAGAATTTCTCTTATGCATCTAATTTATGCATAAAATCATTTATGATGAAAATCACACTTTTAATATAAAAAAATATCTTTTATGCATACAAATCATTTATGATGAAAATCACTTTTTTAATATAAAAGAATTTCTTTTATGCATCTAATTTATGCATAAAATCATTTATGATGAAAATCACTCTTTTGAATTAAAAATAAAATTCTTTATGCATCTTTCTATGCATAAAATAAAAATTGATAAAAATAATACTTTTTGGATTAATTTAAATTCTTTATGCATCTATCCATGTATAAATCCAATTTAGTAGGAATTACACTTTTAGAATAAAAAAGTAAAATTTATTTTTACACAATTTTAGAAAATTTTGCCATAACCTCCTTTGTACGGCTGACCATTTTTCAATTTTTGACTTTCTAAAATCACTAGAATTTCACCAAGAGTATTTAATTCATTCTAATGTAAACAATTTCTACTAATTTAAAAGAAACATTATGGAAAACTTGATTTTATCCATTAATCATTCATCTAGGATAAAGAATGGTTGGATTTACTAAAAGAAGAGAGGGTAATGCCTTTTTCAATGAGGCATAACATCATTTTCATTTTAGAGAAGACAAAAATCATAAAAACCATTAAAATTAAGCATAAATGGAAATTTTTGTATTTACTACCATTCATCAATTAACTTCAATAGCATTAAAAAGCCATTCCAATTAAGCTTCTCAAGCTTGAGAGGGGTTGAGAAGAGAGAAACATTGAGAAATTATGGAAAAAGATCAAAATTCACACTTTACCTTACAAATTGCTTGATTTTTTGATCATGGTAGAGGCCCCCAACCAATCAATTGGTTTAGTATGCTAATGGAGCCACCAATGGAGATTAAAGAAGGAGGAAAGCTCCAATTTCTTCAATTTGGAGAGAATTATAGAGAATAGTAAAAATTATCATTATTTTAGCATAATTCTGTCATAGTATAATTCTCCTAGTTTTTTACAAAGGGCTCAGGTTCTATTTATAGGAGAGGGAGGCTCTAACCAACACCAACTGATTTCTAGAGCTTTCCAGATTCGGTTTGGTTGAATTTGGACTAGATTTGGACCTAGTTTGGTTCCTTTTTGATTCGGTTTTGATTCGCTTTGATCTCCAAGAGAGAGGAGAGATAAAAATATCACATTATTTTTGAGTTTAAAACTCATTCAAGCATGTGAAGTAGGTGCCTCCTTGAAGGGACTCCCCTTCCTTACACATGTGTCAAAATGGAATCATTATACCCAAAATATCTCATTTTTTTAGTAATACTCATAGTTTTTTACTAATAACCCTTGTACATAGTCAGCTCTTCATCTTATATGAGCATTTACTCATTTTTGGGTATTTTTCTATTACAAATTGGATTTATCTCCTCCCAACACATGGATTGATCCTATTGGCCCATAGGAACCTTAATTTAAATTTTTTTAAAATTTTGGACCCCTAGGATAAGGCCTCTTGAGCAGATTATACTTGATTTCTAATGCACCTTCTGGAAATCTTTTTGAACTTCTGTTTCAGGGGAACTCATATTCATAAGATGATAAATTTTTCTATCCAAAAATATATGAATAACCTCTCTCTAGAACATTTTCTCTCTCTAGGCCAAAACAGGTAGAAACAAGATCTATGATATTTCTGAAGAGGGATTTGACTACAGGGGAAGATATTGGACATCCTGAGAGGCTGGGGAGGAATCTTACAAGGATGGTGCTAGCTAGGCTGCATATCATGATTGTATACTCCATGCATATAGCTTTGCATTCTCCTAGAAGTAGAGCTCCATCACCTCCCCCACTCATTGTACTTATTGCACACCCAGTACTTATTGCACACCCAGATTCAGCTTTTTAGTTCATTACTTTTTCATTTTGTTGGGATGACAGAGGATACCCCACACAAGCACACTGATTTGTCTCATAGGCCGAGTTCGGTCTTTTGGAAGACGTTAATAAAATCTTTCTATCTTTCTCTCTCTCTCTCTCTCTCTCTCTCTCTCTCTCTCTCTGTGTGTGTGTGTGTGTGTGTGTGTGTGTGTGTGTGTGTGTGTTAACCCCCCTCCCCCTAGACTATTGTTTTTTTTTCAAACATCAACTTATTTCCCCTTTAATTACACTCCTCCATCTTGTCTTTTAAACCCCATCCCCATCCCTTTAATTAAACCTCCATCCCCTTATGCAAATATTTTGCATACGGCATCAAGGTTGGAGGCAAGCAGTACTGGGTAGGCATATTGGGTGAGGTTGTCTCCATCTTCTTTAAGTAAGAAGAACAAGATTAATGGCACCTCTACAAGTGATGCCTCTAAGAGGTACTCAAAACCATCTCTTTCTCTCTCTCTCTCTCTCTCTCTCTCTCTCTCTCTCTTATCACTCATGCTGTCTCCCCCTCTTTACCATCCATACTACCCATCTCTTGTACTCACATTGATGCATGCAATTCACATCAATTCTTAATCACCCTAGACCACCCCTTAGACTTGCCTCGTTAAACCCCTTAAAACTTCCCTCATTTCATCCCCTAAACCCACTCACACCTTCCCCACCAACCCGACTTCTACCTTACCTTCTAACTTTACCTCCCTAGCCCCCGAGGCCTCCCAACCCCAATCCTCCTCTCTCTCTATGTCCATTAAAAAAATCCATGCTTCCCTTAGTTTATTTTAAATTCCAGCCCCCCCTTGTGGACGCGCTCTCTCTCCATTAACCCTCATCTACCCCTGTCTTTATTAAAACCCCATTCTCATCCGTTTATTTAAACCTCTTGTTAACCACATATTGGTTAACACATTCCTATAACAACTATGTCTGCACACTTATGTAATGGGTGCATGTGCTATATTGTAAATGAAAGATCCCTGTCCCCTCCGCGCAACGAATTCAGGGGTGCTAGCATAGTGGAAGTAGCACGGGGCAGGGTCCCTCACTCATCAGGGCCTCGCCCCCATGGATATCCGGACAAGAGACTAATCCCTCGGTTCAACCCAAAAAAACTTCCCTCGCCCGGAAAGCAGGGGCGATTCCTCTAGGATAATTTTACTCTAACGTAGTCAAGAGCCTTAATTAACTAAACTGATCTGATCAAACCCGTAAGTCCCATAGTCAGATCAAGGAAAAGACTTGCACTTGGATCATAGAGACCAATGCTTTTTTCCTCATTGACAGGCAGAGTCGTTGATTCTTTTCGATATAGAATAATTTTTATCTGAGATTTACTTTATCTATCGTACCATAATAGAATTGAGTCTCATTTTAAAGATCTATCAGTCCAACCTAACCCCATCTAGTCCCGTGGGTTAGCCAACCGTCCAACCACTGTAGTGATGGGATCCATTTAAGAATTTGGTTAGGTTTTGTCATGGGTACTGGGGAAAAGAGTTCCTAGGCCCCCAAGCTGGATATTCATGCAAACTTAAAACTAGTCACACCACTTACACACCCAATATGAAATTGCCTTTTTCATAGATTCAGCTGTCTTTAAAACAATCATTTAATGAAACTATAGTATCACTGATCATAATCCTCCAAAATATCCGATTAAATCCTAATTTCTAATTTTTTCTTCATCAGTGTACCTATGGCATCATTGGCAACCAGAACGCTCACCACCTATCCACTAAGGGGCCTTTTCGATAGTTCCTAGCTCATAGTATCCGGCAATATATTCACTTATAAAAATCAAGATGGAATCTCCAGCAAGATCAACTGACAGATCCATATAAAAGAGCCATGGACTCATCCATTGAGGACTAGCAAGGTCAATCAACCAGATCCATGCCCAAATTCAGAAAACAACTCTTACTTCTTGTTCTAATTTCTTCCACGATGCACGTGTGGGTATCTTTGGCGACCTAGAGCCCGAGCACTGTATGGTCAGCACCCTCTAGGATCCTTCGCAGGTCACCTAGTGCTTCACTCATAGGTGTCGCTTCCTTAGTCCCTCATCCACCGTACCGGAAGCTCACCATGAACCGAGGCTGGTCAAGACCTCGACCAACCTTGCTACGTGAGACATCCTCCGTTGACTCTCCGTCATCTCTATTGCAACTTTATCAATTAGGTCTCCATGACCTCATCCACAAGATGGTCAAAATGCTTCCCTAGCATTTTTGACATAAAGTAGTCATTTAAAAACAGGTCATAAATACAGTTTCTATAATGAACTCGTGTCTTCCACTTTGTTCCACGTCAATCCACATTATTTAATCCACATCCATTTCATATGAGTTCCCATCCTCATCCAATCTCATCACATCTTTCCTCATTTATCCGCATCAGATCTCATCCACTCGCATCTACCCATATCCACATCTCATCACATCATATTCATTCACATCACATATCATTCATATCTACCCCGATCCACAATACATCACCTCATATCCATTTCACTTCACATCTCATTCATTCACATCTATCTTGATTCACATCCCAAATTTCCTTTATGCATCTTTCTATGCATAAAAAGCAAATTTAATAAGAATAACACTTTTGTAATTAAAAAAATTTCCTTTATGCATCTTTCTATGCATAAAAAGCAAATTTAATAAGAATAACACTTTTGTAATTAAAAAAATTCCTTTATGCATCTTTCTATGCATAAAAAGCAAATTTAATAAGAATAACACTTTTGTAATAAAAAATTTCCTTTTGTATCTTTCTATGCATAAAAAACAAATTTAATAGGAATAACACTTTTGAAATAAAAAATTCCTTTATGCATCTTTCTATGCATAAAAATCAAATTTAATAAGAATAACACTTTTGTAATAAAAAAATTCCTTTATGTATCTTTCTATGCATAGAAATCAAATTTAATAATTGATATCAGTGATATCCATGCATATTCATAGGTGAATATGTACATGGAGTAATTATAATATTTCTTTTAGATGCAAAAATGTTGGGAATTACTCTTTTGGAATAACATAAAAACAAACTTTCTTTTCCACAAAATTCTAAAAAATTTTACTATAACCTCCTTTGTATGGCTGACCATTTCTCATTTTTATCTTTTTTTATTTAACTTAATTAACCCAAATTAGAATTATAGGACTCTAATCTACACAATTTTCTAAATTCAAGAGAGTAAACAATAAGAAAAGTTTAATTAATCACTTAGTTATTCTTTCTAGGATTAAGAAAGACTAGAATGTAAAGAAGAGAAGGGGGTGCTCTTTTCATCAAAGGCATAGCATTTGAATTTAATTCAATCATCTCTGTAAAACATAAAAATCAAGAAAACCATAGATTTTTCATTAAGCAAAGTAAGAAAATTAGCTTACATGGAGCTCGTAAGCTCTCCTTTGGCTTAAGGGATTGAGGGTTCTACTCTTGTTTGAAGCAAGAGTGGCAACCAATTCACTTTGGAGAGGATTAGGCAAAAAATAATTGATAAATTAAAAAATTCAATGTAGATGGCTCAGGACAAGAGTAGAGTAATAGTGCATAAACACCATTAAGCTTTTACAAGGGGGGAGGCTTCTATTTATAGGAAAAAGTGAGCCTCTAACCAAGCAAACTGATCTAGAATTTTCCAGATCAGTTTGGTCAATTTTGACCATTTTTGGGTCAGTTCAGCTTACTTTTTGGATCTAGTTTTGAAATAGGAGAGAGAAGAGATGAAAATATTTAATTTTATTGATTAAGAATTAGGAGTAATGATGAGAAAAAGGCACCTACTTCATGAGAGAAGATCCCCACACTGAGGTGTCAAAATTCAGTTTTTTAATTCTTTTCTTTGGTCCTTAGTCCACTCTTCATCTTATGTGAGTATTTACTCATTTTTGGGGGGTTTTTCTTTTATTCTTCAATTTATCTCCTCCCTACATTTGGATTAATCTTATTAGTCCATAGGAACCTTAATTGGACCATAATCCAAAAATTTCTGATCTGGACCCTTAGGCTAAGGTCCTTTACACCTATTTTCAATTAATTCCAATTGCACATTGGAAAGTTCTTTTTGAATTTCTGTTTAAGGGGAAACCATTTTAGACACTAGGAGGATTTTTATATCCAAAAATATCTCAATTTTGAATTACCTCCCTCTAGATATTTTCTCTCTCCAAGCCAAAATAGGGTATAATAGAATCTTTCTTTTATTTTAGAGAGAGGGGAATAATTATAAGATCAGAAGGGGAGGTTCTTACACCTGCACACCTCAAAAGCTGGAGGGAGGAATCTTACAGTAAATCCTATCATTTAATAAGGAAAACACCCTAAAGACACTCCCAAGTATTGAGCTTCAAAGGATAGACAAGAGGATCTTGGTCATTTGATAAGGGAAACACCCTAAAGACACTCCCAAGTATTGAGCTTCAAAGGATAGACAAGAGGATCTTGGTCAGTTGGCCAAACCATAGAGAAAAGCCTTGTAACTATGTTTTGGGTGCCTCGGGTAACTTACTTCTGGGTGGCCTAGTGGGAAAAGGCTTGGAACTATAAAAGCCAATTTCTCTTGTTTGTAACTCATTCTCCCATTTGTATAATAGAACAAGAGTGTTCTCTCTCTCCCTCTCTCTTGCAACTCTAATCTAGCATGTGTTGTGTACTTAGGGTTAGGGTTTGAAAGTGATTAGTGCTAATCACTTATTCCCTCTTGCTTCCCCCCCCCCTCTCTCTCTCTCTCTCTTGTGATTAGGCTAACCAACGCGATCCTCTTCCGTGAAGATCTCACAAGATCTTCCTGAGAGAGATTGCATCACCCATTGGATTAGAGCAACCGCCTCGGTATGACAACGAGTGCGGGAGGACGACGGTGACAAGTGGCTATGGTGGAGATCTTGAGCCATGCTCAAGCTCAGTGGGCAAATAGGTAACTTCCCACGACATAGTTAGGGAAGGGTATCCTTAACATTTTTGGCGTCGCCTATTGGGGAGCACCATCTGCTACTTGTCTATGCCATGTTTGATTTTAATCGGATGGAGTCTCCCCATAGCCAGTGCCAGAGGTAGGCTCTTCGGCATCATGTGGTCTTTTGTTGTATTTTTATGTTTTTCTTGGTTGTTTTTTATGTTTTGGTTAAGATTCATGTATAGCTTTGTGTTTAGAGTAGGATTATCACTGTTTGAGTAAAAAAAACTTGTGATTTGGGTGAATAGAGAGCCTAATCAAGAGGATTTTTGCTTAAACCTATACTCTTTTTGGTGATTTTTAGCTTAGTCTTTTTTTTTGCTTAATTCCTTTGTATAGGTAGGTTAGCATTACTAAATAGAACACTAATCAAATGAAAAAACCAAAAAAACCACTAACTATCTCTTAATTTTTACTAATTATCACTAACCTATTGTTTAGTGTGATTAGTGGACTTTAAGAGAGCCAAAAAATAGGTCGTAATTTAGTAGGAATTAGCACCAATTTGGTCTTGTTTGTCTAATTTTTCTCTTTTGAGTGGATTAATTTAGTGAAATTATTTTAGGGTAATCACATCTTTGGATTAGCATAAACATTGCTTGTGCGCTTTTGCCGCACAGGTCGTAGCTGGGGACTTGCCAGACACCGTATGCGAGTCACAAATGGCTGCAAGCATACAACAAGGAAAGCAAGCTCAAACAGAATGCCAAAGGGTGTGTCACTCACCGCTCACCCGCCGCCTTGAAGGATTCCCGCGTCGCAGTGAAGAAGGAGCCGCCGTCCTTGCCGCTCTTTCGCCTCTCCGCCCCGTGCCGCTACACAGTGGTCGATCGCTTTCTCTCTCTCTCTCTCTCTCTCTCACACACACACACGCAGGAGAAGGAAACCAAAGGGATAAGGCAAGAGCACTCTTGTATTCACAACACATGAGAATGAGGATTTTAGGGTTACATTTGACTCTTATAGGTGACTTGGTCGTTCACACTTGGGCGCCCATACATGGCCGGCCGACCCTAACCCTTATCCTACTGATATTCAAGGTGCGCCTCTCATCGGTGATCACCCAATCCCTTCATCCTTAACATATGGTGCCGACAAGCCCGGCCCATGACTCAGAATATTTAAATTAATGACGTAAAACATAGTACGTCTCAATGTCCGTCATAGGTTAACATGCCCCCCTTCTTGATGTAGATTCCTTCCTCGGAAGCTATGGTATGGTAAGCTCGAGAGGGTTGTTGTGGTAGACCGTCTGCAAAACAGGGAAGTAGAGTGAAGGTATGCTAGAATTCAAAAGATATAAAGTGTATAAATTCAAGCATGTTAGACCACAATGGATGTTGCTATGAGAACTTAGTTTAAGGGTCACATGAATGAGCTAGTGTAGCAAATTAACAGGAGTTTAAAATTATTGAAAGTAAATCAAGAGTAAGCAAGGTGTCAAAGGTTAATCAAGGTTTATAACTAGCCTAAGTCAAGGAAAATAACCAAGCTTAATAAATAAACACATGACCACACTGTGTCTACTCTAAGAACAAGTTAATACCACAAGCCTAGGGACACAAGAAACATTAGACTTACAGGAGCTTTTTGCCTCTTTTTTTTAAAAAAATGCACGTGACAATTTTTACACACAATGGCGACCTTCCTAAGGCAAAACTAACATCGATCCTGGTACCATGTTTAACACAAGGCATTATCCAGGAATCTATTAGCTCACTTTAGGCAAGGCTACCCCCTACCAACCAAGGCATCGGTCTGGAGTAGAATACTCCTCGCCTACCAAGTATCAATAAGGCGATAGGCCAACATTAAAGCACATCATAGACTTGTATTGCCATTTATTGTAGGCCTTTTTTTTTTAATCTCTTTCTTTTGATCTTCGCTCCTGAACTATAATTTGTCTTGCATCCTTTCGACAAAGGGGTAATAGCTATGTCCTAGAGGTCAACACACACATGGCCAGGTGTCAAACATTAAGATGGTTTGACCCTAGACCTAAGACAATCGTATTCCAAGGTTAACTAAAGATGTCATGCTGCCTAGGAATATTTCCAATAAAGTTAAGCTCATTAATGATTTACACTAGCATGCACGCAACTTCAAAAACTAAGTAGTACATTGACGATTTCCATGTGGTCATGCATTATAGTTTATGCAATTGATTGAACAGTAAAAACGAAAGAGAGTGGGTATGGAAGAATTACACCTGTAATTGGAGATCTCCTTGATTTGACGAGACAGCTTGCAATTTGATGTAGATATATTTTGATGAACGTTGCGGCAGTCTCAGGACTTGAAAGCGAACCCACCTCAAACTTTTCAACCTATACAATCAACTAACAAGCACTATACCTCGAGAGGCACATCAGTGTGAAAATTTCAAGACTTGTTTAAGGAATCTAAACTAGAAAAAACTTGTAAACACTAACCTACCTACCAGTCACCACACTACTACTGAGGATACGGTAAGAGGATGTTGTAGAGTCCTGGCTCTAGCCCTAAGGCTAAGCCTCTATCCGCATCATCCAAACAAATAAAGTCAACCTCAGTAGTGCCATGAGTTTCATCCGTCCATTCATCGTTGTCAGATATTTCCTTTTCATTTTCCCATCCACATAAACTCATCAAAAATGTAACCATGCGAGGATAGTCATCTTGTGGAAAAGGAAAGCATTGGGCTATCGGGGATATGTCCTCTACGGAGTAGGGGTCAGTCATGGTCAATAGGCGAATTAGCCATTCTAATTCCTCAACATTTTCTTCTCTGGCTAGTACATCTATATGATCCCATTCAGTTTCAATTACAGGATAGCACATGTGAAATATCTGAGAAAGGTATAGATGATACCTCTCACCAAAGGTGGGAGTGGATGAAGTGTATGATGATCGTGCATCTGCCATATCTGCAAACACAGATATAGCATCAGTAGGTTTATGACAGGTCAATCTAGTTCTTGATTGTATACGGATATTTCTCTTGTTTTTGTGCTCTTGCTCTTTTTACTATTTTTTGTTTTTCTTTTTTTTTTAAATGTATGAAGCTATATATATACATCCCCTTGAATTTGGCAATTACATGGTCAGGGGAGAAGGTTATAAGGAGGAAGCATTAGAATGTCGAGCGTGAGTACATGCTCCCCCTTTCCTTGGGTAGATCATATTATTTGCAATGATGTTGCAGCCTCTTGGAACCAATTTGTCCAGCGGGTCATAGGTTGTGATGTGGGCAGATAGCTTTTTATGACCCTTGTGGCCACATCCAATTGCAAAGATGGTAGTGTACGCTCCCATTGACGAATGGAGGAAATGGTTTCCGACGATACTATTACAAAGGGAGACGTAGACTCATTGTCGGTTTTTTGTTGGGTGTTGACAAGAGTAGGTGTAGAGCATGTAGAAACTTCTATATCAGCGTGTGCCTGGCATGAGGAGCTAGAAGCTTCATGTGGCTCCCCCCTTCCTGAGCTAGGTGGTAATGATCGATATCGTTTGGGAATCCAAACTAGCTCTGGAAGAAGTGGTGCGGAGCACTCTGTTACCTTTCCCTTACCACGATCTTGAATTATCGTTGGGGTGGCAACAATTGGTTTGCAAGGTTTTACAGGTGATGTAGAGGGATTCAGCTTATGTTTAGGGACCCAAATCTGGTCATTTCCCTCGTAGTACCCTTGGGCTACTAATAATTTTTTAGGGATCCATCGCGATGTTACATTGCCCTTTCTCGGGTGGGTAGCTGCTTTCCTTTTACGAGGCTTCTTGGTGGCTGAACGAGATTGAGCAGGGGAAGTAGCTGTTAACGAAGCTTTGGGGACCCATTTGTATGTACTCTTTGGCATAGTAAGCGAAGCTTTAGGGACCACCTTGCCTGTTTCCACTCTTGGTGTTGAAGCGTTAGAGGGGTGGCCAACAATCGAAGATGGTTTTGCCACTGGACTTTGTGATTTTTCATTATCTAATATTTGAGTGGATGACTTAGGTGCGGGATTTTGAGCGGTCAGACCTCGTGTTGGTTCTTGCGTTGTGACTTGTGTGGTTGCCCAATCGATATTGCACTTGGTGGTCATCATCCATTTGCGCCCTAAGATTACAGTCCCTTCCATGGTACCAGCAGGTATAACCAAAAAGCTTTGAATTATGGTTCCCTTGTCATAAGCAACCGGAGTGTGCAGAATTCCTGAGACAGGAGTTTTCTTCTTGTTGATTCCTTGAACTTGGATAGAACTCTTGGATAAAGGTGGTTTTCCCAGTTGACACCACACGCCATATGATAGCAAATTGTGTTGAGCTCCTGTATCCAATAATGCATTATACAGCACCTCCCCGTAATGACTCTGTAACTCAATTGGGTATCTTAGAGGTGGGTCAGATTCCAGTGAATCCTTGTCTGCCTCCTCAAAAAATGCTTGTGTCGTTGTCGCCTAGCACGTTGTTGACGTTCTTTGGCTTCGACTCTCGCTTGTATCTTTTTAAGCTCAGCTTGTTCTTTAGCTGCCTTCTTTTGATGGATTGCATGTAACTCCTCCTGGCTCAGGGGGTCATAGTATCTTTTGAATTTACTCCCATTAAGGAATCCAATGGTTTCAACTCCGTCGAGAGTCTCCACTCTGATGGTACCTTGCGGGGTAATTTCACATACTCTATATGGTCCCTTACCAGCATATTTGAGCTTCTTCTTTTCGTTTCGCACTCCATACATCAGGACTTTATCCCCAACCTTGATGTCCTTGTCCTTTAGATGGCGATCAAACCATTTTTTCCTTCTATCCTTCTCCACAAGGGCATTGTATACAGCCAATTGTCTTTCTTCGTTTAGCCGCTCAAGGATATATAGACGCTCTACTAAGGGATTACTATCCCAACCCTCTTGAGTAGCAACACGAAGACTAGGAATGACAAATTCCCACGGCATGACTGCTTCTTGGCCATATACCATTTTGAATGGTGTGCAATTAATAGCCACTTTGTACGCAGTACGATAGGCCCATAAAGCTGTCGTAAGCTTTAGATCCCAATCCGTTCGATGAGCTTCAACTGTCTTTGTCAAAATAGAGATTAAAGTCTTGTTGGTACTCTCGGCTTGGCCATTCGCTTGCGGATAATAAGGAGTAGATTTATGATGGGATATCATGAAATTTGTTGTGAGCTCCTTAATCACGTCATTTATAAAATGCGTCCCATTGTCGCTCACAAGTTCAAAAGGACAACCGAAGCGGGTGATTATATTTTCAAAGAGGAACTTGGCTATTGTCCTCGCATCTGCCTTACGTGTCGCTTTCGCTTCAGCCCATTTGGTCATATAGTCAGTGGCCATAATAATATAGCGAGATTGTGTGTTTCGGGCTGCTGGGCTAATTGGACCTACAAAGTCTAAACCCCACTTTTCAAATGGTTGGTTTACTTTGATTGGATGTAGGGGCATCTGATCTTTCCGTTGGGGTTTCTTGTATCGTTGGCATTCATCGCAACCCTTCACAAAGAGTGATGCATCTTGGAACATAGTGGGCCACCAATACCCTGATTGTAAGATCTTTCGCGCAGTTAAGTCTCCTGAGAAGTGACCACCGGCTACGCCCATATGTGCCTCTTGCAAAATGTATAGATACTCATCCTCTCGGGCACAACGCCTAAGAACGTCATCCTTTCCTCTTTTATAAAGAGTCCCTGCTATCAGGCAATAGGGTTCGCATTCTTTGATTAGCTTTCGAGCTAGATCTTTACGAAGCTCTTTGGGTGGAAAGCCATTAACCAAAAAGTTAACAATCTTCTCACTCCATTCAGGCATTGTCTCCACCATGAACAGGGAAGTGTCAGGTAAGTCATCATCAACCCCTGTAGGAGCCTCACCATTAGGTATGCGAGACAAATGATCAGCCATAACATGTTTCTTGCCAGGTCTCACAACAACCGTGAAATCAAACTCAAGAAGAATCAATAGCCATCGTGTGATTCTTCCTGTGGAGCATGGTTTGTTTACCAGATATAACAATGCTTGATGATCTACATAGAAAACAAACTTGGTGGCAAGGAGGTAATAACGAAATTTCCTTACTGCATATATCATTGCCAACCCTTCACGCTCCGTAGTGGTGTAGTTCATCTCAGCATCGTTTAACTGGCGACTGGCAAAGCTAATGGGGTAGTCTAGCTTGTGTTCTCCAGGTTGAGTTAACACACACCCAATAGCAAAGTTTGATGCATCAATATGCACATGGAAGAGTAAATCCCAGTTAGGCATTCTCAAGATTGGAGCACTCGCCAAGGCTTTCTTTAATAGCTCATAGGCATGGTCACATTCTTCGGTCCAAATAAACTCGATGAGAAGCTTATACAATGGTCGAGCTATCTCGGCGAAGAAGAGAATAAACCTTCGATAATAACCAACGTGGCCCATAAAGCGTTGGACTCCCTTGTAGTTGGTGGGTGGTGGCAGTTTCAGAATGACCTTGATTTTACTCTCGTCCGTGGAAATCCCATTTTTGGACACTATATGCCCTAAGATAACTCCATGTTTAACCCAGAATTGGCATTTGAAAGGATTCAAGGAGATGCGATATAATCTACACCTTTCAAATATTTTTCGTAAACACATCAAGTGCTCATCCCAAGAGGAATGAACACAAAGATCATCTAAGAAAGCTTCACAGAAGTCCCTTAGATATTCCTTAAAGGCCGTGTTTATCAATCGTTGGAATGTTACAGGTGCATTGGTCAAGCCAAAAGCCATGACGCGAAAGGCAAACACTCCAAACTCCGTGATAAATGCTGTTTTAGCTTGGTCCTCGACTGCAATTGTGATCTGATTGTAACCCGAGTACCTATCTAAAAAGCTATATGCCTCCTTGCCTGCCACTCTTTCAAGCACATGTTCAGAATATGGCAAGGGGTAATGATCTCTTCTGGTGGCTGCATTAACCTTTTTGAGATCAACGCACACTCTGAGTTTCCCATTCTTCTTTGGCACAATGACTATCGGAGAAACCCATTCTGAGTGCTCAATTGGGTATATGAATCCACATTTTACCAGCTTTTCAATTTCCTCTTGTACAATCTTTGCATACTTAGGATTCATTGGGTAGGGACGTTGCTGGACTGGTTTAGCAGTGCTAATCATTGGAATCGTGTGTTGCACCACCGAGGGTGGAACACCCTTCATATCATGATATGTCCATGCAAATATGTCCTTGAATTCTTTAAGAAGCTTCGTAAGTGCAGCTTCTTCCGCCTTGGTGAGGTCTTGAGCAATAAAAACTGGTTTAGACTCCTCACCCGGATCTGCTAAGTCTATCTCCTTAACTACCGCAGGGCCATCGTAGACACCGCTACTCCCATTGGTAGGCGTTCGTTGGGCTTTTGTGTAGACCACTTTACGTTCCCCTGTGGTGAATGATTTGAAATGCTCGGGGACGGGGTGTAAGTCTACTGGTTCTTGTTGTGCCAGGCTTTTTTCTTTCAATTCTGCTTCCTTTTGCTGCTGAGCCAACTCTTGGTTTTGTCGCCTTCTTGCAGTACGACTTAGTTTTGGCTTCTCTTCGATTTCTAATTGGGCAACGTCATGAGGTTGCGGAATACACCACATGACACTTTGGAGGTATTGTCCCCAATTATCCGCTATCTTCCGATGAGCGTCAATGGCTCCTACATAACTAAGCCATTCTGCAGTGGATCTCTCCTTATTTATTGCAGTTCGTACATTAGCTCGATAGCGTTGGCGCTTATGTCTCATTTTCTTCTTACCAAGTTTTTGATTTTTGTTTCTATCCGATTCGGACTCACTTGGTCGATCTTCACTTTCGGATGAACTGCAGGAGGCCACTGTCCTAGGCCTTGAGCACCTTGCTTCCACATTTGGGTGAATATTTGATTCATTTTCCCCATCAGGCTCAGGGTCAGTTTCTTCTTGAGATTCATACTCATAGTTGCATTGGTCAGAGTCTTCGCTACTTTCAGTGTCGGAGGAGTTTGCCACGTTCTCGCCATCAGGAGTCAAGTGCATAACACCTATCATGTTTATTGGCACTAACGGTGGCATATCTTGCCCCTCAGCAGGTGTTACCCAACTTGTGCCTCTATTTCCCCATGTGTCTATGGTTGCCGCTAGGTGTACCCAATCCACGTTATCCGACTCAGTCATACCCGGTAGGACATCCATGTAAGGAGAATCCTTCCCATCATCAGTCTCTTTTTTGCATGTATAGCAATACCTTAATGGGGCGGAGTGAACAGTGGTATCCGATCGATTATCGATGATAACCTTGCTTCCTAAAGGATGTGCACGACCATTCTCAAGATCAACTCGAATGACAGAGTCCTGGAATTGTAGATAGACATGGTTTTTCGACCAGTCATGCACCATTTGTGCTTCCCTCATGAAAGGACGTCCTAAGATCATTTGATATGACATAGGATGCTTGGAGAAATCCATTACAATGAAGGTATGTTTTACCTTGTATCCCAGGACCTTGATCTTAAGGTCCCTTAACATTCCAATAGGTTTAGCTATGGTTCCGTTTGCCATCTTAACCACTATGTTTGTGACTTCGAGGTGAGGCCTTCCCATAGATTCCCAACAGTTTTTAGTCACAATGCTCACTCCAGCACCACCATCAAGGATTCCCTTTAGAGTTAATCCCTTGGTAGTAATGGGGAGGGTGGCATTAGATTCGTCACCTTCAAAGTATTGTTCCAACTTGTTCACAGGTATTTCCACGACCGAATCTTGATCAAAGTTGGGTTGTAGATCCCAATGTTCCCCTTCATCTTGAAGCGTGTCAGGTCTATCCATATTTGCAAATTGTGGTAGCCCCGCCTTTAGTTCTCCATTGAGAAATGCCCGAAGAGCTAAGAATAGCTCAGGATCTCCGTATAATTTGGATATGATCGTGGTTCTGATCTCAGAGAACATGAAATCCATTAGCTTAGACACATTCAACGGTACTTTTCGAGACATCGCCCCTTGACTAGGGATTGGTGAAGATGGAATCACCTCCTCTTCGATGGGGTCAGGCATTCCCTCACTAAACATTCTTTCCAGCAAGAAGGGTATTTGCCCCCTTCTGGATGTCCTATCCTCACTTTCTTCCCGAATGATACTCGGTATAGCTAACGGTTTATGGTTCCGGTGAGGCTGAACTTGCGTAGGAAACACTGTGTCTGGAATTTTGATTTTTCTCGGGTTTGGCTCCAGTTCTCTTTGTGTTTCTTCCACCAAACCCCTTAGGTGTTGCACTTGTTCAATCTCCTCAACTGGGTTTGGGTAAGTTCCAATCTTTTGCTTGAGGGTTTTTGGCCCACCTGGCTTGTCTTGGGGAGTCTCAGTCAGTTTGGATGGTCGAGAGAGCATTAGCTGACTTGGTTGTGGGGTCGAGGAAGTTTCCTTCTGTTTCCCCTTATTTATGTACTCGCTTGATTCTCCTTCATTGAGCTCCTGAGTGGGTTCCTCCCTTAAGGTAGTGGCTTTGGTCCCCATGGTTTCTATTGAATCAGAATCATCTTCAGGATCATTCATATACACGGGGTCGTCTCCTATCCCTATGTTAGTCTTTGAACTGGGCTTGGAGCTCGTGGCATTAAGCGATCTCTTTCGTTGTGTTTTCTTTTTCTTTGCCTGAGCGATTGATGTAGTATCCCTCTCTTCAAGAATGTAGTTTTGATTTTGAAGCATTGACCGTGTAACTACATTCGCGGGTACAACAGGTGTGGTTCCTCGTGCTTGGTTGGTGACCTCAACCAAATTCAATGGCGTAATCTTAGGTGCATTAGGATTATGTGGACATTGAGCGATCAAATGATCTATGCCACAACGATTACATGTAAGTACCGGCATTCCCGATGTGCTCCCTTGATTTGGTTGCATTTGAGTAGCGATCTTCTGTAGCCTATTAGGGCACTCCGCTACACGATGCGGTCCACCACACTCATAGCATTGAAGAGGTGGTCTCCTTGCCATGGTATTAAGGTTTTGCCCTCTTGTGGCGAGAGCAGCCGCTTGATATACAGGCTTGACTTGCCCGAAATGATCCTCCATGTAGTACTGGGGAATCATTTCAAACGTATCAATCCCGTATGGAGCAGTGGGGTCTATCTCCTCTTCATAATCCCCACATGCACTATGTGACTCACAACCCATCTGGTTTACAGGGGTAATCCTTGGATGTGGAGGTTGTGGTCCTAGCACTGGCGGTGGTAATGGCACAGACTGGACTACATTCGGATTTCTTGGAACTATGTGCTGTGACAGTTGCTCGATAGGTTGTGCAGGCAGTAGCGCGGGTACTTGAGGTGTGTTTGACCAAGCTAGTGGTGCCTGGTTTGCCAACATTCGCTTAAGTACTAGGCAATCTTTAGATTGATGGCCATACTTACCACATGCATTACAATTCCCATTGAATTTGACTCTGAATGTGGGACATTCACTCGTGCTATGTGGTCCTAAGCACACCGAACACCATTGTTGCTCTCTCCTTGGGTACATATGGCTATTCTGAGGAGCTCGATTACCCCTAAAGTATTCTTGGAGAGCCTTAGTAAGGTCGGTCACAGACATTTCAGATATTTTGGGCTCCTTGGCAATAGGTTTTACCGTCATTGGCTCGTGCCCAGATACTTGCGAACTAACGGATTTTGTTTCTGAAGACACCTTTTTACCTGCAATCATCAAGTTGTCTTCTAACTGGATTGCATTGGCAGTGACTGCTTCCCACGTTGTAAGACCTCTAATGACTAGGCCATTGTAAATGTCCTCGTGGCGCAATCCTCGGATGAATCTATCGAGGAGTTGGTTGTTATTGAAGCGTTCATCGGGAGTGCAGCGAGAATTTAGATGCTTCAATCGACTTATAAAGTCTCTCACTGACTCCCCTTCCTCGCGTTCAGCCTTTTGGAGTTGAGATGCTACCCCCCCCCACACCCTCACGTATGTATTCTTTCAAGAACAATCTCTTGAGAGTGGGGTAGTGAGTGCGCTCTTCAACCCTTAAGGTTCGATACCAATCTCCGGCCTTCCCACTCAAGGTTAAGCCTAGGGCTTTACACTTATGCAGCTCATTGTGCTCTTCCAAGGAATCACACACGTGTTCAAAGACTTCAATGTGCTTCCTAACGTCCTCGTTACCACTGAAGTTTTGAGTGAGCTTAGCCACTTGTACTGCCTTGCTTCTAGGTTCTCTCTCAGGCATGCCCCGCATGTTTTCCGCAATGGATCGTCCGATCGTCTGAGCAAATGCTGCGAGATCACCTAAGTGAGCAGGCATAGTTGGTGGAGGCACTTCTGGGATAGCCTGGCTGATAAGAGTTGGCGTTGGTCTGAGTATGTTGGCAAATGACGTAGGATATGATATGTGACTAGGCCTAGCTCCTATTGGATAAGGGTGGTGATAAGGCGGTCGTGGAGCATACGCCATTGGCATACTAAGAGGCGTAGGAGCTACATGAGCATGAGTTGAGATAGGTACATAGGGTCGATAGGCACGGGCACGCACTGTTGTAGGTACTGTTCCACTAGGTAGTGGTGTTGTACTAACTACAGTGGTAACAGGTGCGCTTTCTGTCATGCTCATCATTGGGGTAGGCATTGTGGATTCCTTAATGGAAAGTTGAGCCAAGGTTGGAAAACTAAAGTTACTGCCCGTGGGCTCAACCTGCATTGAGACTCCAGGCGAAACAACATACGAAGGGTCTATGGGACTCACTGAGGGAGTCTCCAATTGTGATAGGGTTGGTTGTTTGGCCTTGCCCGTATCCAAAAACCTCATAGGGCCAGTGGAAACTAGGTCCACTCCCCTATTTTGCCTCTCAATGTGGATAATTCTATGAATAACCTCACATATCATTTGCTGTTGCTCTTCTAGATTAGTGGCGCTAGATGTAGACCGTAGGACTTCTAACCAACCCACATGGTATGTGTAACCCGTGTATAGGTCAGTTAGAGTCTCTGTGTGTAGATCATATTCCCAATTTTCATTGAGAAATATCCCATCTAGACTTGGTGTGCCAAATGGTTCTCTTGAAGTGGACGCAATGTCACTTCTTATGGATTGGCTTCTAGGGACCTCTACTTTAGGAAGAGCATCGGAATGTGGTAGCTCAGTAGGGCCCTCATTAAACGAAGTGGGTAGAATATCCACATGGACACTCTTTGGGAAGGTAGGGTCTACATAAGATGTGAATGGCGAATCTACTACCCCTCCCTCCTTATTTACTTCGCTTGTCGCATGTTCAGAGCGTGTAGCTCTACTAAAGGTCTCTATTAGATGACTAAATATGCTAGATCCGGGTTGTGGGGCCCACACTGGCATGTTTTGGCTTGTCTCCTCAGGGTTCTTGGTAGGGTGTCCTTCCATGGCTTCTGAGTCAGAGGACGAGTCACTATCCACTATTCGTGGATCTTGGGTTGCACTCCCTTGGGTTCCAGCCGAAGGCCAAGATGCCAACGTGGAGGGATGGTGTGAGCCTGCGTAGACTGAAACGCTTTCTAGTGGTTCAGGCTCTAGCACCCGACCAGAACGTAGATGCATGTGACGTGGGTACCCTACGTGCGTTGGCAACTACCCTTGAAACTCACACAAGTGGTTTCTTAGGTGTTTTGCACCCTGTTTTTACTTGTTTTTAGATTGTTTTTAACTCGTTTTTGACCCCCTTACTTACGGTCGAACTTGGACTAGGACGTGTGATAGCTCGAAATGAGCGTATCGTTTAAAGGGTCCTAGTGTGCTTTACAGCACCGTGTTCGCCTATCTAGAGCTCCTGTAGTCCTCAAAATAGTCCGTTTCCCTTGGGGGGAAGGGGCAAAAGCCTATTTGCTTGTGGAGAAAAGGGTGAGGGCTTTATCCCACATGCTCACTTTACTCCTTGGGGAGTGGGCTACATATAGGGCACAACTTCCCATAAGCTCTCACTTGAAAGAAAGCTATGGAGGCTCACTCTCCTATATATATATATCAAAAGACCGAGACCGAGACCGGGTCGTGGGTCGTGGGTCAATTGGGGTTCTTTCTTTTCAAAAAATTTTTCTCCAATTAGAAAATCTTTCCTCTCCACATGTTTGGTTCTTTCTTTAAAAATAAAATTTAATTTTTTATTTTTTATTTTTTATAATTTTTTATTTTCTATTTTTTTTGGAGATAAGTTTTCTAGGGTTTCTTTGGGTTCAGCCTTGGCCGCGGCACAGTTCGCACATAGCACAGGTCTGGGGATTCAAAAATCCCCCCTCCCACGCAGAAAACCAGATAACAGATCACCCGCCCACACGCGGAGCGGAAAAATAACAAAAATGCAGAAGACAAATTACAGAAACAGATTGCAAAAAACGGAAACAACTCAACAGCAAACACACAGTCGCTTTCCTACAGTGTATATTAAACTTCACGCAGCACAGCCGAGCTGCAAACTGGAGCTTGGTGCAGGGCAACTCCCCGACAGCAGCGGCGCCAAAAATGTGCGCTTTTGCCGCACAGGTCGTAGCTGGGGACTTGCCAGACACCGTATGCGAGCCACAAATGGCTGCAAGCATACAACAAGGAAAGCAAGCTCAAACAGAATGCCAAAGGGCGTGTCACTCACCGCTCACCCGCCGCCTTGAAGGATTCCCGCGTCGCAGTGAAGAAGGAGCCGCCGTCCTCGCCGCTCTATCGCCTCTCCGCCGCCGTGCCGCTACACAGTGCTCGATCGCTCTCTCTCTCTCTCTCTCTCTCTCTCTCTCTCACACGCAGGAGAAGGAAACCAAAGAGATAAGGCAAGAGCACTCTTGTATTCACAACACATGAGAATGAGGATTTTAGGGTTACATTTGACTCTTATAGGTGACTTGGCCGTTCACACTTGGGCGCCCATACATGGCCGGCCGACCCTAACCCTTATCCTACTGATATTCAAGGTGCGCCTCTCATCGGCGATCACCCAATCCCTTCATCCTTAACATGTGCCGACAAGCCCGGCCCATGACTCAGAATATTTAAATTAATGACGTAAAACATAGTACGTCTCAATGTCCGTCATAGGTTAACATTGCTAATCCACCTATCAAATCCCCATGCTTAAACTCCTCACCAATTAGGAGTAATTTGAGGGCAAGAAGAGGGTTAAGGAGTGATTAACATTGGGATTAAGAGAATTAATCTTTAGTTAAGAGAATTAATCTTTAGTTAAGCTAAAAGACCTCTAAACTAGTCAAAATCCACTAATTTAGAGATAGCCTCTAAATTTAGCCCTATCCCACCCACCTAGCATTAAAGAGGGGCTCTTAATCATATCCCACTCACTTCCCTCCAATTTGAAATTCAAATTTCAAAAGTGCCGTGGACGTTCCTTTCCAAAAAAAATAAAAATTAAAAATTTTTAAAAAAATTTCAAATTTCCTAATCTTTTGAGGTGCTTTTGGTCTATCTCCCCGACTCAATTGGGTCGTTTTTACATGCATAAAGGCCCTCAAAAGACCACTTTTATCCTTAAGGGTGTGTTTGCGTGCAAGGCAAAAGTGAGCTAAAACTCCTATTTTGGGCTTGTGCGCACACCTTTGAAGCATCTTTAAGCTTCCCCGCACACCATGGACACCTTTTGGTCATGGTTGCATGCCGCCAATGCCTCCATTCCATTTGACGGTACCCTAACCTCAATTGCTCATTCACATGTGGTCGCCATGCCACACATACTTAGCGGGGAGAGGGCGAAACGATCTTTGAAGAGCCTTCATCTAGTGGGGCCCCTCCATACATGCACCCCAACGTGGATAGACACCCCGAGCACATTCACATACCCTCTTCTCTAACCACCATGGATCTATTCCCAACCCCCACCCTTGTAACACCTCCCCTTATGCCACAACTTAACATTCCAAGCTTAGCACAAGGTCTAGGGAGGGGAGTGTCACAACACTTGCACCCACAAACATCACATATACAAAACCTATGTGGGTGAAAATTTTTAAACTTTTGCTAAAATTCCACGCAGTTGTCAAACATCAAGAGTGGGAAAAATTGAGAGAGAAGAAATTAATGGACTGTTTCCTCTTGGGCTTACACAATCCAAGGCTTCACGACCACCTGTTGGTCAAGGACCCCTCCACCTTTGATCAGGTCTACAAATGGGCGAGCTTTCTCAATGACAACATGTGAGAAAGCTATTCCACACAATTGGCCTTTGTAACGTTACCTTCCTCTCCTCCCTGGTGGGCCCAAACCTTGATGGTGGCACTGCCCCAAACCAACTCCTCACATAACATGCCACCATGCCCCTCTCTAGTACCAATCTTTCCATCCCAAATGTTGCCTCTTCAGCCAAACCCCATTGCTTATGAAAAGATCCCAACTAGGTCCATTGCTAAACCTGCGGAGCCTATATGCTTAGCCATCCCCGAGGCACGCCTACCACCTCATCTCTCTCTATCGGTGCCTCACATGGACTCTAAACCACTTGTGCACACTATAGGTGCACCCACAGGGAAACCATCTCTTCTGTGTTTCCTCTGCCATGAACCACATAGAGTGGCGCAGTACCCTCAAAAGAAACGTCTGCCAATGTAACCACAATGTCATGGTTATGGAATTGACCATTACTATAAGGATTGCCCTTTGCAATTAGTTTCTCATTACACAGTCGAAGGTATGTTGTCCCACAACGTGTTGAGTGTTCAACACGAGAAGATATCCACTATCCCATTGAATGTTGTCACATAGTTGCAGGCCAAGCTAAAGAAGGCCACATCCCAAAAGAAACAATTCTCTAAGCAAGTTGGCCACAGTGAGACGATCGGGTTAGCATTCGCACAGGCTCAACAAACAGCACATCATCCTCCTCCACTCGTGCCGAACTGCCCCTCCCCCATGCAACCCACCAAAAACTCACCAAATGGGAAAAATGGTTGCCCATATATCCCAATGTCATCCTTGAGTAGCAACATCTTCAAGAGGCCCAAGAATTGGTAGAGAAATACCAGTATATCAACTTGAACCACCACCCATTTTTGTAACCTTTTACCCCATACCGGAGTGCGCGCCATCCCCCATTAAACCTCAACATCCTTACTGGGTCACGCAAGAGCCCCCAACCGCTCTAGGCTGAGAAAGATCCTTTTACCAACCAACACGATGTTGACAAATGACGATTTTGCCCCTCATGTGCCTCCTCATCCTCCTATGCCTCTTCCACGAATAGCCAAGCCCAAATCCCCCATTCACATCGAACAACTTGATGCAAACACTGACAGAGAGTCTGATAGAGACTTACGAGGTCCACACACCAAATTTGCTGAGGTATTTTATCCTCCTATTGTGCAACCACCTCTCGACCTCCACACCTATCCAAATTGAACTTCCATATATTATTGTTGGTCCACCCTATGATAAAGGCCCCACCCCTCAAGAAGCCCCTACTTGTCAATGCGACCTGGCCAGCCTCTCTGTCTTCCTTTCTTCCCAAATCCACATTCCCATTGGAACCTTGTTAAAAGGTAGTCGAAATTTATGGAATAACCTTCGGGATTGGATGGAACACAAACTACAGACTTATGTGGAGGAGGAAGCTCCAGATTCCTCGGATGAATCTGAGCCCCATCATCTAGACTTACTCCATCACCACCACCCACAACCCAAAGGCACACCAATAATTTGAATTAATGTGCTAGGACAATACTTTGAAGGTGATGACACAAATGTTTCATTGCCCATTTCCTATAAACAGACATGTGGTCAAAGGCATCTTAGATGGAGGTGTTGGGGAGAGTAAGCATTCTCACACAAACATGCTAGGAAACCTGGGGCCACACCTCAATCCCACCACATTGGATCAATCTGTGGATGGAAACTCTGCAAAACCCTTAGGCCTAGTGCATGACCTTAAGGTAAAAGTCTATGGCATGACATTCCACCCCACATTTGTGGTCATGAACTTTTGTAACGCTTCCTATGATGCCATCTTCGGTCGACCCTTCATGAGATAAACCCGACTGCTCCATGACTGGGACCTCCATAATGTCTACCTCTGCAAAGCGTCTCAAACAATTAAGGTCAACTTATATACTTGGCAATCACATCCTATGGCCAAATCTCCCCTTTGCTGAAGATTCTGTGACCTCCTCCAGGAGCAACGATCTCTTTGTTTGTAATGCTTATCACTAGGCCATTGATGCTGCATGAGTGGATGTGCGAGTGCCATCCCCGGTCGCTTTTCTCCATAATGACAAAGTTGACCACGATTGGCTTCAAATCCTTTCTACACTTGAGAGCCTCCTAGTTTGCAAAATCGGCACACAATTTGTGCTCCCAAATAGCCAGACCCTTCATGAACTCTACAAAGCCATTGCCTCATTAACACCCTGAGTGTAAGTGTAGCTCCACAACTTGAAACAACCACCCTTCGGGTCTGAATAGATTTCCCCTTTAGTAGAAACATGCAAAGAAAGTGTGCCTTGCTGTTTCCCACACCCAGCCACACAATCTTTTGCCATGGGAAACATGGGTCTCTTTGGGCAAATGATCTCTAAAAACTACTCGTGCCAAAGTTTAATTGCGGGGTGGCCAACGCATACAAAGCCTTGGGTCCTTTACCCAAATTGTACATACTCTATCTAACCCATTGGCTTGTAAGTTTTATGTGGTTCCCACAGGTGAAACAAAAGAAGTAGTCATCCTTGGTGGAAGCTGGGTCCAAAATGCTAGAAGTACAATTAACTTAGCTAACAACATAGCTACCCTCAAGCTTCCTTCGGGTAAGGTAACAATGATCCTCTCGGACAAGAGAACACCATATTAGATAATTTGGAAAAAATCCCATTCCCATTTGAAAAAAGGAATCATGGTTAACCTATCCAAGCTTTTGTTAAAACCCCCTCATGTGACATATCATTTCAAAGATCTTGAAGAGTAGAATTTAAATCTACAATCTCTGAAAAATTTAGAGTTGGTATGTTCAAGATATGGCCAAAACTATGTAAAAAAATTGATTCCCAAAATATGAGATTTTTTCTAAATTATCTAATATTGACTTAGTGCATCGACTCTGGTCCTCTGCCTCCACCAACTCCCTCCACAAAGGGTATTCTTACACCCTCCCCAACAACTAGTAAGTTTTCCACTACCCCTGAACTATCCATAACTCAACCCACTAAGAATATGGATCGGACTCCCGGTCTACAATGGTGGCAAGCCCACATATATCCTATGGTCCACACTAATCTCATATTTGTTGAAATATACAAGTGAAAAGGGTGTGTGTGGGAACAAGCTCTTGGATAGAGGCTGTAAAAGAGGAGATGTAATTGTGAAAGAACCTGTGAAAAGGTTAGGAGAATCTACTGGGAGAGAATAATGGGTAGCATGAGGGAATTTAGGAGTGTGGAGATATTCTGGGAGATATTCAGGGAAAAGAGAAGAGGTGGAGAGAATCAGGCAAGAGGTGGAGATATTCAGGGAGTGAATCATGGAGAAATCAAGGGGATTTGATGCTTGATGTAAACTCTATAAATTGAGGCATAGCCCTAATGAGAATTTGCTGGTTTTTGAGTATCCATGCCTACATTAATCTATGTGCTAATTATTCCTTAATTACGTCTTAATCACTTGCTAATCACTTTGTTAATTATGCTGATTCTAGTGTTTGATCCACCATAGCTCATCATTTTGCTCAAATTTCAACATGGTATCAGAGCCATGCCTAGAATCAACTAGATTTATGAGCCCATTAGTGAATTAATTAGGATTAGTAAAATAATTAGCAAAAAATCAATTTTTTAGTAAGCTTTCACTCTTCCCCTTCACCCCCAGCCAGTGGAGGACTCTATTCTCCATGCACACTTAATATTAGGCTATGCCCTCTTAGCTTAAGCTAGCCAACACTCTTGACTACCAGCCCATCGAAACGGCGCAGCAAACCGCCAAAGAAATTAGGAGAAATCGCGATTTTCGCCGGCGCCTTTTTTCTGAGATGTTTGTGACATTGCAACTTCCACAGGTCAAAGCTCTCTAATTCCTCTTAGCCCAAGGGGTAATCAAGCATGCTCTACAAGCTGGTGAAGACAGAAATCAATTTGATCAAGTCTACAGAGAGATCAAAGCTCTTCATCAAATCTGCAGGTGACTTTGGTAAAACAGAGATTAAGCTTTCATTATTTGGTCAAATCTTGTGTTTCTTGGCTTAATCCTCTACTAGACTCATTGCTATTGATGCCTTTGAAAGCATTTGAGCTCATTTGAAGTGGAAGGCACCAGATCTGAGCTCCCCGCATACTCTGTTTTTTGCACACAAACCAGAGCATTAATTTGCTAATCAGTGATTAATCAGTGCTAATCACTGTACTTTGGTGCAATTGAGGGTTCAAATTAACCATTAGGTATCTGATACAGATCCCTAAAGCTTCAGATTGCAAATCGGAGTTGGTTTGATACTCCAACCATCCCGTACAAATTGGTTACTCTCAATTTAATGTAATTTCTGGTGATTTTATGCTGATAAAATTGTTGTAATCATCTATTAAACACCAAATTGAGTTGTAAAAGGGTAGACACTGCCCTTGAATCTTGAATTTGGATCAAGAGGTAAGACCCCCTTCACATCACCATGAATTCAGCACAGGAAATAGCCAAATTTAATGGAGAACAGTTTTATACATGGCAAATAAAAACCATGTATTTGCTGATGAGGAAAAATCTGTGGGGATTAGTTGAAGGGAGAGATGAATGCCCAGAGAGAGGGGAAAATGAGTGGAAGAGTAGGAATGAAAAAGCATTGGGGCTTATTGCACTCAGTTTAAATGATGAGATCATCCATCATATCACAGGGATACAGTGGGCAAAAGATGCATGGGATGAACTCAATAAATTATTTGGTACACAAGCAAAAAATTCCAAGATAAATCTATTAATGCAATTTTACAAATTGGACATGAAGGAAAGTGAACCCTTAATCACACACTTGAACAAATATAAAAGCATTAAGCAACAGCTGGCAGCTATTGGCAAAAAGGTAGAAGATGATGAAGCATTAGTTGTACTTTTGAAGAGTGTGGACAAAGGAGATTATGAAAACATTGTAGCAACACTAAAGAATGTACCTGAACTGAAGATACACGAGATAGAAGCAGCTCTACTAGAGCAAGAGAGCAGAGGCAAAGAGAAGAAAGAGCTCGACTCAACAGCAGGAGAGGAAAAAGCATTCTTCACCCGAGGAGGATTCTCTCGAGGACGAGGACGAGGAAGAGGCAGAGTAGGAGGGAGGACCTTCACTTGCCACAAATGTGGAAAGCCAGGACACATGGCGAGAGACTGCTACAGCAAACCCAGTGAAGAAGGAACGACATCGGCAAACTTCATGGAGGCTCCAAGAGAAGTGGAGTCGGATCATCTTTTCTGAGAGAGAGAGAGAGAGAACTCACAACCCAATGTAACCTGCCCCAATAAAGTAAAACCACCTCTGAGCCACCGATGATGTAGGCCAAGTGGTAGATGTATGTGTGAACACTTTAGTCAAGGTCACGGGCACTTATAGTAGCCTTGGACACATAGAGAGAGAGAGTGTCAAGGACTATGGAGTTTAGGGACTTGAGGCACTGGTCGCGGGCTATCAAGTAAGAGGGAAACTTGATACAGGGTCCAGGTGTGTTAGGATTATTCACTTGAGGGGAGGTGTTGAAATATACAAGTGAAAAGGGTGTGTGTGGGAACAAGCTCTTGGATAGAGGCTGTAAAAGAGGAGATGTAATTGTGAAAGAACCTGTGAAAAGGTTAGGAGAATCTACTGGGAGAGAATAATGGGTAGCATGAGGGAATTTAGGAGTGTGGAGATATTCTGGGAGATATCCAGGGAAAAGAGAAGAGGTGGAGAGAATCAGGCAAGAGGTGGAGATATTCAGGGAGTGAATCATGGAGAAATCAAGGGGATTTGATGCTTGATGTAAACTCTATAAATTGAGGCATAGCCCTAATGAGAATTTGCTGGTTTTTGAGTATCCATGCCTACATTAATCTATGTGCTAATTATTCACTAATTACGTCTTAATCACTTGCTAATCACTTTGTTAATTATGCTGATTCTAGTGTTTGATCCACCATAGCTCATCATTTTGCTCAAATTTCAACAATATTCTTGGAGGCGTGGAAAGCTCTTGGGAAACCCACACAAACAAAAGAAGAAACTTACATTAAAATCTCACATGAAATGCATCTAATGAGTATTGGGTATTTCATTCCTAAAATTTCTATTGGAAATAACTAGCTGGAGTGTAGATTTCATGCTATAGATGCAGGATCACTCCAAGGCCAAATTATCATTGGAAAAGTATGAACTGATGCCACTCTTCCAGTAAATTGGCATGAAGAAATGACCACCATGGAAATCAACAGCAAAAACGCCGCATCCTCTTGTGTCTCCTAGAGGAAATCATCCACACATCCTCACCCTCTACTGCCCTTCCCCCTCATGCTCACTCCTCATCATTGGCAGTCTCCCCTATTCGCACACCCCATGCTTCACCTAAGCTGGTTGATCAGCCATTGTCGACACCACCCATCAATTACAAACAAGGCTCGTCGCGTCGACATTTCCCCTCAACTCTACATCCTCGACCACCCACATTACAAGCAATCAGCCTCATATCTTTATCATCACATGACAATCAATGGGTTCCCAAGAATCTTCTAACTGCTCAAGGATTGTATGATGGCTACACAAAACTATGGATCCCCAGACGGCCATCTCTAAAACCCAAGCACAAAAAACCAACTAAGCCAACAAACACCAACCCTACGATAAAGCTTCAATGTTGGCTAGAACCCTGACCACCTGTTATGAGCACAAGGCTACTATGAAGGCAACACTTACCTCTGGCTACCCAAGCATACTGCTTGTGCTCATGCAACACAACAACTCCCCATTAAGCCATGACAAAAGGTCCCACAACCATGGGTTCGGTAACCCCAAGCACAATGAAGCCAACAACGCTGGGTGCCTACAATGTGCTCAAAGAATAAGGCTTCCATGAAGGAAACACACACTTGGGTGCCTACAATGTGCTCAAAGAATAAGGCTTCCATGAAGGAAACACACACTTGTGGCTCCCCAAGCCACAATCAAAAGCCTCTTCTCCATGTGGACAACCACCTTATAGCTCAAAGCTTCGTCGACAAAAAATACGAAAGCCTCGCCAACCACGAACCTTCATCACTCGGTAGCATTGGGTGCCCAAATGTCTCTTAGAATCCCAAGGCTTCCATGATGGCACATTAGGGGAAGGTTGAGGTCTATAGGGGCCCTTTAAGATGCCATGTGATTAAAAGGTTATTAAGGAAAAGAGCCAATCGTGTGATGCCATGTATACAAAAATGTTGGGTGATTAAAGGTGGTCAAAAGATTCTCTAGAAGATGCCTTTTTGTACTTTTCATTTTCAAAAAGTGGGGGGGGGAGTTTTTGAAATTTCGGACGTCCATAACTTCTATATATGAGCTCAAAATTTGTCGGAGATTACAAATCCAGAATCTACTCGTCGAGCTCTTTCCATAGATATGTCACATGATATAGTTTTGCTCGCTCGATTTTAAATTCAATTTTGGTGGGAAACTTTGAAATTCAAACTTCTAGCTGTTTGAAGAACAAGAAGGTATCTAAAGTCAAAGAAACTTAACGTTTTAACAAAAAGTCATTAAAATCATAATATGGCAGCTTAAAGGGCTCCTATAGACCTCAACCTTCCCCTAATGATTCCATCATTTGGCTCCCAAGGCATACCCCTCAGCAGTTTGCCCAAACCACACCCACCATGCTAGTACATGTCCAATCCAAAAAGATGGTTTAGTGACCACCAACGGGTAGGTAAGTCCCCTCCTCCTCAACAAAATCCTCCAGACTTTCCCACACCCAACCCATGGGCACTCCAATTCTAAATTTGCCCATCCCCTTCAACCCACAGATCCTTATCCACACGAAGCTCCACCCTGCCCCTCGACTTTGTCTCACTAAAACCAAGGGGTAGTGCTATACATGGCTGCTCAATTCGCCCATCCCCTTCAACCCACGGATCCTTATCCACGAAGCTCCACCCCAACCCCTCGACTTCGTCTCACTAAACCAAGGGGTAGTGCTATACATGGCTAAGCTTATCCAACCACCCAAAGATAAACTCAAAGGTAAGCTCACAACTCTAGCCACATGATGGGCCACTCAGTACAAAACCCTTTTTAGGGGTGCTGACCAAAAAATACACACAAAGAGAGAGAGAGAGAGAGAGAGAGAGAGAGAGAGAGAGAGAGAGAGAGTCTAGGTGATATATAACCACGGGCACACCTTTTGCCCTAGCCCATGCACAACACCTGCAAGTCTCACTGGGCTCTATCCTATGCGCACACACCGTATAAAGCTTCATCATTGACAACTATCTAGGTACATCTCTATAAGGGGGGACCATGGTGGGTGCAAGTCTGGTCCATGGTATGAGTCATTTCCTGGATCTTCTTAATCACCCTTATTGCACCCGAATAATTGCGCTTCATGTCTAATCAATCCTACCCTAAAATTCTTCTTCGACTTAACACCTACGGATCCTTGCCACCATCAACTACCACTCTTATTAAAATAGTTTCCTAGCTCCATGAGCTCCCATGATAGAAGAAGACAAAGCATAAAATCAAAAAAAGAGAACACCACAACCTGATGACTCAACATCCACGGGATCCAAGATACCCATCACGGTGTTTTGACAAGGATGCTAGAGCTTCATGAACATCGCCATCGACATGAAACATCTTGGAGCACAAGCAGTCTCCATGCGTGTTGCCTCCTTGTCCCTCCGGAATTCCCCCCTCGTCACATGCTTTACTAACCCCATTGTTCTACTACCTCCTCTTTAATCATACCACCTACCACTAGGATACTGGTCATCAAGTATTCCATGCTAGTCTACTCATTAAAGTACTTTGACTCCTCTAATGAGGATGTCCCACCATAAAAGCAATTAAAAAAATAGAGAGAGTACTATTGGGAACATACAAAAAAGCAAAGTCATTAGAGCCCATACGACTAGCTGGATACTTAATCACCAGTACTCCAGTAACTTCTTTCCATCTTATTAACTCCCCCACCCCCTCTCATTTCCGGGAGCAGTAGGAGAACTAGCCAAGTGTGATACTTCCCCGCATGCCTCGACAATGCCTCACCGATCATGAGGACATGATTGACTTCAAGAAGGGGAGTATGTAAACTAGTGTAACTTCCTAGCAAATTGAACAAGATGACAAATAACCTGACTTCTGATCTGACAAACAAACTCTAACTTCCACATTCTCTCTAAGACAAACAAAGATGAACAACATTATACAGAGTACTACAAAGAGAGAAGCACCTTCCATTAATGAGACTGATAAACATTACTATCAAAGCTTCAAAAAATAAACATAAACCGACAAATTGACAAACTTTCAAACTTCTCCATTGCCCAAAAACATAGTTCTGCTTACATTCGTCTACATCCTCCTTGCGCACAAAACATAACTGCCAATTTTCTATCGAATGCCAAAAGACATTCCAACTTCTCCTAAGATCCCAAAAGTCACATTTGATTTCCCTAATGTTACATATCATATGACAAAATCCTCCTTAGTTCATCCCCTAGACACCTGTGGCACAGCCCAGTGGCTTGAGCCAGCAGAGGCCGACTTTGGACTCACAATCCCTTGATCCGCCAAACCTTCTGCCTAATCCACTACCAACACTTTTGTCCACTGCACCCAATCCGACTTCCGCTTCCTTGCCTTTTGCTGCATTTGGCTCTGCATCATCTTGAACATCTAAAACAATAGTTTTCACCAAAGACTCACCTTGCTTGCCTTTTGTAGTATCATCTTGTTTATCAGGTGTCTCATCTCATAATATTGCCATCTGGTCCATTGCTACACTCCATTTTGCCTCTAGCTACTTCTTCAACTCTGCAATAGTACTCCTCAGCTCTCGATTCTCTTTCCTCAGTGCTTCCTCACCTACTACTTCGAACCAAGACTTGAACTTGTCTATTGGCATTGACAGATGCTCCTGAAAAAGGGTAGTCGCCTGCCTCCATAACTCCTAAGTGTAATCAAACACCTCTTTCTTCAACAAATCTGCATCCGCTTCCACAACCAGGACTCCAGTAATTGCCTGCCCATCTAAGGCTTCCGCAACCAGGACTCTAGTAACTGCCTGCCCATCTAAGGTTGCCTTTTCCATCAACACCAAGGGCGCTATAATCGATTCAGCAAAAAGTTATTGTCTGTGATCAACTGAGTGATCCTCTCCTCCATTTCCTGAAATTGAGACTCTGTGGCTACTTTTAGGCCATCCTGAAAAGATGCAGGGGGGAAGAGAGCTTGAGCTCTTGCAAGCACACACACACACTCACAAAACCCTAATAGAGAACACACAAGGTGAGAGGCTGAAAATCTTCTTCTTCTCTACTCAACACTCAACACACCATATACAAGAATAAGAGTACACATAATATGAAAGGTACTCAACCAATACATACACGGGTTCTCTATAGTGTGAACCCGACTAAATGAACTGGCGCTAACTATGCCAGTCTCTAGAATGGCTGTCACACAGCCTGTCATCCCACTGGCCGCATATCTCCCATGATCTCACCAACCATGCCAGTGGTGTAAATGTGGGGCCTATCCCCCAGGCGGGTCATCAGTGGCCACCGCCTCACTAGACGAGCTCGATATCTCAACACTCCCCCTCGAGCTCAACTCCATCTCATGTACACCAAGCGAAGCCCTAAATCTACGGAGCTTCTCTGTACCCAATGCTTTGGTGAAGATGTCAGCTACCTGATCCTCTGTGCTGACATAAACAAGGTCAAGGTCTCCTGCCAAGACCTTCTCTCTGACGAAGTGGTAGTGGACCTCTATGTGCTTCGTACGAGCATGAAAGACTGGGTTCCTGGCCAACTGTATACTGCTAATGTTGTCATAGAAAATGACAACTTGTCTATCCACTGATAGACCCAAATCTGCAAGTAGCTTTCTCAACCAAGCTACCTCACATGCTGCCATAGCAGCTCCTCTATACTCGGCCTCTGTACTAGATAGAGCAACCGTAGGCTGCTTCTTGCTGCTCCAAGTAACAGCAGCACTCCCCAAAGAAAACATGAATCCACTGGTAGATCTTCTGTCTGAGATACTACCAGCCTAATCAGCATCTGTGTACCCATGTACACATATCTCTGTCCCAGTCTCATAGAATAGTCCACAATGCAAAGTAGACTTCACATACCTCAGTATGCGTCTCACTGCATCCAAATGCGGTTTCCGTGGAACCTGCATAAACTGACTCACCAACCCAATAGCATAGCTCAAATCTGGTCTGGTGATCGTCGTGTAGATCAAACTTTCTACTATGCGTCTGTACATAGTAGGATCTTCCAAGATCTCTCCTGAATCTGCACTCAACTTGCCATTCTGATCCAATGGCACAGAAATAGGCTTACAGCCTGTCATACCATACTTGGACAACATGTCCAAGCCATACTGTCTCTGCAGTAATCCAATACCATGTGGTGACCTAATCACCTCAATGCCCAAGAAATATCTGAGCTCCCCCAGATCCTTCATCTCAAACTTCTGTCTAAGCAAGATCTTTACATCAAAGATCTCTACATCATGGTCCCCCGTAATGATCAAGTCATCTACATAGATGACAACAAGCACAACCCCTCTATCACCATGTCTCACATACAGCGAGAAATCTGCATTGGCTACATGAAAGCCAATAGTGACAAGATATTCAGAAATCTTGTCAGACCATGCTCCTGGTGCTTGTTTTAAGCCATACAAGGCTTTCTTCAACCTGCAAACATGCTCGGGGTGACCCACATCCTCATAACCAGGTGGCTGCAACATATACACCTCTTCTTGCAAATCCCCATGCAAGAATGCATTCTTTACATCCATCTGATGTAAAGACCATTGCTTTGACGCAGCCACTGCTATCACAACTCTCACCGTTGCCATCTTGGCAACTGGGCTGAAAGTTTCTTCATAATCAATGCCATATGTCTGCACATACCCTTTGGCTACCAATCTAGCCTTGTACCTGTTTATGCTTCCATCACTGTTATGTTTAACTTTGTACACCCACTTGCATCCAATGGCTTTCTTGCCTTCTGGCAATTGCACTAAATCCCAAGTTTCATTTCCATATAGTGCATCCATCTCCTCATCCATAGCTTTCTCCCAACACACATTTCCAACAGCCTCATCAATGCATGTGGGCTCTACAACCCGCACAACCTTTGCCATATATGCATAGTGATGTGCCACATAACCATCATATGTAAATCTCTGCACAGGGTTCTTCACTCTCCCTGATCTTTGCAGCTTTTCATTCATGGCTTCCATAGCCTTCTTTACACCAGGTGTTCTCATAGCTGGGATCCCAAGCTCCTCATCAAGGCTCATATCTGAGCCACTAGACTCTCCATCAACATGAGAATGCCCTGCAGAAATGTCAGGCATACCAAGGGGCTCAACCACTTTCTCTTTTCCTTTACGTGATGTACTAATCACATTTGCAGGGCTGGTATTATGACGTAGCCTGCCACTCCATGGTCTATCAATAGACCCACTAGATGAGGACTCTCCTGGTCCCCTCAAAGACTGTGATTGCCTGACCTGCATTCTGTGCAACCACACTTCCACTCACATCAGCCCCAATAGCTTCTTTTTCAGCAGCATACCAGCTGCTCATCTCATCAAAGACAACATCCCTACTTACCCTCAACTCACGTGTAGCAGGGTTATAACACCTGTATCCCTTTTGCTCAAGGGAATATCCAATAAACACACATTTTTCAGCTTTCGGATCCAGCTTAGTTCTCAGCTCATCTGGCACATGCACATATGCAATGCATCCAAAGACTTTCAGATGAGACAAATCTGGTTTTCTGCCAGTAAACCTCTCCTCTGGAGTTACATCATGTATGGCTGCAGTTGGAGTCCTGTTCATGATGTATACTGCTGTAGAAACAGCCTCAGCCCAATAGCAATGCGGCATATTCTTCTCTTCCATCAATGCCCGCGCAATCTCAGCAATGTGCCTGTTTTTCCGCTCAGCAACTCCATTTTGCTGCGGAGTGTATCTGCATGTAAACTGTCTCCGAATACCATTCTTCTTCAAAAATTTAGAGAACTCATTGGAGAAGTATTCTCCCCCACCATCTGACCTTAGGCACTTGACATATTTCCCTGTTTGCTTTTCAACCAAAACTCTGAAATTCTGAAAGTGAGTGAACACCTCACTCTTCTCTTTCATGAAATATACCCACACTTTCCTTGTGTGGTCATCAATGAAAGTTACATAATACCTGCAGCCTCCCATAGATATGGTCTTCGTAGGACCCCATACATCTGAATGCACAACATCTAGTGCATTTCTGCTCACATATCTGTTACATGGAAACACATGCTTTGTTTGTTTTTTCCCAAATTGGCATGCTTCACATATTTTCTGCATACCTTCCACTTTAAATTTTGGCAGCCCTGTCACAATTCCTTTTGTCTGCATAGACTTCAATCTCTGCACATTTACATGTCCAATTCTTTTATGCCATATGTCTGTGTCTGCAACAACTCCTAAACCATTTGCAAACATCGCAGCACTCATTTCAGGCATGTCTACATTCAACGTAAACATTCTGCCCACTCTGTTGCCTTTTGCAACCAACCTGCACTTGTCTTTGAAATCTTCAACATAACACCCATCAGGGTTAAACCGAACCTGCAAACCCTGCTCAATCATCTGGCCAACTGAAACCAGATTCTTTGTTATGTTCGGTACATGAAGTACATCTGCAAGGTACTTCACTTTGCTATCCTGCATAGACAATGGCACATCTCCAATGTGGGCAATTGGATGAGCAGTGTCATCCCCTGTTTCCACAAAACCTGGTCTTTCTGGGTTTTTCATCTCCTTGAACCACTCCCCATGACTCATCATGTGGTTCGAAGCGCCTGAATCCACATACCATACATTATCTTTTTGTGCTGCATCAACATTTTCAGACATGGCATTCACAACATGCTGCATAACAAACAACCTTTCATTGTCCTCATTATTTCTGCTTGAGGATGCATAGTTGTTTTGCTGCACTTTCCCATTTTGCATGTCAGTCTGCTTCTTATAACATTCTGACTGCACATGTCCAGGCTTACCACAATACTATAGCTTTACTCCCGCGAAGAAAGCTCCTCAATCAGAGACCGTTTGCCGGTGCCTCCCGTAGAGCTCCCGACAAGGGTGTAGTCACCAACACAAATAGGGAAGAGTAGTTGCAGCTCTTACCCTCGTACCGCTTCCTGTGGTTCTCTTGCTTGCAGCGCTCAGCCCTTAGCACGAACCAGGCTCTGATACCATGAAAAGATGCAGGGGGGAAGAGAGCTTGAGCTCTTGCAAGCACACACACACACTCACAAAACCCTAATAGAGAACACACAAGGTGAGAGGCTGAAAATCTTCTTCTTCTCTACTCAACACTCAACACACCATATACAAGAATAAGAGTACACATAATATGAAAGGTACTCAACCAATACATACACGGGTTCTCTATAGTGTGAACCCGACTAAATGAACTGGTGCTATAACTATGCCAGTCTCTAGAATGGCTGTCACACAGCCTATCATCCCACTGGCCGCATATCTCCCATGATCACACCAACCATGCCAGTGGTGTAAATGTGGGGCCTATCCCCCAGGCGGGTCATCAGTGGCCACCGCCTCACTAGACGAGCTCGATATCTCAACACATCTGCCCACACTTCGAAATCTTATGCAGCACTTAGAAGCTCTACATATTTGGCCTGCATCACAGCTCCTACATGCTCCACTTCCTCCTGCAAGCTTTTATTCTCCTCCATCGCTTCTTCCAACTTCTCCTGCAGCTTTTATTCTCCTCCATCGCTTCTTCCAACTTCTCCTGCAGCTTCTCCACTTCTCTCTCCAACACATCAACTTGCTTAGTATCCAATTTTTGAGCTTCCAGTGTTAAATCCATAGCCTCCTGGTTCTTGATGAACCGATTCAAATCAGATAGGCTTTGAATTGCATCTTGTACTGAAAAAATCCCTAGCAGACTCGAACTCGCACCTATGACAAATGGTGTTAACTTTTGCGAGCTCCCCCGACACTTCCCCAAACCTCTTAGGGAATATTGTAATTGTCCTTGTCTTTGCATCCTAGCTTTGAAACACTTGACAATTGGGGAAAGAAACTGAGCTTATCCCCCTTCTTTCTGCTTTTGTGAACTCGTTCTTCTCCCATCATGCAGCCCATGGTAAGCATGCAAGCTCTTACAAGACAATTCGCTTGAGCCATACCTTGGTTTCTTTGTCCTCCTGCACATCGAATCCCTCTTCGACATCGATCTCCTCTCTGGGTTATCTTCTTCACCCGAATCTGCTTCCTTCACGCTCCTCAATGATTTGGACACTCTCCCTTCTCGGTCCCAACAGCTCCTCCATGGCGGTCTTCATTGACCTTGTTTGAGTCGTTGACTCACTTGTGTGCTCCTGTGTGAGCGCAAGCTGCTTCCTCTTCAAACTTTCTGTGAAAACATCATCGCCCTGCACGAGCCGATTTGAGATGAATGGTCACACCATGCCCATGCACTTATATCATTTCCTTTTGCCTCGTTCAGTGCAGTGCATGTAAACTGAACTTTCTCAAAAAATGCACACCACCAAAAATCTCACACACGTGGCAATGGGACGGCCTCAACACCTCATGAGTGTTGTCCTTCCGAATATTTGCAATTCCGCCGCTACCTTGACTCCCTGTTTGACAATTCCTCTTGCAAAAACCTTGCACATGACATGCTGGCTGATAACACGGTATTTCGATTCCGCTTTCACCTGAACGAAATTCTTCAAACTCCAAAACTGATTTATCTTCCTCCTTAAAATCAACACCCACATACTTAACTGAAATGTCCTCAGCTTTGTTTATCATCCATTCAGGAATCTCAGGAATTCTCCCCAAAGAACTTCTTCAATAATCGTAACCCATTAACTAGCTTCTGAAACGGAGTTCCAAACACATCCCTCAATCAAAATGTTCCTTAGCCCAATTCTTCCACTATCTGATATGGCCCAAAATACATAAGCTTCAGTTTGCCTGGGCGTGGCCCCAACTTTGAATTATACAGCATTACCTAGTCACCTTTCTGAAAGATCTTGAACTTCACCTACCTTGCCATCCATGCACTGTAAATTCTATCCTCCTCTAATTTTAGCAACTCTCTTTGGCGATGCACAACTGAATCTTCTAGGCTCAATCTATGCTGAACAGCTAGCCTCAAACTAGGTATCTCATATTCCATTAGAACAACAGCTTCAATTCCATAAACCAACTTCAGAAGTGTCATACCTATTGCCACTTTTTTTGTTGTTCTGAATGACCACAATGTTGAATCTAACTTATCATCCCAGTCTGATCTGTTATCTGAAACAATCTTTTTCAAAATCCTCACCAACACCTAATTCGTGCTTTGAGCTTGTCCATTTGCTTGTGGATGATATGGGGTAGATTTCTTGTGGAGAATCATGTGCTTGGACGTTAACTCCTCAATGACTAAATTCAAAAAATGAACACCCTGATCTGACACCAATTCAATTGGGCATCCAAATCTAGTCATGATGTTCTTATAGAGGAACCTAGCCACACTTGCTGCTTTATTGTCCCTCAAAGGTATTGCTTCTACCCACTTTGTAGCATAATCTATTGCAACCAAAATATATCTTGCTCCTATCCTCCTGGAATTTGGCTTTATTGGTCTAACAAAATCCAGACCCCATTTCTGAAATAGTTCAAGTGGTAATACTGGGTGATCCTGCATTCGATCCATCTGAGTTGGTTGACTAATTTTCTAACATTGAACACATTCTCTAGAAAACTTGTGTGCATCTCTTAACAACAATGGCCACCATAGGCCTACTTGCATAATCTTCCGCCCTATAATTTCTCCTAAAAAATGTCCTCCAGCCATTCTGCAATGTGCCTCTTGCAACAACACTGCCTTCTGTTCTTCATCTGGAACACATCTACGAATAATCTAATCTACTCCTCTTCTATATAATGATCAAGCAATAATAAAAAATGGCCTACTTCTCAAGGCAAATTTCTTCTTCTAATCCGTTGTCATATTAGAAGGTAGTAACACTCCATCTGTCAAAAACTGCAACATTTGGTCATACCAATTGTCAAAGGAGTGACCTTCCACCCGAAACAATTTTGCATCTGGCAACTGATCTGACACTCCTGGTGTCTCTTGTGAATTCTCCAGCCAACTGAGATAATCTACCACCGCATGCTTATTTTCGAGAGTAGCAACACTGTATAATCGAATTCCTATAACAAAAGCATCCACCTAGCAAGTCTTCCTTCCAGCTTTGGCTTCTTCACCAAGAATATCAGTGCCTGATGGTCAACATGAAAGACTACTTTGTTCCCCAATAGATAATTCCTAAACTTTTCCAATGCAAAAATCATCCCTAAAGCTTCTTGTTCTGTAATGGTGTAGTTCTTCTCTTCTAGCTTCAACATCTTGCTAGCATAATAGACTGGTCGGAACCATCCCTGGATCTTCTCCTGCATCAAAACCACTCTAACAGCCATATCTGATGCATCTACAAATACATGAAAAGGTAACTTCCAATCTGGTGGTTGGAGAATAGGAGATACTACCAACATCTTCTTCATGATCTGGAATGCTTTTTTCTGAGCCTCACCCCATACAAACTCCACATCTTTCTTTGTCAAATGACTCAATGGAGCACTAATATCCACCAAATACCTCAAATATTGATTATGCCATTTAATCTGACCCATAAACCTTGAAACTGCCTTCAAGTTGTCAGGTGTTGCTGCTTTCTGAATTGCACTGATCTTATCAGCATCAATCAACATACCTTCTTCTGAGATGATTTGCCCCAACAATTTCCCTCTTTGAACTGCAATAGCACACTTGTGTGGATTTAGGGCCATTCTAAACATTCTCTGCATCTTTCAAATCACTTCCTGAGATACTCCAAATGCTTAACTTTCTTTCCAAACACTGAAAAGTCATCCATAAAGATCCGCATAAACTCTGTCACATATGGCTCAAAAGTTTTGAAAGCTGCTTTTGAAAATGAAGGTGGTCCATTCTTGAGACCAAAACTCATAACTGTATAAGCAAATGCTCCCCATTCAGTAATAAATGCAGTCTTTGCTATTTCCTCTTTAGCCATCCGGATCTGATTATCCCTTGAAAACCCATCAAGAAAGCTATACATCTCATGTCCTGCTATATCATCCAGAATTGAATCAATAAATGGAAATGGGAATGGATCTGCAATGGTTGCTACATTCAATTTCCTATAATCCACACATACATGGATTTTTCCTAACTTCTTAGGCACTACTACAATTGGTGACAACCACTCCGCCTGATCCACTGGCCTTATGAAACCAACTTGCAGAAGCTTATCAACTCCTCCTTGACTTGTTTGGCATAATTTGGATTCATCCGATACCTCTGTTGAATCACTGGAACTGCATCCTCTTTCAGCTTGATCTGATGCTTATACACTTTTTAGGATCCATACCCTTCAAATCAGAATAATCCCAAGCAAACACATCAATGAATTCTTGTAACAATTCCTTCAAATCCTCCTCTTGAAATCCTCCTTAAATTCCATGGACACTAACTTTGACTACTTTCAGATTTTCCTCTGATCCCAGATTTAGATCCTGCAGATCATCTTCTTTGGCTCTTGAAACCTTGTCCATTAATTTGTCATACAAAAACTTTGCTCGACTAATTGCCTCCTTTGGTGCAACATCTCCATCTAAACAATCCGTACCCTCCTTCAGGTTATCTTGGACACCCTTATCTGACTTCTGTGTCTGATCTTGTGCTGAGCCGTTCTCCATAGGTTGAATAGACACCATCTTTGATTCCTCTCGCAAGGCATATCGATCAATAATCCGTTCCACATCTACTTCAAATACAAGAACTACAGTCGTATTAACTATAAGAAACACACCTCTTCATCATCCTCGACTTCTTCTGCGAAATTGATTGTCTAAGCCATCATCGGCTTCAGTGACATTGACAACTTCTTCCTAGAACCCATCGAAAATCTTACCAAATTCTTCCCCTTTTTCAATATCACTTCATTCTTTTCCCAATCCTGCTTGAGCTTTGCTGTTTTAAACCATGGCCTTCCCAACAACATTGTATAAGCACTCCCTGCATCTTGCATCTTTAAGTCAATAAAATTTGCTTGAAACTGCAATCCGTGCACTTTGAGAGATCGACATCTAAGCATTCCAATTGGTTGAACCCTTCGCGGTGCTGATCCACCATCCTCACTTGAAATGGTGCTGGTTCCAACTTTGCATTTTTCAACTTCAAAAATTTAGTTTCTAACAAAATATTCACTCCAAAACCGCCATCTAGCAAAACATCCGAAAACATTCGATCAAATTCCAGTTGAACAGTTGGAACAGTAAAATTCACATCATTAGGATTGATCTAATAACTCCCCACACTTTGCTCCAATTCATTCAAAATTTCTGAAACTTTTGACTTCCCCGTGGCCAAATAAAATCGGTCTCTAAATATTGGAACCAACAAACAATGAAAGCAATTGATCCAATGTGAAATGCATTGGGGTATTTAGCAATTCCTAAACATAATGCTTCTGAATTTTCCCCATTACTCTCCACCTTCTTCAGTAACTTCGCCTTTCCCTTCGGAATCGGATCTTCTTTTTGTGCTTTCAGAATCTCTTCTGCTGCCTCATCATCACAAACATCCTTTTGCTCTTCCCAATCCAAAGGTGGCTTTAATTTTGCTTTAGCACGTGTAACTACCATCACTTCTGGATCCTCTAGCTGACATTGAGAACAATCACATTTAGGAGAACAATCCACCGATACCTGATTTGTCCCATGATTCTGAGGAATCTCTACTTCTATCAAATTACTCTATGGTGCCTTATCCTTTTCTCCTTGTTGCGTAGGTGGTGCAGGTAACTGAGGTAACTGCTCACTAGGTCCCTGTTGATTCCACCCTTGCTGATTCCAACCCTGCAGATTCCAGCCGTGTTGATTCCAAGTAGGTGGTTGTTGCCAATTTTGTTGTTGTGGCCAACTCTGTTTGCTGACCCCGATTTCCCCCTCATGATGGTCTGAAATTTTGCCATCCACCAAATCTTGGTCGACTTCCTTGATTGAAATTTCCTCTAAATGGTGGTCTTCTAGAGTTGAATGGTGGTCTCCAGTTTAAATATGGTTGCTACTACCTTTGCTATCCTTGGTTGTTAAATGATCTTTGTTGTCTCCTGAAGCTTCTAGAAAAACTCCATTGGCTTGCGCCATGTTTTGCGAGATCTTCTGTTGTACCCTTTTAGGGATTACTCCCCTAAAATTTGGATTATACCAACAGTCTTTTTTTTGTCTTATGGTCGTCCTTATCACAAATGTCATAGTACGTTATCTTACTGCTTGACTCCCAGTTCCTTCAATTTCTTACTGCTTGACTCCTTCTTGACTCCTTATCACAAATGTCACAGTAAGTTATCTTACTGCTTGACTCCTTCTTGACTCCCAGTTCCTTCAATTTCTTTTCTACCATCTTTTCAACCAAACTATCCTTCACCTTCTTCTTAGACTTCTTACTAGATTTCTTTTTGTGTTTCTTCTTTCTGTTCCCATCTTCATCTAAACCTGAATCAGTGTCTGAATCATCCTCACTATCCGATTCTGAATCCTCTTCCGAATCTGAACTATCTGAATCTGTGACTAACTCCTGCTCTGAATCCTCATCACTGCTATCATCGTTTGACCTCTTCTTCTTCTTCCCGTTCGACTTTTTCTTCTTCTTATCCCTGGAGCTCTTCCGTGCTGAACTTGGATTTGATAATCCAAATCTCTTTTTTGCCCTTGTGGCAGTGTCCACCAATGCATCCAGACCGGCTGCAATATCCACACCTGCTCTACTACATTCCGTAGCCCTTTGCACAACCCATTCATGAAATATCCCACCAGCATTTCATCCGTATGTGAGCCTATTCAGATACTAATTAAACTTTTGTGCATAATCTTCCACAAACATCCTCTTTTGGCTTAATGTCCCTAAGCTTGGAAAGTACTTCATTCGGAGTCTTCTCCTTCCAAAACCAATTCAAAAATCCATTCCTCAATGCATTGTAATCCGCAAAATGTCCTGCATTAAAATTGTTGAACCACCGCATGGCTTTGCCCCTCCAATGTTGCCTGAAACTGATGCATCTTAGCTTGCACATCATATACTCCGTCAAATCCTCTGGCCTGCCATCTTGTCTCAAATTGAGCTACGTGGCAATCAGGGTCTTCTTTAGACTTTCCCAAAAAGGTCTCGAACTTGATGCGTAAATCTGCTCTAGCCGCCACCATGTTTTGAAGTGTATTTGGGGATAACTGCCTTGCCTGTGTCAATGTTGATGATGATGATGATGATGCTGACCCCGGTGATGGTGGTCGAGGTGCTTCCCACACTGCTCTTCTCCCTACTGTTAAAGGATCAAACTGCAATCTCCTCTTGATGGCCAATAATGCCTGCTCTGTAATACTACTGCGCCTATGAATTACGGAATTATATGCCTATTTTCCTCTAACACATCTCTTTTTGATGGTTCAGCACCATACTCCTCTGTTTCGTCAAATTCTTCTGTATCCAGCTTTTCTTCGATTCTTCCTTGGAGCATCCCAGTTTCTTCACCTCCTTCCTACAATACCTGATTTTGGTCATCCTCCTCCTGATGTGTACTTTGCCGCCTTGCTACTGATCTTGTAAAATAAGAATGAGATGGTCTTTCCAAATCCTCCAGGTCGAAAAACTGAACAGTCGTCGGAATCATACAGCTTTTGAAAGAATTCCAAACGTCATCCCAAACAATTGCTTTGTAACCTCTTTGGCACTCATCAATCTCATAGAAGAAAATGAATTCAACCATGACAACCCATCACAAGCACCGTGATCGCCAATGTAAACTAGTGTAACTTCCTAGCAAATTGAACAGGAGGACAAATAACCGGACTTCTGATTTGACAAACAAACTCTAACTTCCACACTCTCTAAGACAAACAAAGATGAACAACATTGTACAGAGTACTACAAAGAGAGAAACACCTTCCATTAATGAGACTAATAAACATTACTGTCAAAGCTTCAAAAAATAAACATAAACCGACAAATTGACAAACTTGCTGACTTCTTCATTGCCCAAAAACGTAGTCTTGCTTACATTCGCCTACATCCTCCTTGCGCACAAAACATAACTGCCGATTTTCTATCCAATGCCAAAAGACATTCCAACTTCTCCTAAGATCCCAAAAGTCACATTTGATTTCCCTAAGGTTACATATCATATGATAAAATAATAATCCTCCTAAGTTCATCCCCTAAACAGAGTATGTTAACCACATACTGGTTAACACATTCCTATGACAACTTTGTCCACGCACTTATGTAATGGATGCCCATGCTATATTGTAAATATCATCATTTGATGAAATGACCTAAAGATGCTCCCAAGTATTGAGCTTCAAAAGACAGACAAGAGAATCTTGGTCAGTTAGCCAAACCATAGAGAACCTGGGTCACTTACTTTTCGAGTAGCCTAGTGGGAAAAGGCTTGGAACTATAAAAGCCATTTTCTCTTGTTTGTAGCTCATTCTCCCATTTTTGTAATAGAAGTGGAGTGTTCTCTCTCCCCCTCTCTCTTGCAACTCTAATCTAGCATGTGTGGTGTGATTAGGGTTAGGGTTTTGGAGTGATTAGTGCTGATCACTTGTTCCCTCTTGCCTCTCTCTCTCTCTCTCTCTCTCTCTCTCTCTCTCTCACATGAGGATTAGGCTAACCAATGCAATCCTCTTCCGCAAAGATCACACACGATCTTTGTGAGAGATCTTTCATCACTTGTTGGATTAGAGCAACCACCTCGATGTGACCATGAGTGCAGGAGGATGGCGATGGATGAGTGGCTATGGTGGAGATCTTCAGCCATGCTCAAGCTCGGTGGATAGGCAACTTCCCATGACACGGTTAGGGTAGAGTGGTATACTTAACACCTCTCCTATTTATTATGAAACATCAAACTCCTTGCCACTTTAATTAAACTCTCTGCCCATTCAAATATCCCCTCCTCCCCTGTTTTATTTATAAACCAAAAATAAATATCTAAACCCACCTCTCCCATATCCACAAAAAAAAGAGTTAGGGGGAGTAGTTCAATAAGTGACAAAAACTAGAATTCACCAAGTGGTGGCAGATCAACGTACAAGCAACAAATTAGAGTTTACAAAGGAGCAATAAATGTATAAGTGGCAAATGAGTGTTCTCCAAGCAATGCAATAATGAGATAACATATTTATACACTAACAATTATTTTTTAAAATAATTTAGGCACTTACATGCTATGTACACATGCAAGTGAGGATTAAAAAATAGTTATTTGAGTCCCCAAGGGAGTAGTGGATAAGACTTTGGACTTTCTATGGGAGACCTTGGTTCAAATACTCTTGGGGACACCTTATACTTAGGGTATGTTAATGTGTAGGTGGGCATGTAGGCTTTCATCCGCACACCTTAGGTTGTCATCATTTGATTATCATGGTGCTTTCTCTTCCAGCCACCTCTTCGACGATCCTATCTCATGGGTGGTGACAATAGTGTGCAATGATTTCCCTTCAAGATCATGCTCTAGATCAGGGATGATGCTTGCTATGGACATCAAAGATCGTGACTTAAAGCTGCACGTAAGGTATTCACTCCAATTGGTCGAGTGATAAACTTACGGGATTCATCCCCACGGCTTATCTACTACTTCCTACAAAGTGGCCAATATGAGGAAGCCCGTTCTCCAAGCAACCTTCTCTGAGTGAGGTGAAAATTAGAGCCAAACTTGGTGATAAACCCCAAAAAAAGTAAAAATTTCTAAGCAAAATTTTAAAACACAAATATAATTAGAAAATAGTGCAACATTTTTTGATAATCCAACGAGTATAAGACATAAGCACTTACATAATTTTCCATTCACACCTCACCAAAACCAGTCGAAAGATACCAAAATTGCATGAACCACCAATACACAAAATCTGTCTATATTACAGTGCATATGTAAGTGACCATTCTTACATAACCATAAATCAATTGGAAGATCTCAAAATTTCCTGAACCACCAATACACAAAACTAATCCAAAATTTAGGCAGAGAAAACATTATAACTACACAAAACTGAACTACACAAAACATTCTAACAATCGCATGTCCTACAAAACCTAGAAAGGCATAAACATCCGATGAAAAAAAATCACATTCAACTGTGCTCTTTTAAGGTGCAACATTGGATCGCTTGCTTCTAAGTGCTTGAAACAACTCAGTTTTTGTTAGAGCCACTTGGTGAATAAACTCATTAGTAGTTGCATCCAAACCAAGGACCTGTAAGTAAACAAAGTACATGTGCTTGCACATGGAATGCATGTAGAGGCAGAAAAAATAGACTCTGACTTGCCTTTTTGCGAAGCATGCAATTGTCATGGACATAACTCACAACTTCCTCAAAAGGGGGGAGAGGATCACAGAAATAAATATTACCCTTGAAAGAATCAAAGGAAGCAGGAAATTTACCAAGAAGTTTATGGATGGGATTGTTGATGGTGCTTCCGTACTCCTCAAGCTGCAGCTTCATATGGGTGAACTCTCCAATCTTCTCAATCAAGTTATCTAACTCATTGGTTGTAGCTTCTCCATATCTAAATCCAATTTGGAAATCTTCACTGTCAAAACTCTCCCATACCTCCTCTGGATCTCTGTCCACATCTGATGAGCAATACTCCGGGTGGAGACAAACTATGCCTGTATAGATGGAGTCATGTAATAGATGATGATAAGACAAGCCTGAGCATCCAATATGCTTCTCAAAGCAAGATCCACCAAGTGAGGTGTGGAGATAGCCATCCACACACTGGCTCCTTCCAACAACAATTGAGTGTAGAAAGACCAAGTATGATAGTTTGTTGTTGTAAGTTTCATGGAGTCACTAACTTGGGGAGGATTGTCGGATGGTATATGGGTAGGGGTGGTAGCAAGACCTAGATGAGATAAACTTAGAGAGAAAAGATTGGGAATAGGAACCACCTGTGGAGCGAGAGCAGGGGATCTAGGCTGTGATGGTGCTATAGTATCAATAGGAGAAGGAGAAATAGTAGAGAAACCTCGTGAAGCCATGTCCTCTGGACAAGAAACCTTCTCTTAAGAAAGGGGCTAAAAAAATCAGCAAATCCTCCTCTCTCAGGTTGTGCATAGCAAGAAGAAAGGGAGGGAGAGTGGGAAATTGAAAGGAGAGGAAGAAGGAAGATCTCTCCAAGCTGTAGATCCCTGCCTCAACACCTAGAAGAGGGCTTCAGCAATCCAATTAACAATATTTACTTCCACGCTAAAATCTGCAAAAAACGTAGCAAATTGTCAAAGCCTTTGCTCTAAAATAGAAAACACAGTGCTCTTCTATTCATAGGTCAACGTTTTTCTCTAATACCATGAAAGAAAGTGAAGCAAATATAAAAAAACACATATGTAGGCCCACGTACAAGACCTGTAAATGTTGGAAACTCATGTTTATTGCTAAAAACTAAGCACGAGGGAAGCCCATAGGTGCTATACACTGATAAGAAGCAGAAGAAATGACCTCAAGAGGATGCAAAGAAATGAGATGAAATGAGGGGAAAGGGGGAAAATCCTTATATACTCCTCATGAGAGCTGGTCGGCCAATTGTAGTAGGTCAACACCTTCATAGTAGCATAAAAATGCTATAAAAGGCATAAAAAATGGAAAAAATGCCTAAATGAATATGCATATGCGGGGCCTCATAAATGGCCAGTACAAGCATGAAAATGATGCAATAGAGCCTGTAGAGATGATATATAATCCAACATTTCCATGGGAGATGCCATATTATCCATATACAAATACCATAACATGGCCCAACATGAGGCAGCCATAGAATTCAGCTGATAACACAGGCTATTGAAATGACAAGCCAACAATATAATTCATATACCCTTGTGTGGGTACCGCTTCTTCCCTCGATTCTTCCCCAAAATCCATGGGTCTTCATGCAATAGACCTAGTATAGTAGGTACAACCCTCCATTCAACCAATACAACAAAATCATGGACTGGTGGGGCTGGTACAGTAGGTACAAGGGCTAGTGCAACTAGTATAGGGGCTAGTACAATAGGTATAGAGTATGGTGTAACCTGTAAAATAGGTATAGAGGCTGGTATAGTTTGTACATCGACTCATACAATGGCTTTTGTAGAGGGGAGTGAAGTAGTGTAGACTCTCCATATAGAGTGATGTAGACAAGAATGTGAGCAACCATCATAGTAGAGGCTAGTCTGTAGTAGGAGAGAGCCTCCTCCAAACGAAGAGAGAGAGCTTCAATTTATAGATTTGGGCCTCCCATGAGCTAAAATGGCAAGTGAAGGCTATAATGACAAGTGGAGGGACACACAATAGCTAACGTGAGAAGTGTGAGGCCACTTGTCTCACTTTGATCTACTTTCTGACAAGTGTGAGGCCATTTGTCTCCTTTGAACCACTTTCTTACCACATGTCCCAATCTAAGAGATGGCTTTTCCATAAAATTTATCTCTAAAAATATCCCAACTCGTAGCCCATTTGTAGGTACTTTGGCAACTCTTGGTATTTGGTCAATCCCAGACGTAATGACACCGCGAACAGAATTTCCACATCGAAGTTGGACCAAAAATAGAACTCTCCTAAATTTTAGGAATGTGATCCTTTGTATTCCCAAATAATCCCCCATTTCCAAAGCTTCTACTTTCCACATATTTAGACATCCTAGAGTCCACAAGACTCCTTTCATACTTAGAAATGTCTAGGATGGTGAGAGGAGCAAGGGATTATAGCCACCTTGTACTAAACAATGATGTCATTGGTGTAGCCATGTGTCATTACCCCATGAGTGTGTCATTACCCCATGAGTGGAGTGTGTCTAAAGAAAAGGCTTTAAACCTATAAAATCATACAGTACTTGAGTGAAACATTATAACACATTCATCATGCAAGCAATTAAGTAGGTCATCCATCCTTAGCAACAAATAATTTAATTAAGTAGTAGACCCTTGTAGCCCATCCATGAGCACATGTTCTGCCTCAAATTGCTACACACCCACCAACCCCCCCCCTTTCCAACAACTAATGACTCTTTATGTAAACCATGTCAGTGTTGTTGCCTCCCACAAATGCTTTCCAACAACTGGTGATTCCCCTTTCATAAACACCATGTAAGCCACCCAGTTGATATGAAGAGGCCGATAGGTGTGTGTGGATCATCTGCTCTTCTTGGAATGCTTGTCTTCTATAGCAAATGGGAACCCACAATTGTCCTTAATAATTCTAGAAAACCACCTTGGAAAAGCAATACCCTGCCCTAAAACCAACCTAATAAAAAACTACACTGGGAAGTCACATGCTAAATGTTTTCCCTTGGAAGCTTAAAAGTGTAAGACCGCTTGCTTTAAGCGCTCGGATTGGTAGAGGGAAAGAGATTGCATATATGTCATGAGCTTCATTCAATATTGCCATGCTTTAAAGTGTGTGCCCTGCTGTGTAAAAACCTTGTAAACATATCCCATTAATTGTCTATGCTTGGAAAAGCAATAAAACACTTTACAATACATAGCATTAGAAGGGTTAAACCAAAATAATATGATTAGCTATCTAATTGTAGAATAGAGAACCCTAAAAACAATATGATTAGCTATCTAATTGTAGAATAGAGAACCCTAAAAACTGGACATGGAAAGGGGTAAGCCCTTGATACCTCTAGCTAGATATAAATAAACCCATCTCTTGCATGTGATTGGACACCAAATCCCTTAAAACATGGCATTAGAACAGTAAAATCTAATGTAATTGCACAAACCCATTGATGGCTTGTGATTTTCAAAATAGAGCGCCCTCATATAGCTTGGCATTGGAAGGAAAATCGAATCAAGTTGCACTAGGACAACTCATTGATTGTCTAGTTGAGTCTTGTACCCAGACGGGAGTCTAATTGTGCTTTTGTGAATGGCGTCACTAACCCATGTCGCAATCTGGCTGCCAACTTGCCCCACATCGTATAGAACATTATCAAATGTTTGCATTGACATATCAATAATTGAGACCTCCACCATGGTAATTGGCTTTTAAAAAAAGTTGCCCAAGGGAGGCCGCGCCGGCGCAGCCTCCCTTGGGCACCGTTTTTTTAAGCCAATTACCATGGTGGAGGGCTCAGTTGTTGACGTCCTCAAGGGGGGTCACTCATAAATATGTAAGAATATCACGTGGATTCAAACAAGTGGGATTTTTAAAATCCCTTTTTTACACATTTTTTACATATAGAAGGGTACCATTTAAAGGGGGGTATTCACATGTTGAATAGAAAAAGAGTATTTTTTATTCATGAAAAATTCAGAGGTAAGGGATTTTTAAAATAGGCCTTGAACACATGTGATATAGAGGGTTTACTTATAGTGAACCCCCCTGGTGTTAATGCAAACATTCGACAACATTTTGTTGCATCAATGTTTGGCATGTGGTCGGGAGGCTCGGAAAAGAAGAAATGCCTCTATAGCTACCCAAGTAGCCTTGGAAGATACAATACACACAAGGGGCACCACCAGCACAATGCTGGAAATAGAAATTTCTCTAAATACCACTCAGAGATACCCAAAGAAAGGCAGTTTCAACAGCTCACATATCTCATTATAAAAGCCTTTTATAAGTCAGCAAGGCTAAGCCACTCACATATCATCAACACAAACCCTGTTGTCCATTTACAAGGGGTCACATAAATTTTATCAATTTATAAGCTTCAACCCACTCTTCCTCGCACTCTCCTTTATCACACACTCTCAGCAAACAACTCACACACACACTGCCCACAGCTTCTCTTGGTCTCACACCAGAGGCCTCGAAATAAGACGGCCACCTCCCAGAAAGCCAGCAGCAGCAGCTGCACCAACACTAGTCACCTCTGAGGCGGAACCCCATGTAGCTTTCCTCCTCGTCGCGACTGTCAACCCTTTGGCAGCTTCTCTGCCTTCGCTATCACCAGCCCACTCCTCACGTACAAGGCGGCTCCTCATCACCTGCACGCTGCTATGATCACCCGTCTGGCACATGGCGGCTTTTTCCAGCTCTCACACCTGGCGGCTACCACACTTCTTCGCCCGTGTCTGCACAAGCGCCCAAGCCTCTCACCAGCATCGTGGTCTACAGAATCCTCTCAAGGCGGGTTTTCTCTACTTTTCACCCCCATCTCCTCGGCTCCAAGCGGCCACCTTCTCCTTTTCTCCATTCTTATAGACGTCGAGCTGGCGGCCCAAAAAGACTTCCAAGTGGCCATTTTTTTATTGGCCACGTATATTATGTTTTTTATTTTATTTTTTAAAGCTTCAAAGCCTCAAGAATGGCCACATTTTCTTCTTTATTACCTTACTTTCCTCAATTTCACGTGCAGTGCCCATACGTCCAGTACAAGAGCTGCCCACGGCCACCATCATCAGCATCTCAACTTACCAAACATGACCAATTTAGTTGGTGCCCTGCTTTTAGTAATCACCCACACACCACACTGTTGCCATAAAACTTCCAGATCCTAACATTTGCTCCCAAAAAAAGACACGTGCATATACCGGCTCACTGTCAAACCACTCAGCCTGTACATTCGCCAGGGCATTCAGGGCAAAGTTTTATTGCACACCATGCATCCCATATGTACACAGACTCAAAACACCTTTACAGAAAAACGCCTGACATACTTTGCCCAACCCCTAGCCTGCTGAATCATTCATGATCAGCAGTAAAAAGCATTTCAAGACCTAAATCCATATCCAAAAACCATCCTTCATCTGAAATCACATCTTCAAATACTGCATCCTGCACAATCACCATCAAACGTGCATAATACTTCTTCAGCCTGTATCCATTTACCCTGGAAGCATGTAAAGTCCCATCTAAATCTGCCAATTGATAGGTACCATTTGCAAATCCTTGTATCACCAAGAAAGGTCCTTCCCACTTAATTTGGAACTTCTTATGAAAGGAATTATCCAGCCTGCTATTATAACGTAATACCAAATCATCCTTCATAATTCCTTTGCTTTTAATTTTCTTGTTGAACTTCTCCAACGTCCTTGCCTGCATATCTTCATAATGCTTCAAAGCATTATCCCTGTTTAGCTGTGCTTCTTGTAAATATAATAGCCGCTCTTTAAGGGCATCTTTAGGCTCTTCCAAAAGCTTTTCCAACATTTTCACAGCTGGTATCTCCACCTCAATAGGCAATAAGGCTTCCTTCCCATAAACAAGATAAAATGGAGTGAAACCCGTACCAATCTTAATTGCTGTCCTATATGCCCACAAGGTAGCAGGCAACTCCAAATCCTAATTCTTGCCTTGTTGCTCTGTCACCTTAGATAAAATCTTGATCAACTCACCATTGAAATGCTCATTCAGGCCATTACACTATGGATAGTAAGGTGTGGTAAAATTGCGACGCGACTGATCTTCATCTTGGTACACAAATAGTCCATAAGCTCTGCTCTGAATCCTGGACCCTGATCAGAAAGCAATTCCAATGGCACACCAAACTTACAATAAATATCCTGATATACAAACTTTGCTACTTCCTTAGCAGTAATTTGTTTCACTGCCTTTGCTTCTGCCCATCTAGAAAGGTAATCAACTGCAGTCAAGATGTAGCACTTCCCTCGGCTAGTAATAGGCAATGGTCCCACAGCATCAATTCCCAATTTTTCAAAGACATCATAAGCAAGAATTGTCTTCCTCATTTCAGGCCTTAATATTCGTCTACTGTGAGCTTGGCATTGTTTGCATGACCTGCACCAATGATTAACATCCTTATGTACACTTGGCCATACATAACCTTCCTGCAATACCTTATGCAAGGTAATCTTTGAGGCAAAATGTCCACCACATGCTCCTTCATGGTTTTCCTTAAGAATTTTGTAGATTTCTTCCTTCCAAGGTACCCGTCGCATTATCAAATCAATTCCCTTCAAATACAAAGCATCACCAACCATCACATACCTTGCAGCTTTCCTGATGAAACCATATTTTTTTGATCTTTCAATACTATTAGGAATCATCCCTGTTAACAAAAACTCCTCAACATCCTGTAAATTCTCCCTGCCACTATAAAATGATGCATGAGCTTTCAGAACAAAAACTTCACCAATCATTCCCTGGGCTGCTTCATGAGCCTCCTCATTATGGCCTCGATCCACATGCTTAAGACTCCAAGCTTCAAATTCCTTCAACAAACCTTTAATCTTGAAACACATCTCTTTGAGTAACATATTTTTTGACTTCCAAACTCCCAATACCTGTTTTACCACAAGCAATGCATCTCCTCGGATGCGAATCCTGTGTACACCATGCTTTAAATATATTTGCAATCCAACTTCCAGAGTCAGATACTCCATTGTTGCTATGTGCATCCACTTTAACACCCTTCTTAAAAACAAGGCAACCCTGTGGATCATAAAGCACCAAACCTCCTGAGGCTGCATCATGGCTTTTCCTGTAAGAACCATCAAAATATAATAAGTGTGCATTCACTAATTCAGCCGCATCCTCAACTGGCTTCTTGATGGTCTCCTCCTTTATAAGGACTCTCCTTATATGTCAGTAGATCAGCTAAGGTAGCCCTGGTACTCTCTTCCACCAAGAATGAGAAAGTAAACTCTTGCAACTCAATCACCCACTTCATCATAGCCTTAGATAAATTTGTGCCATTTATCAATTGAGGCAAAAAAGTGTAGGCCCAAGAGCTTCACCCTCGGTTGAGCCAAAAAACACTTTTTTGGATTTAATTAACCACCACACTCATCATAACGCTGAAAAACTATAGCCAGCCTATCACAATGCTCTTGCCTGGAGCTGTATATACAAAAATCATTAATAAAATCCTTCAGAAACTTGTTCAAAAAAGGAGATAATACCCAATTTGCCCTTTTTTGATAGTAGGCTGGCCCATTCATCAATCCAAAAGGAAGAATTTTGTAGTAGAAACACCCCCACGGTGTAATGAAAGTCGTCTTACGCTGATCTTCTTCTGTAATCTTTAACTGAAAATAACCTGAATACCTATCACAAACACTATATCTTTCATATCCAGCTACAGTATCCAAGATCTCATCCAAAAAAGGTAGGGGGTAAGAATCCTTCTTTGTAGCAGCATTCAAAGGCTTGAAATCCACACATATACGCCACTTGCCATCCTTCTTTGGACTCACCACTGTAGGACTTACCCACTCAGCTGTGTCCACTTGTGTAATGAAACCTGCACTCAACAGCTTATCAACTTCCTCTCTCAGGGCCTGCATTTGTTCTCGTCCCATCGTGCAAAGATTTTGCCTAACTGTTTTTACACCTTTCAATTCAATCCTCAAATCTGGTCCTTTAAATCCTCGAATCTCCCTATAAGAGGTGATGAACAATTTTGGAAAATGAGACAGCATATTAACATATCTAACCTTTTCTCCACTCGAGAGATCCGGACTCAGCATTCCTTCAATCAGCTCCTGCTTCTTCTTCACTTCTATCCTTGGCTGCAGTAATTCCTCGATCACTTCATATGACCCCAAAGTGTCTTCTCCCTCAGCACCCACTTCATGCACTTCTTTATATTCATTATCTTGTTGCTCTGATATTAGGAAAGCCACATCTGCCTCTTCTTCATCACTAGAAGCAGTAGTCGATGAATCCATCTCTGATTCAGAAGTACTGGTGGTAGTTTCCTCTTCACTCAAATCCTGTGGCCTCTCCCACACATCATTCAAAGATCTCCTACTATGCATCTCAAAAGATTTTTTATTACCCCGCTTATTATACAAAGAAATAGTCCCATACCTCCAGTCTTGTACTGCACCCACCACTCGCAACCAGGGTCGTCCAAGAATAATTGGAAAAGCACCAAGACCCGCTGGCATCACATGAAAATCTACAGTATCTTTGACATTAAAAGCTTCAATTTCCAACTCTTTTACCATACCAAGACATTTTACCTTTTGATGATTAGCCATCCTGATTCGAAACCCTGAAACCCCAGACACCCTCAAGCCTGACTGCTCCACACATGATTGGGTAATCACACAGATTTGAGCTCCTCCATCTATATAGGCCTGACCAAGGTTCCTACCTTTACTCCACACCTCCACAATAGGACAAATATCTGGAATCTCTTCTAAAGATAGTACTTTAACTGACCTCTTCTCTGACTCCTTTTCCATTGGATTCACAAGTCCCTTCCATTGCCTTCTCAATTTTGGCACCATCTCCACTAACTGCCCAAAGGTGATGTTAGCCTTCCTGTTCACCAAATCAGATTTCAAGTCATAGCTGGTTTGCCCATCCCCCAGTGGGAAGTTTGACACCTGGAACCTTCTACGAGGCTTCCGTTTCCTTTTAGCTTTCACATCTTCTCCTTCTTGCTGCTTCCCCTTCTTACGGCTGGGTCCAGCCACCCCTTTTTCTTCTCTTTCATCCGTTGTGCGCTTGCCAACAGGCATCACATCCCCTGCTTCTCTCATCTGAACATTCTCCACAGTAACAACATTCACGACCTTTGCCTTCCCCTTCTCCTCAGCTGTGATTCCACTGGGGCCTACTTGATCCCTGATATCAATACCATAATCATTTGACCTGTCAGGTAGCTGTGAAGGTAGTGGGTACATATCACCACCCATTCGCTGAGGCTTATCACAATCTGTACTTAGATGACCAAGCTCACCACAGTTCCAGCATGTAGGGATGAAACGACGGCCCCTACCACGACCACGTCCATACCCTGCTTGTCCATCTCCCCCTTCATGATTATTGCCTCTGCCTCTACCACGTCCACCCCCTGTACTTCCCATTAAATTTAAGCTCAAATTCTTCATAAGATCAACCATTTGTTTCATATCCTGTCGCAATCCCTCATCAGAACCTGCAGGAACCATAGGTACTCCTTGACTAGCTTGTGGCACCATTTGCATAGCTTGGGCTTCAGAGTGGGCTTCATCCTCTCAATCACTGCATTCATGGGTGTAGCCTCCACTCTACAAATCTCCGGCTGTGCTACAACTGGAATCATCCCCAGCTGATTCATCCGTTGCAGCTTCCAATCCTTTGATTTAGCAATTTCTATCACATCCTCATCATAAGACCTTGGCTTCTTCAATTCCACTTTCCAGCGAATACTCCTCTTAAGCCCGGCTACAAACTTGTTTTTCTTCATCATGTCAGGAGGTACCTGGTCTTCCCCTAAAGCCGTACATAGAGTCTCCCATAGCAAAGAAAATTTCTTTGATAGATGTATCTTGTGCTAGATATCTCAGGGATGTGGAGATCCATGATGTTTTGGAGCGCAATGTTACTTTCATTGCAGGATATTTAGAGTTGTTCTATCATCTTGGTGGTGTTTTCCTTGATTTGGGTTGTGGCATAGCTCCTTTCCTTAAGGCATGTTTGAGGTCACGTCGTTTATGCACTTTAATGGACTCTGATGAAGAATCTTCTATCTTCATACTTATAGCCATTGCTTCTACTTAAGAGGCAAGGAGGGCATGGAGAGGCTAGCAGTTCGCATGATTGGGATGATGATATTGATGAGCATGTGGAACATAATCCATGTGAGTAGTATCTTGACCTTATTCAATGCTACATTGATCACTATTTAATTTGGTTTATTTTTTGATGTGCTTGGGACTATTGTCACTCTATTTTGATATGTATTTAGTGGTGTTTTACAATAGATCAATGCTCAAGGATCCAAGTTTGTGATTTTGGTTACCTTTGTGCATATGTTTTAAGAATAGAACATTTAAGTTTGATCTTCAAGACACATATATACTTAAACATGTGAATCTAAAACTAATTTTTTTTAATTCTTTATGTTCATGATGCAAAGTAATCTGCCAGTGTATGCCAAAGTAATGGCAAGAACCATGGCTGGAGATGCACACGGAGGAACGTAGACTTAATGAAGTACAAGAATTGAGTCATATAGACTCTTATTAAACTGCTCTATGTTGATTTAGCCACTTGTTGGTGAGGATTGAAAGAATTACATTGGCTTGCAAGGCTAATATAGAGATCTTCACACTAGGGATTGAAAATTATTGAGTTGTGAAGATTGTGGCTTCATTTGGAGAGGTTTGTAATTTGAAGGAAAATTTCAGGTGATGGGTTGTAACATTGACCAGGCTTTCGCCCACCATGCCCCCCCCATCCAGAGATGTACCTAGAAAGTGTCGATGGTGAGGCTTTGGTGCAAATGTTCTCCAGTGCATGAGTATGGATATGTACTCATGGAGCATCTGTTACATTAATTTAGCCAAAATAATAGTAAGTAATAAGCTTAACCAATATATAGTGGCTATTGTGTGATATGGCTTAATCCGTGATGAGGCTTAAATTGTGAAAGTGTAGGTTCTTAAGCCATGAGATGGAACTCCTTGAATTGTAATTCTGTGAGATGGAATTCCGTGAATTTGTAGATTTTGACCCTTTTTAATTTTATTTCATGGGTCATCTATGTCATGATTTGCAAAAGCAACAGCTTCTTATGCACTCATTTCTTACTTCCAGAGGGGTGACAAGAGCATTGTTATTCTATTATTGATGTGCTCCTAAGTCTCCATATTGCTTTTTGAATTTGTTGCTAAAATGATGTTGAGATTGTTGATTGTTTGCTTGAACAGACAAGCTCTTGTGTTGGTGCTGAATGCACGAGAGTGATTAAGAGATTTGCTTGCTATTGCTTGGGCCTCAATTCTTGTCAAACTATAGGTGAAGTTGTTGGGGTTGAAGTCGGTGGTGGTGAGGTTTTCTTCACATTGTTTGATTTTGGCAACCATATGATGGAATTACCATCATAGTATCCTTGTTGTTGAAGTACATGCACAGGCACCCATCTTTGATGAACACTATAATTTGGTTGCCGATGTGCTTGGTGTCGAGGATTTCTTCTTTGTGCAAGCTTAGGGGACTTTGTGATGTGGTGGGGACCCAATCTTTGGTATTTTTTTTGGTAGTACCCTTGTGCTTGCAGCAATGTTTTTGGTACCCACACTTGTTGCATTGGTGGAGTTCTTTGAGGAACTCGCATAGGCTTTTGTGGACGGTGTTGTGGAGTACTCTTATACTTCCTTGGCTTTCAAGTGCTTCATTGAGGAAGAGGTTTTGAGACTGTCGAGGTACCCAAATCTGATTGGCACCTTCATAGTAGCCTTAAGCTACAAGTAGATGCTTCTTCACCCACATTTTGATACTATTAAGATATCATGATTGTGGGAGTCTTGGTAGAGTTTTCTTTAGGGTTGATGTGGAAGGTTTGGGGCTTTCCTTGACTTTGGCTAGTGCTGAGGCTGTAGGTTTGGGACTCATGGGCATTGTTGATAATGATGAGGTTAGAGTCTCTTTTGGAGTGGCTGTCGATGATGACGAGGCCTTTGAGTATGTGGTTGTCTCCTTTGATGAGGTTTGTCTATGAATATGCATAGCATCCAGGGCCTTTCCTTTGAGTTCCCTATTAGAGATAGATGGTTGGGCTTTGGAAAATTCTTCAGGAATAGCTACTGATTGTTGCAAGGTTTTGGCATTGAACTTCGTAGGTGAGGATGGGGTTGAAGGAGTAGAGGCTTTATCAGAGTTGGTTGTTGACGCAGATGGGGCTTTTGTGGAAGAGGCTTGTATTGTGGGATCCCTGCCCTCTCTGTGCATCGAACTATGGAGTGCTGGTGGTTGCAAAAGTAGAAACCTCACACAAGGTAGAGCTTCCCACTCGGGGCCTCGCCCATGAGTGTACGTGCAAGGGACTAGTCCGGCAGCTCTTCCAAAACCAAACCCGAAAAAACTCTCCTTGCCCAGAAAGCATAGGCGATTGCTCCAGGAAAATCTTCTAACGTAGTCAAGGGCCTTAACTATCCTTTGTATTCCAACCAAACCCATGGGTCACATGGCCGAATCAAAGGAGGAACGTTCACTTGGTTCATAGAGACCAATGCTTTTTTCCCCATCAAAAGAGGCACATCCGTTGATTCTTTTCCATAGAACAAGGATTATCCTGTGACTTACTTCAACTATCGTAACTTGAACAAAATTGAATTTTATTATAGAAATCCATCGATCCAACCTAACCGCATCCAATCCCATGGGTTAGCCAACTGCCCAACCACTGTATTGATAGGATCCAATTATAAAAATTTGGTTATGTTTTATCCGAGGTACTAGGGAAAAGAGTTCCCAGGCCCCCTAGCCGACTCTCATGCAAAAATTAAATACACACCACTTACGCACCCAATATGAAATTACCTTTTCTTAGATTCAACTCTTTCCCAAAAAGTATTGCATTAAGACCATAGTATTTCCATCATAATCCTTAGTACTCCATTTCTAGGATCCACTTTCCAAACATGAAATCCAATTTCCAATCATTCCTTCCTCGGCGTACCTATGGCATCATTGGCAACCAGAACGCTCACCATCTGCTCAGTCCCTCTAGGCTCTTCCATTCTGAAGGGGGGGATGATTACAAGAGGCTGGAGAGTGGAATCTTACATGTATCCTTTTGCATTCAATATCATAGATATCCATTAAAGTTGGATCCTCTTCCTGGCAGTATGGTATTGTCAACTTTTTATGGTTGACCATCATTATGAGTCTTTCGCTCGCAAAGCATAGTGGTGCTTGGGTAGCAATAGTCCATTTAAATGTGCTTCTTCCAACACATACTCAACCACAAAAAACTTGCAAGTAAGAGGGTTTGTTTCAATATACATTGTATGTTCAAAGTATCCCAAACATGGCATGTTTAAGTCTTGTGTAAAGGTAATATTTGTAGGATGTTTTGTGAGTGTGTTGGTTGACCTAACAAATCCCATAGCTCGAGAGTCATGAGATTGTGTTCTCATGTTGTTGGATAAATCTATGCTTGAGCTGTGGTGAATTTATTCGCAATTTCCAATCCAACCAGAATTCTAGGGATCTTTTCAGTAAGATATGTTGGAAGTTCCAGCTCTTGCAAGGTTTCTTCCTCCCGTAATAGCAATTGTACATTGCCTGCAGGAGTGTTGAAGGTGACTATTTGCATGGATTCATCTCTAGTGAATACAACGATTCACTTATCCAAGGTCCTCCAAAGATGACATCATACTAAAGGGAATCTAGGGTAACATGAAGTGTAAATTCCATATTGCCCATCGATTGTTTGAGTAGTGTATCCAAAGTAAGCTACAACTTCATTGTTTTGTTCATTGGTTCCTCTTGTAAGACTATTGCCTGCAGGGATGAGTTTAGGTTGTCCCAATGACACCCAAGTGTCTATTATTATGATGTTATGACTTTCTTGAGGGCTAATCAATGCGCATTTGCACTGAACATCATTGCCTATAGGGAAATCCAACCATACCATGATAGAATCTTCCAAGGGAACCATGGGTATTTCGGTGGTTATTTCAGCTTCAGATATTGTTTCTATTTTATATTCCCATTCACTTTCATCCTCTGTTTGGGTCTTAGCTTTTTCAAGAGTACCCAATGCATACACTGGCACACTCGGCCCTTTGACAATTATTAATGAGGGCTATTTGGAAACTTGTGAATCCTCACAGTCCTGTTTTATGTAGTTCATTATGTCCTTGTATAACTCAGGTTGAGCCATTAAAGGTGCAAGTGTTGATGTGATGCTGGCTTTATCATGAGAGAAGAGCATTCCTTCGAATGAGGTTTTGAGATATTAAAGGTGCAAGTGTTGATGTGATGCTGGCTTTATCATGAGAGAAGAGCATTCCTTCGAATGAGGTTTTGAGATATTATTTTAATCTTGTAAGGGAATTATCGAATTTCTCACGTGCTTTCTCAAGCTTATAGTTCATACAATCTATCTCAAATGACTCTTCTGTAGAGAGTATGTCTTCCTCTTGAAAGGGAAAGCGGTAATCTTCTAGGCTATCTTGGTTTCTCTTTTAGGATTGGCATTATGAGGCTTAATCACAACCGGTGACCCTGTAAGACATTCAACCAAGCTAAGCATGCTCTGTTGAGCTTGCTTTTTGCATTCCACATATGTCATGTGATCATTATTATCCATTTGGGGTGGTTGGGTGGGTTCTAGTTTCTTGATTGGTCTATGTGGTGCACTGAGCGAAGAGTAAGAACTTGTTTCATCCTCACTTAGTGATGTACTAGAACTTGTTTCATTTTTTGACTTTCTTTGGTTTGTCAGTTTTTCATTATGTCTACCCATGCGACGAGATCGAATTTTCTTTTGGGTTTTTGTATCCCAGTGTGTCGTACATATGGGTGTTGAGGTTTGTGTGGTGGTCTTTGATGTGGATGCTTTTGCATCCTATATAGCTTTTGGCTCTTTCGTGTTTATGTTCCCTTTTGGGTTTATGTCCTGTATAGACTCATTTTCCCTATCTTTTAATTTGACCTTAGTTTAGATAGTTTTTTGTCCCTTGTCTTTCTTTGTTTTAGAAGGTTTTGTTTTCTTTTTAGGTTTTGTTTTAAAGCATGTTCTTCTACCCATGTTGAGGTATTGTCTTTTGCTTTCCTTTTGACTGTTTCTCGTGCCTTGGCTTGTAAGCGTCTAAGCACATTCAAGGGTACCGTGGACAATTGCCTATTTTATACACTTAAGATGTTAAGAGTTGTATTTTGTGAGACAAGTTGCATTGAAGCAACTCGTCTTGGGCAATCTTGGAACATGTGATTAATGTCACATCGTTCACACATCGGTTGCAAGGTGTCAGTGACTATGGGTATATGGAAGTATTCCAAACTGTGCAGTCTACCACCTTGTAAGGTCCACGACAATAGAAACACTAAAGTGTCCGATTAAGTGCTTCCTGAGCAGTTTCTACCCTTTGGACTGCTTCTGTTTGGTGCACGGGAGATGGAGATTTTGAGTACATTGTAGATGAAGCGAGACACTTTTTAGTATCATGGTCAAAGGTTTTACAATACATAGAAGAACAGGTGCCTTGTATGCACAATGGGGATTGGGATGGTCGTAGTGATTACACTCAATACAAGGCATTTTGCTCCTCACTTTTAGAGGCATTAAGGATGTCTGAGTTTAAAGGTTTTCATCCTCTCTTATAGATGTCTACTGTAAGGTATTAAGTAAGGATGCATAAAATTCAGGGAATGTTAATTCCGAGATCGATCTTTCTTTTGCCATTACTTCACTTGGTTTAGATGAGGAACACCTCGTAGCATGCTCATCTTCTAGCATGTTGTCATCTAGACGTATTGCTTCTTTGCAACATTGATCGAATGTTTCTGGATCGGATCCAATGATCAAGTTGTGTAAGCTATTATTCTTTAAGCCCATCATGAAACATCTCCTCAATTGAACATCATTAAATTTTTCCCATGACTCACAACGCGAGTCCAAGAGTTTTATCCTAAGGATAAAATCTATAATGGATTCATTTGGTTGATACTTAATTGAATAGAGTTCTGTTACTGCACTCCATCGATCACCTTGTCTGGAAAAGCCATGTATTAAGGCTGATTTCAAGGTTTTGAAGTTGGTCTTGATCGCCGGCATCAATGCGATGAACCATCAACTATATTTTCCCTTTAAGCATAAGTTCATAAGCATAAGTTCAACACATGTACCTTAGTGGGGTAGTTGGGATTTCCAAAGGCTTCACATCTCTGTTCAAATATTTGAATAAATTGAACAGGGTCTGTTGTTCCGTCATATTTGCCTATAATTTTGGAAATTTGTATGCCTGTATTTCTATATGAATCATTGAGGCCGTATGTGAGTGCTCTTGTTGGAAGAGACTCATTGAGTCCTTGGGTCACCCCCCTTCCTAGACTAGTCAGTATGTCCAAGGTGTGGGTATCCAGAAAAGGGTTGGTACTTATAGGACCTGCGGGAATGTTAGGCAAAGGACCAAAGCCTGGTGGGATCGAAGTCGTAGGTGGTGTAAAACCCGATGACACGCTTGTTATAGGCATGGCCAATGGCATGGGGAGGTGAATTTGCAGCATAGATCTCAATGGCTCGAAGATGTTAGCCATTGGGTTTAGTCCTTGTGTGATCCATGGCAATCCCTCCATCGTGGCCATGTCAGAGTGCCTAAATGCTCCTTAATGAGCAAACACTGTTTTTGTTTTTGGCATGAAAATTTAGTTTTTCATGCTATGCTTTAATTAATTCACACAATTGAGCACATCATTGGATAGAGCAAGGGAATGCTAATCTTTGTGCATCAATAATGGTGTAAATTAATCTAAAATAGGAGACTAATTAGACTCTTAATTATAGTCTCCTCTTTTAAGGTAAAATTAATCAAAGATAGTCAAATTTCTCAAATCGATGAAAAAATTGAAGTTATTAGGTATTTTGATGCATCCAGATGCTCTCAAAACATTAAAAAACTCCAATTTTGACTACTCATGTAATCAATTTAGATCCCAATTAACACATTTTCTAATTTTTTGGCCTCTTGAACAAGATTAATCACCCTTAATGATAAAAACCAGTCCATTAAGAGAAATTAGTCAATTTAAGGATTTTTTTTATGGTTTTAAGAAATTTTTTGAAAGATTAAGCTACTCCTAATGCTTTCTAACACTCTAATCGAAACAATTTCAACAACAAACACACAATTAAACTTGAATTAATGATCTTAGTTCTATGTTTAACACTAAAGAGAGCTAACATTCACTAAAAATTACATTATATTGCATTGTTTGATGCAATGAATACAAACTAAGGCTAATACAAACTATGTGCAAGCCCCAAGAACATGAAAAACCATAAAAACAACAATAAAAATAATAAATTAATCTAAAAATTAAGCAAAAAACATTCTTTTCAAAAATAAAAAAGAGAGTTATTTTACACCAAATTTCACACAAATCACCATCAAATCCACATCTTTTTCATGGGGAACCATTAAACAAGATAATAGGCAACGGGTTATGTATAGATTAGAGCAAAACGATGGAAAAAGCCAAGGGATGGCTCTCCAGCAGCGACGCCAAAAATGTTATGGCTCACCCTAACCCTCCTTAAAACACATCCAAAAAGAGATTACTTGGTGAACCGCAACTATCATGAGGATCTTTCTAATGGTCGAGCTCATAACCCTTGAGGTCTCCAAGCTCTACAAGTCCTTGAGAAGCAATTCCACTGCCTTCGAGCGAGCATTGTCACACCACCGCATTTCACAGGTCCTCGTCCCTTTTCTCACCTCACTTCACTCACACACACTCACTAGCATGCATTAGGGAGAGAGATTAGCAAGAGGATTAGCAAGAGCAAGACTCAATTGTACAATGGGAGAGTCTATTATATTATGAGAGAAATTCACTTATATACATGGCCATAAGTGTTCACACTCACTTAAACTATGGTCGGCTAGGCACTTTAGACTCATAAAAGGCCTAATGCTATTACAACGACTACTCTCATAATATATCCATAAAGTACATCACTTAGGACTTCATCCTAACTTGCTACCACATGCTCTTGAAGCGAGAATTGCCATAAATACTCCGTCACACCATTACGAGCGTCCATCCAAGTTATAGCTTTAGACACTAATCCTAGAATTAGATTAACAACACGCTAAGAGGAGTGGGTAGGTGTGGACTAGTCGGTGTAGTCCAGTTGTAGAATCTCTGGTGAAGATATATCGATGCCAGCTACCAAACCCACCAGTGATGTAAACGTCGAACGGTCATGCAGACGCCTCGTGAGTGTCAGCTCATGTTGAGCTTGACATCTCAACACTCCCCCTCAAGCTCAACTCTAGCTCATCATGAACTCCAAGCATATCTCAAAATCTGTGGAGCTTCTCAGCTCTCCCAAGGCCTTCATGAAGATGTCAGTAACCTGATCCTGTGTGCTAATGTAGGCCAAGTCGATGTAGCCTGCCAAGACTCTCTTCTTCTTGATGAAGTGGTAATGTATCTCAATGTGTTTTGTCCGTGTATGGAAAACTAGGTTCTTGGCCAACTGTATATTGCCGCAGATTGTCACAATATATGACAACCCTCTCTCCACATGCAACCCCAAATCATCAAGTAGCTTGTGTAACCAAGCTACCTCACATGCTTCCCTTGCAGCTCCTCTATACTCTGCCTCTGTACTCGACAAGGCAACTATGGGCTGCTTCTTGCTGCTCCATGTCATAGTAGCACTCCCCAATGAAAACATAAATCCACTGGTAGATCTCCCGTCTGCAATGCTACCTGCCTAATTTGCATCTATGTACCCATATAGCTACAATGGTACACCTGCTGCATAAAACAATGCATAATCAACAGTGACCCTCAAATACCAAAGTGTGCAATGCACACTGTCAAGATGTGGTTTGCATGAAACTTGTATAAACTGGCTCTTTAAGCCAAGAGTGTAACTCAAATCTTGCTTGTTGATTGTGGCATAGATCAAGCTCCCCACAATATTCCTATACATAGTGGGATCCTCCAACACATAACCTGCATCTGCACCAAGCTTGCCATTTTGATCTAATGGCACCGAGATTGACTTACAATCAGTCATCCCATACTTAGACAACATGTCCAATACATATTGTCTTTGTGCAGCCAAATACCATCAGGTGTGTAAATGACCTGAATTCCCAAAAAGTAGCGTAGATCTCCCAAATTCTTCATCTCAAACTTCCTTTTGAGAAGACTTTTCACATGCTCAATCTCATCCAAGTTGTCACCCCCAACAATAAGATCATCTACATAGATAATGATAATCAGAATCCCTTATCACTCTTGTGCACATACAAAGAGTGATCTACATCTACCATATGAAACCAATAGTGACAAGATACTTAACAATATTGTCATGCCATGCTCGTGGAGCTTGATTCAATCCATAGAAAGCCTTACAAAGTTTACATACATACTCTGGGTGACCTGTATCCTCGAAAACAGGTGGCTGATCCATATACACTTCTTCTTACAAGTCGCCATGCAAGAACACATTTTTTACATCCATCTGATGTAAAAACCAGCCTTTAGCTACAACCACTGCAATCACAACTCTCATAGTTGCCATCTTTGCAACCTGGGGAAAATGTCTCCTCTCATAATCAATCCCATGTGTTCGCACATATCCTTTGGCTACCAATCTAGCCTTATACCTGCTTATGCTACCATCACTGTTATGTTTTACCTTATACACCCACTTACAACTAATAGCTTTCTTGCCTTTACGTAATGGCACCAAATCCCAAGTCTCATTTCCATATAATGCATCCATCTCCTCATCCATATCTTTCTCCCAACATAAATTTCCAATAGCCTCATCAAAACATGTGGGTTCTACAACGTGCATAACTTTTGTCATATAAGCATAGTGATGTGCCATATAACCATCATAAGTCAACCTCTACGTAGGGTTTTTGACTCTTCTAGATCTTTGTAGCTTTACATTCATGGCTTCCATAGCCTTCTTCACACTAGGTGTCCTCATTGCTGGAATCCCAACCTCCTCATCAAGGCTCATCTCCAAGCCACTAGAGTCTCCATCAACAAGAGAATGCCCTGTAGAAATATCAGGCATACCAAGGGACTCAACCACTTTCTCTTTGCCTTTATGTGATGTATCAACCACATTTCTAGGAACTGGTATTATGACGTAGCCTGCCACTCCATGGTCTATCAATAGAATCGCTGGATGAGGACTCTTCTAGTCCACTCAATGACTATGATTGCTAACTTGCATTCTGTGCAATCTCTAAAATCAATGCTCGTGCTATCTCTGCAATGTGTCTATTTTTCTGCTCAGCAACTTTGTTTTGCATGTGGAGTGTATCTACATGTAAATTGTCTATGAATGCCATTATTTCACAAGAATTCAGAGAACTCACTGGAGAAGTATTCTCCCCCTTCATCTAACCTTAGGCACTTCAAATGATTTTCTGTCTATGTTTCAGCCACATCACTCTGAAATCCTGAAGTTGCTTTCCTATCTAGGTTTCAGCCATCACTCTGAAATGCTTTCCTGTCTCTGTTTCAGCCATCACTATGATGCTTTCCTGTCTATGTAGCAGCCATCAACCTTAGGCACTTCAAATGCTTTCCTGTCTATGTTTCAATCAACTTGCACTTATCTTTAAAGTCTTTGAAACTAGACCTGCAAACCTTACTCAATCATCTCGCTAATTGAAACTAGATTCTTTGTAATGTTTGAAACATGAAGTACATCTGCAAGAAGGTACTTCACTTTACCATTCTGCATAGACAATGGCACATCTCCAACATGGGCAATTGAATGAGCAGTGTCATCCCCTTTTTTAACAAAACCTGGTCTTTCAAGACTCTTCATTCCTTGAACCACTCACCATGACTTGTAATGTGGTTCGAAGCACCTAAATCAACATACTATACATCATCCTTACATGCTGCTACATCATTTTCAGACACAGCATTAACCACATGTTGGATAACAAACAACCTCTCATTATCCTCATTATTTCTGCCTAGAGGATGCATAGTTTTTTTGCTGCACTTTTCCATTTCGCATCACTCTGCTTCTTATAGCAATGTGCTTGCACATGTCCAGGATTGCCACAGTAAAAACAACCTCATGTATCATTATGCTACCTTTGCCAATTACCACGACCTCTTTTGACTCCGCTTGCCTCTAAAAATTGGCCTCTTCCACTTGTATGTTGTTGTTGCGAATCGTGGGACTATTGCTACTGTTGACCATAAGTTTGATTACCTGTTCAGCCACCACCTTGGCCACGTCCATGACCTCTACCTCTTCCTCTAACTAAACTTGTGTAGAAGGCTTGCTGCTCTCTAAACTGTTTTTGTTTTGTGAAGACTGTTGATCTTCATCCAAATTCTTCTCTTCAATGATTAACATTGACACCAAATTTGTGAAGTTGGAAATGTTCTCTCAAGTTTGAATAGACGTCTTGAATGCCTTGTATTGTGGCCCGAGACAACGTAGACACACTTCCACATTATCATTATTAACATCAACAAAAACACCAATTGATGCAAGGGATTCTACAATACCCTAGTTGATCTTCAAGGCATAATCATTCACAGACATATTTTTCTTCTCCCTAGTATGAAGCTCATTCTTCAATTGAATCTTTTGTGCCTTGATGTTGGTTTCACACAGCTTCATCAAGGTGTCCCATGCCTCCTTAGATGACTTGGCATCCTGTATATGCCCAATCATGGTGTCTTGTATACTAAGAGAAAGCCAATACATGACTTTCCTTGCTCCTTGATTCCAATCTTTGAACTCTTTTACATCTATAACAGCTGGATTAATCTCCGATATCTCTAATGCCTCCTTATGTTCACCTTCAATATAGTCTCAGTAACCTTTTCCCATCAAGAAATTTGTTAAACTTGTAGTAGTGCTAGTCAAGGGACCAAATCTTAGAGGGATTGATGTGACCGAGAATGTGAAACTCGATGACACGCTTGTTGTCGACATGGAAAATGGTACTGGAAGGTGCATTGGGGGCATGGATCTCATTGGCTTGAAGATTTCAGCCATTGGGTTCAATTTGGCTGTGTCTCACGTAATCTCTCTATCGTTGCTATATCTTGACGTTGCCAATTGCTCCTTAATCACAGTAAGCACACTTGTTTTTGTTTTGCTTTTTAGCTTTTTCTACCGCCCGTTATAGCCTAAGGAGGCATGGTGCACCTTTCTGTGGGGTCAAACAAGGATCCATTTGCCATAATTTGCTTAGGCTCTAAGCACACGTGAATGACCTTATAGATATTTTTTCAAAAAAAGTGCATGCCATTGGTGTCCCATATGGAAGCCGAGGTCTCAAAAGTGCATGTGAATGCCCTATTGGGGTGAACTTTTTTGGAAAAAGTGCGTGCTAGTAGCATCCCAAATGGAAGAGGAGGTCTCAAAACCTATTTACAATCATTGTCTCACGATGAAAAAATTTTCGGGAAAGATATTTCATGTTTCGCAGCCCGTATTCGAATGTGTTCCAAAAGGAATTTGAAAAAACATTGTATGAGAGAGTTGTAGTATTTTTGGAGTATGTTACATATCCGTAACGCCGCTACGGGCATTACCACAAGAGGGGACGGCCTCTGGCTCACCACCCAGCCATAGAGGAAGAATGAGGATTGCCCCTCATCCCCCAGGCTATATAGTGTGTGGCCTGCCGTCCACACTAGCCTGGTCGCCCATGACTCCGCACGGGCGTCCTCTCCCACTGAACCCCGGACATGGCCATCCGGTCTGCCGTCGGTCACAGGCATTACAGCCTATGTGACATTACCCCCCCTTAAGAAGAGTTTTCGTCCTCGAAAACAAACTGGGGAAACCTTTTGGAAATTGCACTACGGCGTTCCCAGGTTGCTACTCCTCATCCCTATCTGTCCATTTAACAAGTACCTCCTGGTACACTTTATGTCGGGTTTGTCTGTCTCGATACCCAAGAATCCTTTCCGGTTCATGTGGTATCTTTGGTGGCTTTATCAAGTCCACCAAAATCTCTGGAGAAACTGCGTTCTCTAACCCGTGAACTGATTTCTTCAGTTTACTGACATGGAAGACAGGATGGACTTGAGAACTCTCCGGTAACTCAAGTTTGTAGGCTACGTCCCCAATCTTCTTAAGGACCTTGAAAGGACCGCAATATCTAGGAGAAAGTTTATCACACTTTCCCGTTTTCATGGTTGCTGACTGCGCAGGAACCTTTAAAAATACAAAGTCACCTTCTGCAAAGGTCACTTGTCTACGTCCTTTATAGGCAAATGTTTTAGCGCGATCCTGTGCGCTACGAATGCTCTCGCGTGCAGCTTTGAGCATATCATTCATATCTTCAAGCAAATCCTTGACAGATTGAATCTTCTCCTTTTCTAGGCCTACAACCATCGGAGATCTCGGCTGGAATCCATACATTAACATGAATGGTGTAAATCCAATGTTGAATGCTTGGAGTTGTTATAAGCAAACTCCAATATGGGCAAATATTGTTCCCAATTTGATTGCTTCTTACTTACATAAGAACGCAACATATCCTCGAGTATTTGGTTAACTTTTTCAGTTTGACCATCAGACTCCGGATGATCTACCATACTCATACTCAGAGTAGTATCCAACTTTTTTGAAGACTTCCCTTCAAAAATGACTGTTGAACTTTCTATCTCTATCCGACACTATATCTGCGGGCAGGCCATATAGCTTGTAGAGATGTTCAATAAAGAGTTTTGCCAACTCTGGCGTTTTTACAGTTTTCTTCGTGGTAATAAACTTTGCCAGTTTACTTGTCCACTACTACCCACACCGAGTCATTTCTTCGACTCGTCTTGGGTAAACCGGTAGACGTTCATGTTTATTGACCTGGCACTTACTGCATTTCAGCACATAAGTCTGGACGTTCTTAAACAAACTAGGCCAATAAAAGTGTCTTTTTACATAGGTCTTCGAATCCTAGGGTGACCTGCACTTGGACTATCAAAACTATACCCCGAAGGCTTGGCTAGCCTCTCCGGACTAACTCTCGCCTCGTTACCCGTCGCACCTACGGCCAGTCTCTCCGGACTAGCATTATGTGCCGGCGAGGAAGGTGGGCGCGGCTGTGACAAAGTACGTACGCGTACAGCACGCCAGACCTCTGTAAAGACAGGAGCATGCTCACACAAGCCATGATTTGGTATTTCAACCAAAACCTTAAGGCAAATTTCATGCCTTGATTTTGCATCATGTCATTAGCACAGAAGCTAATGTACTAGAGAGCACTCTAGTAGCGCAAGTTCTCAGACTATGCTACTAGATATTTGTAGACTACGCTACCATGTTGCATCACCAACTTTTTAAAACTTCTCCTTGGAAAGCTCTACGGCCATAGGAGAAATAAGCTAGAGCCAATCTAATCATGCATCACAAGGATCAGTTTCAAAGCTGAGAGATACTTTCTCTCTTAGAGTAACCCATTTACACAAGCATATGCTCTAGAATCTTGTTGAGTTTCTAACTACCATCAATCTACGGATGGTTAAACTCCACTCTAACTCAGAGTAAATGTAAGTTTTGAAGATTTTCCTTCAAATATAACAATCAAACTTCCTATCTCTTATGCCATACTATATATGCGGGTAGACCATATAGTATGTGGAGATGTTTGATAAAGATTCTTGCACCACTACGGGTGTCTGGAGTTACATCCAATCACTTACAACTCTTTGTTGCTATTACCAGACACATCCCTTCAAGTATTGTCTAGACTCACACAACTATTCGAGTTTATGTGATATTTGAGGATATCCCTCCTTTCCCTCAAGAAAGGTTTTTGTCCTCAAAAACTCTACTCTGAAGCGGACTACGCGCTAGTGTCATAGGTCCAAGAACGAATCTAGACCGTGTTTAATATCATATGTTATATTCTTGAGTCCTTCCAAGAAACTTTTAAACATCTTGCAACGAAGATGTGGTATAGTGTCTACGCACATATGGTGGTACTATTGATAAACTGCTTTGCAACAGATCAGTGGTTTCACACTTGTAACAAAGTGCTTCATTGTTGCATATTATTACCCTTCATAAGCGGTTACACACTTATGAATCATCTGGGTGGGTTGTACCATCTATCAAAAAAATTCCAAACTACTAATAACCACATTATCAATCCACAGATAATGACTGAGCTTGCTGCGAAGCCATAGGTTGCTAGATAATTGATGGTAATTACACAAGCCCAATGTCTCATTACATCATACATTCAATATAAATGCAAACATCACAGTACTTCGTGATGATGAATTTAGGAATTTCATCCTATCCCTGTTTGGTGTTGGTATGAAGTATAACTATGAGAACATTATTTGCTGCCTCCTCATCATAGCGGCAAAGCTACCTACCCATCACAGGTGGCAATCTCTACCAAGCTATCAATGACAAGCAAATAAACGAGTACTCTTGTAAGAACTTCATAACCATATCTCACACCCAACTCATAATCACTACGGATTAAATGCCAGGGCTTGCAAAATTGAATGTTTTCTGATAGGTAGAGGGGATCATCAAAGTACGGATGACCTCGACAACTCATTAGGACTAGTGATGTGTAACTTTTAAGTTACTCCACTCTCCTTGCTTATTCCATACCATCGAACAAATCGGTCCCTCGATTTGAGCAACGTCAATATATTTATGAGTACCTCGATACTCATGGATTGTGGTTCGGTAATTTAAAATGTTGATCTAGAGTATCTTTCACTCGAGGATCTTAATTTTATTAGCAGCTATGTACTAGTAGTGAGTAACTACGTACCCACTATCATCACACTAGTAGCTCCATACTAGTCTGTGAGTAACTCCGTACCCAATGGCGTACCTCCCCCGAGTGGGAGTACCATATACAACCATCTATAACAAGATGCTGAAGTCACTTGCTGCTAAGAAGTGACTACACAAATTGACCCCTCCATTGCACATTGCAGTACAATCTCTGGTATTACAACCCGAATTTTTGGACGTCCTTGATAGAGGTCAACTTAAAAACTAGTGCATAGGTCTTGTGGAGTCTCGGCTGACCTAACCACACCACTGGTGACTTCCTACAAAAATGTGGCGCCGAAGTCACCACCTATGTACTTTAACTCCGTAAAGTACATGGTCTTCATCTATCATCAATGGAAAGTTGTAAAACATTCCTGCGATGGAATTTTATCACCCTAAAATTATTGTGCACTATTTTAGTGTGAAGAGCTTTTTTCCTGGGTACCATGGTTCACCCCAAGCTCATCTTTTGCTAAATTCTCCGATTTAACAAAAGATATGTCTGCCTCCGAACATTCCAGTTCAGCCCCAGACCTTGAGTTTACTTCTTAACACTCCGGTTAAGTCAAAACTCACCAGATACAGTAGGATTTACCACTAAGCTCTCCGGCTTAGCCTTCTATCCTAACTCAGCCCAAGTTTATGTACACTTCATATGTCGGATCCGATACTAACAACAACCAGGCTCATCTGGAGTGAGATACTACTCACTATTGCCATGTAAAACCTTATTAAATCCTAGAAATGCTCCACTCATTTCCCAGGGGTCATACGACTTATAGGGTTTACACGCACATGAACTTGTAAGCAAAATAGCCTGTCATGCAATATTACAATTGCTTATGTAGGAAAGTAATATATTTCCCAATTTCATATGGTAGCAACTAAAATGTGCTCACAATCGCACACTTATGTTGAACATAGGCAAGACTACACTTGCAAAATGCTATAGGGCGTCCCCCATGCATGAAACTGTCCAACCAAGCTAGTCTTACTGCTAACCTCTAGATTTCGATCACTCCGGAACTAAATCACTCTGTTAGCACTAGTACACCATCATGGTCTTGCTACCTAGAGCTTCTCCGAACTCTGTAAACTGGGTTTTATCCCAACTCATGGCTATATTTGTAATTTTCAAAGTTCAAATTTTATCTTGCACACTTTATCACTACGGACAAGTGTACATACAGACCTGCCAAAGAGTCAAGTTACATGCACAAGCCTTGGCGTCCCATTCCACCTCGATTCCGTGAGAATTGATGTCCCATACCATCAAATTACCACCAAACCAATTGATGTGACATATAAAAAGGCTCTTTCCCCCCTCGAAAGATCACCACAAACTCTCGAGCAGTGGGATGTCGACGCATGGCAATAGAAAGAAGAGAAAACCATGCTAGTAAGTTTAAGAACAGTTCTCTTCGTCGATCAATTCTATAAGGGCATTGAGCATTACATCTCAAGACTATACCCCTTCAGATTTGTTTGTCACTACAAAACAAACACAAATTTGTCCGAACAAAACTTTAACTCTAGCAAGACGACGCTCGCAAAAGTGGGAATTGAAATCTGGCGAGGCTACGCTCCCAGAGTCTAACACTAGTATTGTCTAGAGAGTACGTTGCCAATGGGGTCATGTGATCAAGGCTACAGCAGGTAATCGACAAACGCGACCTCAATCCCAGCTATCTTAAATGCCATTGACCAATTTTAGAAGTCATGACCATGGCAAGACTGCGCTTGCAAAAGTGTCTCTACGGACTACATTTGTTCGTCACAATGGACCACATCCAAGTAGACATTTTTCATTGGGTCTAAGCACATTGGAGCCACGAACTTCTTCTTGTGGACTTTCAACAAGAACAATGTGTCTGATCTGCTCTCATATTACTTTGTGGTAAACCACATGGTTAAACCACTAACAGAGAGAATATATCATGTATTTATGTATTGTCAACGAATACTTCTCGAACTACGCGAGAACATTATTATCGATTTCCCTCTTGCCACCTTAAAAAAATTCTAGTGCACTACGGCACAATGTGGGTATGAGTGCACTTACGACGTGACACCAACATGTGCACACCATGACATGACGTGTGTGCAAGACTGTCAATGGTTCAGCAGACATGGGCACGCTACGGCACCCTTAGACGTACGTGCACCGCACGAGCAAGTGCGTTATGCCACAAATGGCCAGGGTGCACTACGGCACGACTGTGCCACACTTCTCCCAAAGATATAATTCCAAGTGTTGGTGGGGGGTTAGTGTGCTACGGCACATATATTCGTCTACTACACCATGAATGCAAAGCATGTGCACTACGGCACGATTGGGTTGGACTCTACCAATGCGTCCACAACTGGTACCAAACATTGGAGGATGCAGGCATTGCACATAGGCAAGGTGTAAAGACTATTGTCGCAATCATTTTCTACATTAGAGCCAGTGGAGGAGTGTCTATCGACTCCAGCATAAACGTGGGCTACGGTCATAGACGTGTTCACTAGGCACAACGGCCATAGAACGGCTTTCTCTCGAAGGACTCGGCACTACGGCCGTTGGATTTGTCTCTCTCTTAGCACGCGGCGCTACGGCCGTATGTGGTAGGTCTCTCTCGTGGAAAACAGGCACTACGGCCACACGACACGACGGCCGTGTTGGGTTTGTTTCGTGGGGTGTGCCGTTGTTTTGTGTTTTTTTTTGTTTAAAAATAAATAAATAAAATAAAATAAAGTAACGGGCCGGGCCGGCCCTCGCCGCTTCGGGCGTGGCCGCCCGCCCGTGGGGAGTGTCCAGGCTGGCCGCCCGTTGCCAGGTGTGCGCTGGGCATGCCTATATGCGGTATCAAGGGCTGGCCGCCTATATTTTTATTATTCATAAAAATGAATAATTAAAAATATATTAAAAAAAACAAATGGTTTTTTTAACCCCTTTTTTTTTGGCTGCCGCTGGTGCCTGCAGCGCTTGGTTGTGGCCCTGGCCGCCCGCTGGGCTGGCCGCCCAAGGCTGGCCTGGCCGCCCGCTGGCTTGGCTGCCGCTGGCCGCCTGCGCTGGCCTGGCCCCTCTGGCCGCCGAGCTGGGCCTCAGCAGGGCATCATTTCACCTTAAAGCAGGCTCGCAGGCCCTCAACGCGCACGCGCACGCAGCCTGGGCTCAAACGGCGCAGGCCCTCACCAGTAGCGAAAGTGGTCGACTCCCCCACTTTCGCGTACGCAGCAACGGGGCTGGGGCTGCTCTTCGCCCCCCCCCCCTTCAACGTGGTCTTCTCCGTCTCAGTAGCATTCGTGGGCTGGTGTCGTTTCCCCCACACCCAAGCTTCAAAGAAGCTTTCGCAGACAGGGGGGCTGCTCTTCGCCCCCCCCCCACCTCCCCCACACACAGATAGAGGAGCTTCATTGAAACGAATTGCAACTCAAACGATTTCAACGCAGAAAAGAAAAAAAAACGAAAATTGCTTACTTGATTTTCCTTGCTGTGTGTGTGTCGGGGAGAGAGAGAGAGAGAGAGAGTTCTTCCCCTCCATTCTTCCATGGGTGTCTCCCTCCACACCCTCCATTCGAGATAAGGATAAGGAGATTGTGGATGAAAACCATCGAGTGGGCTCCGGTCCCCCCGTTCACGTGCGGACTCTCACGATTCCCTCGAACCACGCTCTGATACCAATGTTACATATCCGTAACGCCGCTACGGGCATTACCACAAGAGGGGACGGCCTCTGGCTCACCACCCAGCCATAGAGGAAGAATGAGGATTGCCCCTCATCCCCCAGGCTATATAGTGTGTGGCCTGCCGTCCACACTAGCCTGGCCGCCCATGACTCCGCACGGGCGTCCTCTCCCACTGAACCCCGGACATGGCCATCCGGTCTGCCGTCGGTCACAGGCATTACAGCCTATGTGACAGAGTACTACAAATTTGTCTATGACGTTTTTGTGATTTTGTTGTTTAGACACTCAAAAAGTATCCCGAATATGGTATATTGTGATCTTTTCGGGCTATTTTGGGTGATTTTTAGTGCTTAGGCCCATTTTTGCCTCAATTTTGGGTTGAATTTTGAGGCTACTGGTTGGAGGCCAAAATGATGGATTTGCCCTCGGGTGCTTAAAACCAATTTCAAAGAGCTCGATGCAAGCTTTCTAATGAGCACTAGAACACATTCATCGGACTCACGGTTCATGAGATACGGGTCTCCAAACATAGCTATTTATACTCCCCCCCTCCGGGACCCTTTTCACGCCATGAAATATAGGGGATCTCACGCCGTAAAATGGATCTCACGCAAAAAATGTATTTCATGGTTGTTTTTATTTTTTTTATTTTTCACGGACAAGACCTTTTCATGCCATGAAATGCATCTCACGCTTGAAATGGATCTCACGGATTTTTATTTTTCACAGCGGACGGGACCTTTTCACACGTGAAATGCATCTCACGCTTGAAATGGATCTCACTGATTTTTTTTTCACGGACGGGACCTTTTCATGCCATGAAATGCATCTCATGCACGAAATGGATCTCTTGGATTTTTTTTGAAACGGACGGGCCCTTTCACGCCATGAAATGCATCTCACGCGTGAAATGGATCTCACAATTTTTTTTTTTGGAGTCTAGAGAGAAATTCCAAATTTGGAATCTACGCACGATTTAATCATAATATATGATTTTACAGCATCCAAAATGGACACCGGATCGAGCCTATACATAAATTTTTAGTTATTTTCAATTAAAATATGATAAACTTAAACCTTAATAAATGCATGATCGGGTGTCGGATTGACGGACGGTCTACACCCCTACGACCAGGGAGACACCTCGGACATTTTCACTGATTTTTGTTTCGCACTGTCGGGTGCTCCAGCTTGCATATTGAGGCTGCCGTCCCAAATTAGGGATCCCTATCCCAAAAAGATGTTGTACACACACTTGGGTGCCTGTACAATGCACGCACAAGGACCAAAGGCCTCCTACTGTCCTAGCGTACGATCCATACAGACCGCCATGTGGATGCCCATGCTGCCTGTGACCCGAAAGGCACATGTGTACCATAGCTTTTGCCCACACATAGGTACCATTCCTTTCCCCAGGCCCATGCAAGCCACAGGTCGGTGTACTTTCATCGTACACCGTCCTTTGTACCCACGCTTTGCTCTCCCTTTCCCTACACCCGTATGTGTACCTGTACCTATATAAACCCCCTAGTACCCCATGGTCAAGAAACCCAACACCCTGCTCTGCCTACACTTGACACTCTGCGCACAGTGACTATACTCGACAAGCCACACCCGACACTCTGTGTGGGACTATACCTGACATCCCTTTGTACCCCTCTTCCAGTAAGCCATTGTTGCCCATCTCCAAATAAGCCCTCTTCAGAATATTTTTTTGCCTCCTCTCACCCTTGAGGGTAGAGTGTCCTTAGCTGCCCCCCCCCTACCCGTGTGAATAGACTTAAAGGAGGACTCTCCCTTCTCTCCCTCTAGCTGTAGCCTTCTCCCCTGCAAATCTAGTTTAAGGACACCTTCCCTAGAGGTGGTTGACACCTAGGAGTTTTTTGCTCATAACTTGAGCAAACAAGCTCCGATTTGTGATCCGACTGAAGCATGGAATTTGTGGTGACGTGGGCTACAAGAAGGCGGGTATAATATCTTCTTACAAAAATGCCAAAATATCACCCACGAGAGACACACACAACAATGAGTCTAGAGAAGTTGCTCTAGATGCTACCCCATCTCTCCCCTAGGAAGCCCCACAAGGAATTAATGACCTGGTTAGCTTAGTCATTATTTAAGAAATATTTTTTTAATTAATCTTTAAAGTTAACTTTAAGATATTAAGAAAGAAGATGCCACTTTTCTTCATACCAATTTTTTTGTGAAATTGTTGTTTTCTCAAGAAAGTGATGATATCTATTATATTCTGTGGTTTAGTTTATAGATTGTTATCTTGATTGAGTTAATAAGTATAGGAAGATCTTCTTCCCACCTCGATGTTAACCCCGTTTCTATGCTTGTGTAGCCGGGTGGCAACGTTAGCAAGGCCCGGAGTCGAGATATCCCTCATACCATTGGGGGAATGAGATTTTGCCAATGGAGGCGAATATGGTGATGCTACCTAGTTCTGCGGGCCCAAGCTAGTGCAGTGAATAATCCCTCCATAATAGCACATAGAAATCCCTATGAGGGGCGGGAGGATCAAGCGATGGAGCCTGAGAGGGCGACAGGGTGTCTTGAGTCCTCACCAGCTATCCACGATGAGGTGTATGGTCCCGAAAGGATTGCCCAGTCTATAGAGGCTGGAAGGCCAAATTCTAGATCATCGGCAGAATAAAGTAAAGAGCCTAGAATTGGCTAGTATAATTAATTCTAAACATTATATCTATTTTTTTTAAAATCCTTTGTTTGTAAGCAATTGATAAAGACTATTCAAATGAACAATGTATAAGGCCTTTGTTTGTAAGCAATTGATAAATACTATTTAAACAAACAATGTATAAGGCCTTTAATTAAGGAACTTGTTTATTTATGTCAAACACTATGGTAGGATGAATTAGAAAACAAATTGACTCGTGAGTTGGGTGGAAAGTGGGAGGATGAAATGCCCTGAGGCAACATCCTATAGACTGGTGGACTCGATTATTTGGGTAACTTTCTAATAAATTAATTAAAGATCTACAATAGATAAATAAATCCCTAGGTAACCCTATCCTAGAGGACTAGGTCAATGACTATGCCTTGCATAGATGAGGAAAAAATCTTTGTTTCTAGATGTCAAGAATAGAAGTTGCCTGAGTTAAGGTTGATAACTCTATGAGTGGTCTGATTTTAGAAATCCTTAGAAAGACCACGCTCCCCCTACGGGATAGAAATAGGTCTTACCTATACTAATCGTATCCTTGTATCAAACATGGTCAAGGTGTCAAATGAGTAGGAAATTATCCCAAGTTAGACTTACTGGACTATCTTAAAGGTTTCCCCTATTTAGGAAGGGGGGACCTTACAATTGGTATCAGAGTCGATCTTAGTTCCTAGGACTTGTTATTTAAGATTTTTTTGGAATATATGTTTTACCTAATGCTGATTGATAAAATAACTTACTAGAACAATTTGAATTGGTGATTGAATAATTGTAGGAAGAGGGTGATGCCTACTCAAGATTCTTAGTCTTCCAGTGCATCTTCCAGATGGCTTGTCACTCTTCAAATTTTGAGTTTCGTGATACTATGGTGTAGATACTTGAGAGACTATCTCCCTCATACCTCTCGTATCCAAAGAGGGTGGGGTAGAGATCACCTTTGGAATTGCGGACCAAGGTATTTTTTCATTCGAGTGAACCGAACTTGGAACATCACCACCGATTTAAAGCAAATTTGTTGGATCGAAAAGTTGAAGATGATCTGTTTATTTTGGTTTGTGGGTACTTCAAGGCCCGACAGTTCTGTGACCATGGATGGGAATCACATACCACAGAATCGCTGGGTAGGAGCTTTTTCTCCTGGACATCTGTATATAGTGCATTGGGGAGTGCATCCAATACCACAGAATCGCTCCAGTACGCCGGGAAGGTTCAAAGATTGAGAAGGATGTTGAGGTTTGGATCAAAGCAATGGATGATAATTTCTCACCTGCCGGTGTACTGGAGCGGCAAACCATTCCATGCTTGCATGATTTCGCCTCATTGGGGATGCTAAACTCTAGTGGAAGTAATGGTGCCATGACAAGGGAGTCACTGAACACTCCCAAACATGGGAGGATATCAAGAAAGCTGTGAAGGAATGATATCTCCCGCCATCTCATGAATCCATCAAGATGAATGAGTTTTTTAGTCTCAAGCAGCTCAATTCAACCTTGGAAGAATACGATTCTAAATTCATCACTCTCTGGAAGTATGCCCCGGACATGACGACTTCCCAACAAGTGGCTCGTTTCTACCAAGGCAACTTGAATGAACCCTTGGATTCTTGCCTTGAAGCAATGAGGCCAAGCGCAATGCAAGATGCTTTTATACAAGAAAAGCCTCTTGTGAAAGAGCCGAAGTCTAGTAAAGCTAAGCCTCAGAAGAGATCTTACCCTGAAGCAAACCCTAAAGATCAATCTTACAAGAAGCCCCAATAGATTGCTCCCTACTACAACCAAGGGCAGCAAACCAACTCCTTTGTTCCCCGCTCATATGCTACTTCTTCTAGAGAAGCCCCTCTCTGCTTCGAATCTCTGCTTTGAATGCAATAAGCCAAGACACTTTAGGGCCAACTATCCCAAGCTAGCACCATCTTTTCCTCAAAGTAGTCAAACAAATCAAGGTCGTGGACCCCCCACCCACCAAGGTGCAAGAGGTGGTGGACGTGGTAGAGGCCGCGGAGTAGTTGCTTGCACCGCCTGTGCTATAAGTGAAGAACCAACTCTGGAGATAGGTGAAGAAGAACGTGCCACCGTCCATGCGACAGTAGAACATCAAGGTCCAAATAAAAAATTTGGTGTTATTCAAACCCCAACCACTCATCACGATAAGACATTCTAGCTTTTGATTTATAGTGAGTAAACTCATGGCCATTTTAAAGTCCTGCCATTAGGAATTTATCATGGGATCCTTGGAATGGATTGGTTAATTGCAAACAATGCTAGTATTCACTGTAACCAAGGATGTATCACTTTTAAAAATGAGCATGGCCAAGTAGTATCAATTTAGGGGAAGACACGTAAACCTAAGTCTAGGGTAGTCAAAACAAAGCATCCTCTCATCAAGGGAGCACGTAAGGGACAACAAGTTTTCCTAGTTAAGCTCAATGAAGCTACTAAACCTAGTAAAGAAATAGAACCCTCTTGGCTCCAAGAATTCTCTGACATCTTTCCTAAATGAGCTTACAGGGCTATCGCCCCCTTGAGAAGTTGATCATGAAATCGAGGTGATCCTTGGAGCTCAACCTGTCTTCAAAAACACCTTATAAAATTGAGGCCATTGAGCTTAAGGAGCAACTTTCCCAACTCATTGAACAAGGATTTGTATGCCCCAGCAGGTCTCCTTATGGAGCACCCATTCTTTTACAAAAGAAGAAGGACGACACTCTTTGTTTTTGCATAGATTATCAGGGGTATCTTAGAATTTTAAGTCCAAATTTAGAATTTGCATGCGATTTTACCCTAATATAGGATTTTACAGCATCCAAAACAAACACCGGATCGAGCCTATACATAAATTTTTAGTTATTTTCAATTAAAATATAGTAAACTTTAAACCTTAATAAATGCACGACCGAGTGTCCAATTTCCCGACGGTCTATATCCCTATGACCAGGGACACACCCTAGACATTTTTGTTGAAACCATTTCCATTAAGAACCTTAGAATTTTGAGTCCAAATTTAGAATCTGCATGCGACTTTACCTTAATATAGGATTTTACAGCATCCAAAACAAACATCGGATCGAGCCTATACATAAATTTTTAGTTATAATACGATAAACTTAAACCTTAATAAATGCACGACCGAGTGTCCAATTGCCCGACGGTCTATACCCCTATGACCACAGGGAGACACCCTAGACATTTTCGCGCTGAAAAACATTTTTCGCAACCATCGGGTGCTTCGGTACCACATCGAGGTCGATGCCCCAAATTAGGGATCTCTGTCCCAAAAAGATGTCGTAAACACACCCAGGCACCCATACAACACCCGTGCAAGGACCAAAGGCTGACTACCCTAGTGTACGGTCCACACAAACTGCAACTTGGATGCCCATATGCTACCTCTGACTGGGAGAGGAAGGTACACCTTTACATCCACGCTTTGCTCTTCCTTTCCCTTTCTCTGCATCCGTACCCATACATGTACTTATATAAACCCCCCAGCACCCCGGGTGGTCGAGACACCCAACACCGTGCTATGCCCGCACCCAACACTCTGCACAGTGACTGTACCCGACAGGCCACACCCGACACTCTCAGTGCGGGACTGTACCCGACAGCCCTTTGCACCTCTCTTCCAACAAGCCATTTTTTCCCATCTCCAAGTAAGCCCTCTGCAGAATATTTTTTGCCTCCTCTCACCCTTGGTAGAGTGTCCTTAGCTGCTCCCCCGCCCCCGTGTGTGAATAGACTTAAGGGAGGAATCCCTCTTCTCTCCCTCTAGCTGCAACATTCTCCCCTGCAAATCTAGTTTAAGGACACATTCCCCCCCCTCCCCCTCCCCATTAGCGGGGCGGTGACTTTAGTAATGGCTTTTAGACTCTTAGAGGTGGTTCACACCTAGGAGTTCTTTGCTCATAACTTGAGCAAATGAGCTTTGATTTGTGATTTGACCGAAGCGTTGAATTCATGGCAACGTGGGCTTCAAGAAGGTGGGTAGAATGTCTCCTTCACAAAAGCAAAAAAAAATTATCACCTCGAGAGACGTTGTCGTGCCACGGCACGTCTATGGTGTGAAACCATGCATGTGAGGCCGTTAAATACAAATCCAGATGCATGGGATTAAGTGTCTGTGTACATACGGGATGTATGGTGTGTGGAGGGTTTTGCTTTTGAGGGCGTCGCCAGGTGTACAGGTGAAATGGTTTGGTGTTGAGCTTGTTACAAGCCTGTTCGGAATATGGTTGGATGGAGGTGGTTTTAGCTGTTTGGTCGCCTTGAATTGTGTGCACATCCAAGAAATGAGTGGACACTTGCAGATTGCATTTGAAGATGTGGAAGCATGGGGGATTAATGTTGCCTTGAAATGTGTATGCGTCCAAGTACAGCGGGCACTAACTTGCATTACGAGGTGTGTGGAGCATGGAGCAAATAAATATTAATGGGCCAATGTAGCTTGGACATAGTGTGAAATCAAGGCTTGAGGGTGGCCATCATTGAAGTTTTAAGAAATAAAAAAATGATATTTACGTGGGGAGGCCACTTGGCTGTTTTTTTTGGAATGCCAACGCTGCTGCCAGCGGGTTCTCTCCAGAAGGCACGTGAAGAGACCTGGCGCAGAGGCGATAGAGGGGGGATAGACTCTGGAAAGTGGGGAGGGACGCTGCAGGCAACCAGAGAAAAGGAGGCAGCAGCTGCTGCAGAAAAAGGAAGATAGCCGCTTTGATCAGTGGGGGTCGTTTTGCAGAGACGCGGCTCTGGTGATCAGGCAGCCACAGGCGCTGAAGTCGGCAAGGAGAGGGGATTCTGCAGAGAAGCAGCGGATTCAACTAGCGCGGGCTCTATATAAAGATGCAGATATCTATCTTCTTGATGACCCATTTAGTGCCGTTGATGCTCACACTGGAAGTGAACTCTTTAAGGAATGCATGCTGGGAGCATTAGCAGAGAAGACAGTTATTTCATTGGGGCAGCTAGGCGCAGCTTGAAATCCGGCAGGCTGTCGTATGTAACATGTCCAGCCGTGCACTGTATGCCTTGTATTTTTCATGAATAAAAGAGAGGGGCAGGTTGCCGTGTTGTTGTATGTTGACGAGAGAGCAAGGCTACTGCTCTGTAAAAATAGAAAGGGCCTTGCCCATATGCTGTGTGCAAGAGAGGCAAGAAGGAAATGGCGCAGCTTGTACATGCAGGTTCATTTCTTCAAATCGTTTTTTCTGAATAATCTGTGAGCAAAAGTGAGTGGAAAAAGAGGCTTGGCCAGGGGAATTCAACAAAGACAGAAGCGCAGCAGCTGCTGCAGAAAAAGGAAGATAGCCACTTGGTGATTCTCAGGGAGCAGAGGCGGGGAGCTGCTTGGTAAGAGGAGGCCTTGGTGATCGTGGGAATAGTGAGAAGACGGATAGGTGGGGCGACTGGAGACTGCAGGCTTTACAGCGTTAACTGTCTGACTCCTTCCCTTACAAGGAGCTTTTGAATGGGATCATTTCAGAAGTAGATGGAAAGTGGGTTGTGAAAGGTGCAGTTGATGTTGATATTGGAGCTAACCCCTCTGCGGAAGGTGGAGAAGATGATGAAGGTGTGAGTGACGAAGCTATTAAGGTGGTAGACATTGTTAATACTTTCAGGCTCCAAGATCAACCGTCTTTCAATAATGAAGGATCATGCGTCTTTGGTTCTCGCCTACTACAAGGATGGGGCAACTGATCCTACCTTTCTCTACTTTGCTGACTCCTTGAAAGAGATGATATGTTGAAGGGAGCTGCTGCAGTTTTGGATCCATTTGCATCTTGTGGGTTTTGATTTATCTTGGATTTTGGAACCTTATGATGGTTGGTTTGGTCATGTATATGAGGTGTCTATGTTGGCTTTGATTTTATAGTTTTGTTGGATGTTGAGCCTCTGATGCTCCATGATGGCCATGTGTATCTTTCATGTGAATACCATGAGGTGATGTCCCTTGAAGAGCTAACTGTTTTGTTTCCTTGCGGGATTTTGGATGCAACTCTCACAGCCAGACACCCAGTGTGTTCCCAGCGACACCGCCCACGTCACGACATCTTTGGTGAACCCGACGTGAAACCGCTGGGGTGAGAGTACATAGAGATGGCTAGCAAAATGGAGCATTTGTATGCAGAAATGAAAGAGCTTGAAGAGCGGTTCAAGAAGATTGAAGAAGAAAAGCGAATTCAGGAAGCCGTGGAAATTGTGATGCAATTGGTATATGACAGGGTCAATATATTTGATGGTTACGATCCAGAAAGCTATCTAAGGTGTTATGAGACAGAGATGAAGAATCAAGGGGTTCCTGAAAACATGATGATTGCATCTTTTGCATACCTTGTAAGTCCTGATTTAAAAGATGAAGTGCAGGAACTAGCAGAGTATTACTCCAAACGATGGAGTGATTTTGCAGATGCACTTATTTATGTGAGTCCCAGGTATAATGTGAGTTGTGATAGTGTTCCAGCAACAATCCGAGCAAATTTAGAAGCGGTTGTCGATGCATGTCTTATGGAAGACAATCAATTGCTATTCAAGGCTGATACAGAGATTGTGGAGGCTGTTTATGCTAAATTGGGATTGCAAAAAGCCATTAGTGAGCAACAAGGCCTTCACAGTGCAAAAAGGGATGCTTTGCTACAGCCTCATAAAGATGCAATGGGTGAACTGTGCAAGTATAATCTGTTTTCTGAGGGTGCAGACATACAGGGTCCTATGATCATACCACATGATGTATGTATGCCTATGCTTGAGGAGACACTTGATTCAGAGAGCTTCAGGACAGGTGTTTCGAAGGGTATTCCTCAGGTGTCGTATCATATGTGTGAAGAACAGCAGGAACCAATGCTTCTTGTTGAGAGCATGATTGCAGAGTTTGAAGGTCTAAGACAAGAAGAAGATGCTATCATTACTGCATTCTTATCTGGTTATGATGCTTATAAGCAGGATGATGTACATGAATATGCAGACGGGCCACAAGTATGTGTGATTGATTTAGAGGGGGTGAGTGATATGGGTGATTCCAACAGTGATGTTGCTTTTGAAGCTGGTTGCCAAGGTTCTTTGGATTTGGGTTATTCTGGAATGCTAACAGGGTGTTCCAACAATAAACAGGGTGATGCTATGTCATCAGTGTCAGGGTTACCTTGCAACCACATTTGTGAGCAACAATCTCGAGCTTGGAAGCCTGTTTATGATGATGATTTGGAGAGGGAAATTGAATCTGTCTTTTTGAATCATACAGGGTTCAATGACATACAGATTCAAGGCTACTCGGGTGAGAGACCCATAAATCTAAGCCCATCTGCAGACAGGTATCAAGAAATACTGGGAGATAACATGCATGATATGCAAAGTGTGGTCACAGAGCCTCAAGAGGCTGCATATGAGCAACCAAATGGATATAGCTATGGGGGTATGAATGTTCATGATAATCAACATGTGGGATTGCAAGATGATAATGGCTTCAATGTGATTGATCCTGGATTGGATGCTATCTTAGATGATGCATTGGATGATTTCATGGTATATAATAGATCCCCATCAGCCTTGGGCTTTTCTATGCTTGATGCTAGTCAACTGTTGGTTACAAGTGAGGATGTGCAGGTGTTATGTAAGCCAAATGATTGTGATGAGATTGATTCAGAGCTGGAGGCTATTCTCGATGATGCCTTGTTGGATTTTGTATGTGTTGAAGCTTTTCCGTCTTTGGATGAGAAGAATGAATGTTTATCAGTGGGTGAGCTGGATCCGGGCACAGTAGATTTGGATGGGATGTTACCAAGTGTGTATTCTATGCTGTTAATGCAGTTGTTACTTGGTGTGGCCATACAATATGTGGTGCAAAGGCTTCAAACATGGCCTGAGGAAAATTTTGAAGCAAATCATTTTGAAGAGCATCCCACTTTGAATGATGAGGGTAATTATGCATATGCAGAGAATCTAAGTGAGGATAGGGCTTCATATGAGCAAAGGATATGCCACATATGCCAAAAGCGATTGGTATTTGATCCAGGTGGGAAAGCAGAACCATTCAGATGTGATTGCTGAGGCTTGTACATATACCAATGTTGGTGTGTAAATAATGCATGGACATGAATTCCAGGACCTGTGTGGCACATACCAGAGGATGTGCAGGTTTAGAGGGGGTGGATGTCGTGCCACGGCACGTCTATGGTGTGAAACCATGCATGTGAGGCCGTTAAATACAAATCCAGATGCATGGGATTAAGTGTCTGTGTACATACGGGATGTATGGTGTGTGGAGGGTTTTGCTTTTGAGGGCGTCGCCAGGTGTACAGGTGAAATGGTTTGGTGTTGAGCTTGTTACAAGCCTGTTCGGAATATGGTTGGATGGAGGTGGTTTTAGCTGTTTGGTCGCCTTGAATTGTGTGCACATCCAAGAAATGAGTGGACACTTGCAGATTGCATTTGAAGATGTGGAAGCATGGGGGATTAATGTTGCCTTGAAATGTGTATGCGTCCAAGTACAGCGGGCACTAACTTGCATTACGAGGTGTGTGGAGCGTGGAGCAAATAAATATTAATGGGCCAATGTAGCTTGGACATAGTGTGAAATCAAGGCTTGAGGGTGGCCATCATTGAAGTTTTAAGAAATAAAAAAATGATATTTACGTGGGGAGGCCACTTGGCTGTTTTCTTTGGAATGCCAACGCTGCTGCCAGCGGGTTCTCTCCAGAAGGCACGTGAAGAGACGAGCTGGCGCAGAGGCGATAGAGGGGGGATAGACTCTGGAAAGTGGGGAGGGACGCTGCAGGCAACCAGAGAAAAGGAGGCAGCAGCTGCTGCAGAAAAAGGAAGATAGCCGCTTTGATCAGTGGGGGGTCGTTTTGCAGAGACGCGGCTCTGGTGATCAGGCAGCCACAGGCGCTGAAGTCGGCAAGGAGAGGGGATTCTGCAGAGAAGCAGCGGATTCAACTAGCGCGGGCTCTATATAAAGATGCAGATATCTATCTTCTTGATGACCCATTTAGTGCCGTTGATGCTCACACTGGAAGTGAACTCTTTAAGGAATGCATGCTGGGAGCATTAGCAGAGAAGACAGTTATTTCATTGGGGCAGCTAGGCGCAGCTTGAAATCCGGCAGGCTGTCGTATGTAACATGTCCAGCCGTGCACTGTATGCCTTGTATTTTTCATGAATAAAAGAGAGGGGCAGGTTGCCGTGTTGTTGTATGTTGACGAGAGAGCAAGGCTACTGCTCTGTAAAAATAGAAAGGGCCTTGCCCATATGCTGTGTGCAAGAGAGGCAAGAAGGAAATGGCGCAGCTTGTACATGCAGGTTCATTTCTTCAAATCGTTTTTTCTGAATAATCTGTGAGCAAAAGTGAGTGGAAAAAGAGGCTTGGCCAGGGGAATTCAACAAAGACAGAAGCGCAGCAGCTGCTGCAGAAAAAGGAAGATAGCCACTTGGTGATTCTCAGGGAGCAGAGGCGGGGAGCTGCTTGGTAAGAGGAGGCCTTGGTGATCGTGGGAATAGTGAGAAGACGGATAGGTGGGGCGACTGGAGACTGCAGGCTTTACAGCGTTAACTGTCTGACTCCTTCCCTTACAAGGAGCTTTTGAATGGGATCATTTCAGAAGTAGATGGAAAGTGGGTTGTGAAAGGTGCAGTTGATGTTGATATTGGAGCTAACCCCTCTGCGGAAGGTGGAGAAGATGATGAAGGTGTGAGTGACGAAGCTATTAAGGTGGTAGACATTGTTAATACTTTCAGGCTCCAAGATCAACCGTCTTTCAATAATGAAGGATCATGCGTCTTTGGTTCTCGCCTACTACAAGGATGGGGCAACTGATCCTACCTTTCTCTACTTTGCTGACTCCTTGAAAGAGATGATATGTTGAAGGGAGCTGCTGCAGTTTTGGATCCATTTGCATCTTGTGGGTTTTGATTTATCTTGGATTTTGGAACCTTATGATGGTTGGTTTGGTCATGTATATGAGGTGTCTATGTTGGCTTTGATTTTATAGTTTTGTTGGATGTTGAGCCTCTGATGCTCCATGATGGCCATGTGTATCTTTCATGTGAATACCATGAGGTGATGTCCCTTGAAGAGCTAACTGTTTTGTTTCCTTGCGGGATTTTGGATGCAACTCTCACAGCCAGACACCCAGTGTGTTCCCAGCGACACCGCCCACGTCACGACAACGTGCACATCAACGAGTCTAGAGAAGTTGCTCCAGATGCTGCCCCATCTCTCCCTTTGGGAGCCCCACAAGGAATTAATGACTACATTAGCTTGGTCATCATTTAAAAAAGAGATTTTTGATTAATCTTTAAAGTTAACTTTAAGATATTAAGAAAGAAGATGCCACTTTTCTTTATACCAAGATTTCTATGAAATTGTTGTTTTCTGAAGAAAGTGATGATATCTATCATATTTTGTGGTCTAGATTATAAATTGTTATCTTGATTGAGTTAAGAAGTATAGATACATCTTCTCCCCGCCTCGACGCTAACCCCATTTTCGTGCTTGTGTAGTCGAGCGGTGACGTTAGCAAGGCTCAGAGTCGACCCAAGGTATCTCTCATACCATTGGGAGAATGAGATTTCACCAATGGAGGTGAATATGGTGATGCTGCCTAGTTCTGTGAACCTAGGCTAGTGCATTGAATAAGCCTTTCCTAGTACGTAGGCATCCCTCTGAGGGGCGGGAGGATCAAGCGATGGAGCCTGAGAGGGCAACAAGCTAACTTGAGTCCTCATTTAGTAGCTACCGATGATATGGTGTATGGTCCCATAGGGATTGCCCAGTCTATAGAGACTAGAAGGCCGAATTCTAGATCATCGGTAGAGTAAAGTAAAGAGCTTGGATTTTACTATGAATAATTCTGAACATTGTATCTATTTTTTTTGAAATCCTTTGTTTGTAAGCATTGTTGTATCATTGATAAAGACTCTTTAAACAAATAATGTGTAAGGCCTTTAATTAAGGAACTTGTTTATTTATGTCAAACAGTGTGGTAGGATTAATTAGAAAACAAATTGACACGTGAGTTAGGTGAAAAGTGGGAGGATGAAATGCCATGATGGCAACATCCTATTGACGGGTGGACTTGATTAGTTGGGTAACTTTCTAATAAATTAATTAAAGCTTTATGTTAGATAAATAAATCCTTGGGCAACCCTCCTCTAGAGGACTAGGTTAGCGGCTATGCCTTGCATAGATATGGAAAAAAGCGTTGTTTCTAGAAGTCAAGAATAGAGGTTGCCTGAGTTAAGGTCGATCACTCTATGAGTGGTCTGATTTTAGAAATCCTTAGAAAGACCACGCTCCCCCTGTTGTGGGATAAAACTAGGTCTTACCTACTAATCGTATCCTTGTATCGTACATGATCAGGGTTTCGACGAGTAGGAAATTATCCCAAGTTAGACTTAGTGGGCTATCTTAAAGGTTTCCTCTATTTAGAAAGGGGGGGACCTTACAATAACAATCATGAGAAAGAAGAGGTCAATCCCATAAGAAGTCTTTGCCTAGACTTTCCTATAAACATAAAAACCATAGCCAAACTTGCTTTATTGGATATAGGAGTAGGAATAAACTTAATGTCATACGAGACTTGTATCTCATTAGGAAAACCTGACCTTGATCCAACTTAAGATCTTATAGGAACAATATCAAGTCTATATAATGAATATAAAGGGATGTTACAGCTTCAATTCCATATCAATTCTCACCATGTGTGGAAGGTAGTTTCTATGTTATGATTATAGGTACAATGTCGAAAGAGATCATCCTTGGAAGGGGATGGATTGCAAAACATGATTGTAGCATATAGATTGGACCATGAGGACATTCATAATCAAGCTTGTGTAATGGATGGTAAATGTTCTTCTTAGCAAAGGAGAATCAAGATAGATCTCTATATTGAGATCTAGAGGTTATTATTATTGTTAAAATTTGGTCCCATTGACCAGATAAGTGCAATTATCCATAGACTCAAGGCCTCATCCAATCAACTCTCTCCATTGCCCATAAGTTTTTTCTTCGCTAAGCCCATGTCACTAGACCCCTATATGAATTCTACTGCCGCATGCTTAACCATATGTCCAACAAAAACTAGTAAGTTTTTTGTAATATTAAGAACATGAAGTACATCTTCTAGATACTTCATTTTACCATCTTGCATAGGCAATGACACTTTATCCAATCAACCCTCTCCACCGCCTGTAAGTTTTGTCGCTAAGCCCCTATCAGTAGACCTCCATATGCCTTCTAGTGCCTGCTTAATAACCATATGTCCAACAGAAACTCGTAAGTTTTTTATAATATTTAGAACATAAAGTACATCTTCTAAGTACTTCATTCTACCATCTTGCATAGGCAATGACACTTTACCAACATACATAATAGGGTATGCAATGATACCCTATTACGTATGTTTTTTATAATATTTAGAACATGAAGTACATCTTCTAAGTACTTCATTCTACCATCTTGCATAGGCAATGACACTCTACCAACATACGTAATAGGGCATGCAATGATACATGAAACCTATTTTCACATACCTTAGTTTTTCCATTTTTTGTATATCTCTAAACCATTCACCACCATGACTGGTCATGTAGCTGGAGGCAATCTATATACTAAACATCTCCAAATCTTGACACATCTTTTGTCGTGTAACTAAGCATGTGTTGCATCACAAACAATAACCCACGTTTGTCACCCTGGTTTCTTGATGATGCAATGATTATCTTGTTTGTAACTTTCCACTTTTGATATCATTCTACCTTTTATAGTAGTCCTTTGCAATGTGCCCTGGTTTTCTAGTTTTCCATAGTAATAACACTCTATGCTTTTGATTTGTTTGCGGACTACCTTAGCCTCTCTGGCTCCCCCTACCTCTAGAGTGGCATCTTCCATGTGTTTGAATATTATAATTCTATTGTTGCTATCTATAACTTATGTTTCTAAAATTGCCTTCACCTCTGCCTACAGATGATGGTCTTCCTCTCCTCTACCTGTATTTGAGTAGAAGGCTGTTCATGTGAATTTTTGAAGGATAAACCTCCCCCAATATTTATCTCCTCATGGATGAGGAGATAAATCAGTTCCCTCAAAATCAGCAAAGTTCTCTCGAACTTTAATAGAGGTCTAAAACTGATTATATTCCTTGCCAAGATCATTTAAGGTCACCAATACCATATCATCATTATCTACAGGTGGATCCAATAGAATCAAGGAAATCTACAAGTCCTTCAACCTTCACTGAGAGTAATCATTTATACTCAGGCTCTCTCTGGTCACAATATGCAGCCCCTACTTTAGGTGTATCTTGCGATCTTCAATATTTGTAATGTACATCTTCACCAAAGTGTCCCAAGCCTCCTTAGGTGTTTGTGTATCCTGTATATGCACAATCATAGATTCTATCACACTGACATACAACTAGTACAACACCTTTCTCACTTTTTAATACACAATTAAAATCAACACTTTCATAGAGTGCTTTCATTGTGGAAAACTTGTAGAGCCAAAACAAGACCTGAAACACATCAAAACACGTAAAATCTTAGTTAACAAAGTGAATTGCACATAACAGGGTCTTCTTCCTTCACACACAAGGATGCCTCAATTTGAGACAGTGACTTTCCTATCTATATGTAGCTCTCATAGCTACCTAAGGTGTTGCTCCAAAATCAAAGAGGGAAAGAGATGGAATTACTCTTACCTGTCGTGTATCACTTTCTTGCTTGTCTCTTGAGATCTTCTCAGAAACCAGCATTCTAAATGTGGGAAAGAGAATAACCTTCAACTCCTTTGCAAGCAAACACATACACACAAGAGTATGTTTTCCAGGTCTCCTTTTTTTTTGGTTTTTTGCCCAACGGACCCCTTTAATGGTGTGAACTAGCAGGGTGCAGTTCACGGTGTGAAACGGACTTCACAGATTTTATCAAATTTGATTTTTTTTGTATGCGGGGACTATTTCATGATGTTAAACACTTAGGGTTCATGTCGTGAAACCCTTAGGACGTGAACTGATTTTTGGATTTTTTTTGGGACATGAACCCTTAAGGCGTGAGCGTGCAGAAACGGTTCACAGCATGAGCCACATGGCTCATGCGGATTTTTTTTTCGGGACGTGAACCCTTAAGGTGTGAGAGTGCAAAAACGGTTCACGGAATGAGCCACGTGGCTCACATGGATTTTATTTTATTTTATTTTTATGGGACATGAAACCTTAAGGTGCTTGAGTGCAGAAACAGTTCACGCGTGAGCCACATGGCTCACGCAATTTTTTTTTAAGTCTAGTGGAAAATTCAAATTTCCTTGTTTGGGAAAAATATTTTTTGAATTTTAAATTAGGGAGATATTGGCATCTTCCCAAAAGACAAATGGGAATAAAAAAAACTCAACCTTTTTAAAGAGATAAGAGTATATACTATATGGGAAAGTACTCTCCTACTATAACTTACAAAGTTCGGTCCATAGTGTGAACCCGACTATATGAGTTGGTGCTATAACTATGCCATAACTCTAGTACACTAAAATGTCACATACCCTATAAATCATTGGCGGCATATTACCTATAATCTCACCAACCCAACGAGTGTCGTAAGTGTAGAACATCTCAACAAAGTATGCATGGCATAGTGACTTGGACTTTATTCAAGGTGTGTGAGAGGTCTATATACAGATCTTTTGTGTTTGCCATGTGTAGGTGCTTTTCTCACCAATACCTCATTCGAGGTAGGTGACTTGGTAACGTGGCCACATGAGAAATGATAGGCTATCATACCTCAATTCTAATACCTTCATTTCAAAACCTCCACAAATTTCCAACTTTATGGTTTTGATTGAGAGAATGCCTCATTCGAGGTCAGTTGCTCGGATTAACTCGTCCGTTGTATTTGAGATATTAAGTGGTTCAAATAAGGGCACCCTTATCTTGCAACCACACATTGGATACGCATTGTGAAGTGGTACCACCAAAAGCACCCCCAAGAAAAAAGATTTAGCATGGATTATCATGGTTGCTAAAAGACAAGTGATATGTTAAGACATGTATAATATCTCTTAGAAAGTGTCCATGTATTATCATGATCGCCAAATAAAAGTGATACTATAAAAAAGATGTGTGAGAGGGTAAGGAAGTCTTGCAAGCATTTTGAGGTGGCACTACCAAGAGCACCCTTAAGAACAAAGATTTGGCATGGATTGCCATGGTTGCTCAAAGAAAACTGACATTTTAAGACTTGTAGAGATCTTCATTTGAAGGTCTCTATTAAATATCATGGTTGCGCAAAGAAAAGTGACATTTTAAGACTTGTAGATATCTTGGAAGGTCTCCATTAAATATCATGGTTGCAAAGCATTGTGAAGTGGTACCACCAAAGATTTGATTATCTATTCAAGTTTTTGTTGACTTTGATGCCATCACTAAGTCTTGCCTTTAGCATTTCAATTAATTTACATAATGATGAACTTTTGAAAAAATAGTCATGATTATCATAATAACATGTTTGAAGATTTCCAAGGTAGAAACTTTTCAAACTTGATCCCAGACATATATATGTGTCCCCAAAATTCCAGTAGTATTCAATTCCATGAATATTAAAGTGTCAAAACTTTTGTGGGAAATCAATGCTTATACTCACAAAAATACCGAGGCTTTTTTTGGGAGCTTTTAGAGGCGATTTTTAAGCTTATAATTTTTTTTTGGAAAATATGAATCACTTTTTCAAAAGTCAAATTGTGTTGGGTGTGAAGGGAGGAATTTATTAACGGAACTAATTGGGGTAGATCCAAACTAATGGCTATTTGGGCTAAAATTTGAAGGCGGGTGCCTTGAAATATAATACATATGACATCTTCTCCAAAGAAAATAAGCATATTGTGTGGCCAACAACGTGCTCTTTAAAATAGACATCCTTCTTCATCGCTCACGGAGAATTAGAGCCGGGGGGTCCTTTTACTCCTGCTTCTTCGTTCAATGATAATGCTCGAGAGAGTCGTGCTCGTGGGTGCTGCAGTAACATCATCACAAATTAAGAAGCCCGCAGAGTGTGGTTCAAAAACTACTCCACAATTTCATTGCAATTAGGGCAGGAAGCGTCGCGAATTAGTCTTGCAATTAGGGCAGGAAGCGTCTCTCATACCATACCGTTCTTCTTGACGTTAGAGGGACGTCCACCACCACCACGGGCGGTTGCTTGTACATGGGTTGAAGTACAGTTGACGCCGCTGCAGTCAAAAGCAACGGGTTAATCAGTCGTTAATTCCGGGGCCATTTTGATTTAAGTCCTGCATTAATTATGGGGCGTTTTCGCTTAATCACCAGATATAAGCGTGAAGCTAATTACAATACATGCCTTTCAATCTGTCTGCGTTGGAGCTTGGGAGGATGGGAGCTGTGGCGACGACGATCATGAGCTGCAACACAAGCACGAGTGGCGCCAGCATCACGAGCTGTCTGCAATTAGCATGATGCAGGCGGCCTGCAGCTCTTGCACAACTGCATGGCTTGGCAGCATTTTTAGAGGCAAGTCGGATCATGGAGGACATATTATCGGGGCTAAGTACTGCGGCGGCGGCGGCGGCGGCGGCGGCGGCGGCGGCGGCGGCTTCACTAAAAAATTAATGTGCAGGCAATGATCAGGTTAATACGAGACTAGCTAGCTTTATATAGCTGCTGATATTGCATGTGCTATGCAGCTCCTCCAGGACACCACGCGGAAGTTGAATTTTCCTCCTCCATGTGCAGCTCCTGTGCATTAATTTGAGTGGGGAATCGACATGGCTGGAGCATTAAGCTCCTACGGGTCTCTCTGTGTGTGTGCGCGCGCGCGCGCGCAGTCGACGAGGGTGCTTGTCTCGATCGAAATTCATCGAATTGTGGATAACCTTCGAGGAAAGAGGGTAGAGTCCCATACGGTTGAACATTGAAATCCAATGTCCACCCTCAACTTCCAACTGCCTTAAATAATGTATTTTGATTCCCACTAATTAATAAATGGGACGTCCCTGTTGCAGCAATTCAATTAAGTAGTTTAGACCTTGCCCTAATTTTTGGTTGAGATAGGATTAATTTGAGGCAATCTAAGAAGTGCCCGGGCGTCCACACTCTAGTCGGTCTCTCTAATCCAAGTTTTGTGGTGGTATTAGTGCTTTGGAATAGCTTTCTTTTTCTTCATTCCTCTACATTTCTCTCTCCATTACTTCACGTTTCTTTTTCTTCATTAATATGTGTCGCCTTTCAAATATTGACTTTGTGTGTGTGCGAGTACTTAAAGTTATGTATAATAATAACATTACTTAACTACTTAATAAATAGTTTTATAAGACTATGTTTTCTTCACAAGGGATAGTTTATATATAACATTTCTTGACTACACAAGAGATAGTTTTATTAAGAGTGTGTTTTCTTCTTAGCTTCCAATTTATTTTACTCTCACTAGGGGTGTTACATGATTATCCTAAGAGTACTATACTTACACGAAATCAAATGATTCGTATAACCACAAAAATTTGTAAAATAGACCTATCTTTTTACATGATTGTTTGCCCCCCTTTTTGTAAGTATACATGTTTAAGTTTCAAATTTAAAAGATCGCTTTATAAATCCACATAAATTGAATGTAGTATATCAAGTAACTACTTTTTTCAATCCTCGCACTTGCATGTACCCCCTTTTTGTAAGTATACATGTTTAAATTTTAAACTTTTGTAAACATACATGTTTGAATTTTAAATTTAAAAGATCCCTTTATAAATTCACATAAATTAAATATATCAAATAACTACTTTTTCAATCCTCGCTTGCATGTGTAAACAACATGTAAGTGCCTCGATTCTTTTAAAAAAGAATTCTTTTTCAATCCTTGCTTGCATGTTTCAATATGCTATCTTTTATATTTGTAAATTCAAAATAATATATCACATAAATGGAATATATCAAATAACTACTTCTACTCATCACACACACCCGTGTACCATAAGGGGGTACCACCCTTCCAAATATTGGCGAGTCTTACCAAACACTGTGCAACCTTTTCTGAGCTAGGTGAAAATTGGAGCGAAACTTGGCAAAAACCCCCCAAAAATTTTGGAATTAACTTGACAAAATTTTAAAACAGAAATGAACCTAGAAAATAATGCAACATTGTTCGCCAATCAAATGAGCACAAGACATAAGCATTTACATTATTTTCCATTCACGTGTATAGGATAATCTTTGATTGAAGCAACACATTTTCTATCATTGAAATACATATGAAGATCACATCAATCACCATACAAAATTGAAATACCGCACCAACTACATTTTTGTAACTGCACGGAACATGACCCACTCTCAATGGGGTCGAAAAAATGCAGAGCTCAACAATGTCTGCATTAAATTAGACCAAAACAAAATCGCCAATCATGGCTTTGTTAACCACTCCGATTAACATGAACTTTTGCGTGTCTACTACGCCTTTTTGTAACTCATCTTTTTGTAACCGTGCTAAGCACTTATTGTAAAAGAGACATAGGATGACTGAGCTTACAACTTGTGTAATGCCGATTAAACTAGGGAGACTAGTTTTGGGCCCCCAATTATAATTAGGCGGTCGAACATTATAAATATGAGCTCATGTATATAAGACATTGTTAAGGCTCACCCTAATCCTCCTTGAAACACATCCAAAAAGAGATTACTTGGTGAACCACAACTATCGTGAGGATATTTCCAATGGCCGAGCTTGTAACCCTTGAGGTCTCCAAGCTCTACAACTTCTTGAGAAGAAATTCCACCGCGCCTCACGGGCGTTGTCACACTGCCGCATTGCACTACGCGGGTACTTGTCCCTTCTCTCACCTCACTTCACTCACACACACTCATTAGCATGCATTAGGGAGAGAGATTAGCAAGAGCAAGTCTCAATTGCACAATGGGAGAGTGTCTTATATTATGACAGATATTCACTTATACACATGGCCATAAGTGTTCACACTCACTTAAATTGTGGCCAGCCAGGCGGGCACTTTAGTCTCATAAGAGGCCTAATGCTATTACAATGACTACCCTCATAATATATCCATGAAGTACATCACTTAGGACTTCATCCTAACTTGCTATACCACACGCTCTTGAAGCAAGAATCACCATAAATACTCCGTCACACGCCCGTCCAAGTTATATCTTTGGACACTATTGCTTTATATCTTGAATGTATGACCCTTTGGTGTATCTATCATGACTCCTTGATGTAAGATAATGGTGGTAGCTCTTGCTAACCCTAGAATTGAGTTAACTGACATTTCATGAAATATGAAAAGGGACAATCCCATTTGTCTCAATTAAGTCTTTCCTTCTCTCTCTCTCTCTCTCTCTTTTGAGTTGATGGTTGCTTGCTTGCTTGTGTTGTGGCTTGCTTGCTTAGATTGTTGGTGTATAAGATTAGAAATGGAAGTGCTCTCCCTTCTCTTCTCTTCTACCTTCTCATTGCTATCTACCATATCTTATTTGCATACGATTGGCATGAGGTAGAGATTGAGCTCTCCATACCTCTTTCCCTCTCACTCATTACCTAGCCTTGGATCTCTCTTTGGGTGACACAAGGAGAGTGTGGACTAGCGGCCTGACATCGGGGAGCTAACCCACATAGGGTTGGCTAAGTACTATTCAGTGGATTTGACCCTTGCATGCACCTTTCTCCTCTTCTTTCTCTTGTGTGTGTGAGGAAGTATGTTATCCATTAACATTTTTGGCGCCACTGCTGAGGAATGCATTTAGCTTAGAGTCCTTCACTGGATTCATTAGCTAGAGTCTTTGAATAAGCCTGGTTGGAGTACAAATCCATCGGTAGGATGATTAACATTGTTTTGCCTTGTGTTTTATTGGAGATTACCCAGAGTTTGGATTGTTGATCAAGCATCGGAGCATTTGAATCTTCACCGGGGAGAAACTTGTGATTGCTCTTACCTTGCCCTTAACATTTAAGCAATTTTTAATTTCTATGTTTCTTCTTCATGTTTGAATTTTTGTTTAATCATGTAATTAGTTTCAATTCATTATCTTAAACCATGCATTATAGGCATCAATAAGAAGCTGGAGACTAGCTCTAGCTCGTTGTAAAAATAAAAATCATAAAAAATCCTTGGGAGGATACCTGAATCAGCAGAAGAAGGAGAAAAATCATAGGCAAAATTACATTCTTCCAAGCATCTCTAACCACACGTCCATTCACTCATCAGGGAATGTTCATGCCAAATCTGCCATGCCTGTTCCATCTTCCTGTAGCCCAATCTGACAGCCCAATCTGGCAAGAACTACTACCTAATTTTGGCAAGAGCATTAAAATTAGATTAAATACGTTCAATTGGGCATGAATGTTGAGGTATCGAGCTCAACTAATGTGACGGACATTGATAACCCGCTTGCGTGATAGCTTTCGCATCTACACCACTGGCATGGTTGGTGAGATTATGGGTGATATGCGACCAATGGGATGATAGGCTATGTGACAGCCACTTTGGATTACTAGAGACTGGCATAGTTATAGCGCTAGCTCATTTAGTTGGGTTCACATTACGGATCGACCCTTGTATGTTGTAGGAGTTGAGTCCTAACCCATATAGTGTGTACTCTTATCTTTATGTTGGTTGAGTAGACAAGAAGAAGATAGAAGAAAATTTAGCTATCCATCTCTCTCTTGTGTCGTGCTCTCTCTTGTGTGTGTGTGTTTGCTTGCTAAGGTTTGAAGCTCTCCCTCTCCCCCATATTCTATTTATGGTATCAGAGCCTGGTTTGTGTGAGAGCTAAGGAGACAAGCAAGAGTCAAGAACAAGCAAGGAAGGAAGCGGTACTACATAGATAAGAGACTATCATCTCTTTCCCCTTCTTGGTTTAGGTACAATACCCCCTCAGTAGCTCTGGGAGCTACACATCTCTGATTGAGGAGCTGTCTTCGCGGGAGCAGAGCTACAAGGCATGTATGTTGTCCAGATTTGCGTTACGAGCCCCGTTTTGTCACTGCATGAGTATTTTTGGCAGTTTTCTTGAAGTTCTGGTAGAGAACTATTTCTATTCAAAATTTGGTTATTGCAGTGCAGCACTGCATTTTGAAAGTGCAGATAGGGTTTTCACATGTATTGTTGATACTAGGTGTATGTACATGTCCTCTGGTCACATTTGGTGACACACAAGTTGTGCTAAAGTATCACTGCTATAGCAGTTATAGGAGATACTATTGTATTACAGGTTGCATATAGAAGTTATCTATTTACAGCCTATAGGTTATTTGATTGCTGCACACAAAAACATGTCTATTGACAGAATTAATCAGATTGTTAGTGAGAAGGTGGATAAGAAAAACTTCCATTCCTGGAAGTTCTGAATGACCAATTTCCTAATGGGTAAAGGATTTTGGGATTATGTAGAAGGAGATAATGAGGAGCCACCAGAGTTATCTGAGGAGAATGCCACTCCTGCAGATATAAAGGCATTCAAGGATTGGAAGGAGATAATGAGGAGCCACCAGAGTTATCTGAGGAGAATGCCACTCCTGCAGATATAAAGGCATTCAAGGATTGGAATCGTGGTGCAAGAAAAGTCATGTACTAGCTTTCAATTAGTGTCATAGCAGACACTATGTGATAGGACACATGTATAGAGGAAGCAAACACTCTAGCAGTTGCATGATGACAGAATCTGGTTCAGATGTTCCAGACTAACACAAAGGCAAGGAAGTTTGTAGTTAAAGCAAGAGTTGCATACTATGGAAAAGAAAAGCATGTCCATCAATGAATATGCCTTAAAGATCAAGGGCATTGTTGAATCCCTTGGGTCTATCAATGTATCAGTGGAGGATGATGATTTGGTGAGCGTCTGTTTGAATGGGCTTAGCAAAGAGTACAAGCCATTCAAGACCTCCATTGCAATTAGGGAGAATATTCCCAACTTTTGGGACTTTATGTCTATGCTGATCATAGAAGAAAAGGCTTTAGGTGAGGATTCTTCTTGACAAAGCAAGAATACATCAGAACAGGCCTTCTACTCTAATTCAGGAGGTAGAGGTAGAGTCCGTGGTCGAGGAGGCCAAGGTGGTGGCCGACAAGGAAATCAGAATTCTAGACAACAACAGACCAATGATTCACAGCAGCAATCATACACGAGTGGAAGAGGCCAGTCTAGAGGCAAGGGGAGCCAAAGAGGACGAGGTGGTTGGCAAAGAAATCAAAATGCAAATAGCATAGAGTGCTATTACTATGGCAAACCAGGACACATGATAAACGACTGCTACAAAAAGCTGAATGACATTAAAAGTGGGAAGTTACAGCAAGGTAACTATGCATCATCTAGCAAACATGGAGGTGATGATAGAAGTGAGCAGCCGTTTGTGATGCAGCACATGCTTAGTTCCGTAAAACAGGGGATGTGTCAGGATCTCAAGATGTATGGTATGTGGATTTTGGTGCCTCTAACCACATGACCAGTCATGCTGAGTGGTTTAGAGATATGCAAAAAATAGAAAAACCAGGTTATGTAGAAACAGGTGATGATATTGTGCATCCCATTGAGCATGTTGGTAAAGTGTCATTGTCTATGTAGTATGGCAAATTGAAGTACTTGGCTGATGTACTTCATGTTTCGAATATTACAAAGAACCTAGTTTCTGTTGGACAGATGGTTGAGTAGGGTCTGCAAGTGAGGTTTAATCCTCAAGGATATTTTGTGAAGACTTCAAAAATAAGTGTCGCTTGGTTGCAAAGGGTAACAGAAATGGCAGGATGTTTACTTTGGATGTGAACATGCCTGAGATAAAGGTAGCCATGTTTGCGCATAGAACAGGTGTCATTGCATATATTGATATATGGCACAAGATCATTGGTCATGTGAATGTACAGCCACTAAAGTCTATGCAGGCCCAAAATATTGCAGGTTTGCCAAAGTTTAAGGTTGACGGTATGCATAAGGTATGTGAAGCATGCCAGCTTGGTAAGCAAGCCAAACATGCTTTCCCACATGAAAAGCATGTCAGTGCAAGGCCATTGGATGTCATACATTTAGATGTACGAGAACCAACCAAGACTGCAACAATTGTAGGTTACAGGTACTATGTTAAATTCTTTGATGACCACCTACGAAAGTGTGGGTTTATTTCATGAAGGAGAAAAGTCAGGTGTTTGCTTACTTTCAAAGATTTAAAGCCTTGGTCGAGAAGGAAAAAGGCATGCAAATAAAATGCCTAAGATCAGATGGTGGGGGAGAATGAGTTCTCCAATGAGTTCAGCGATTTCTTGAGAAAGCAGGGAATCAAGAGGTAGTTTACGTGTAGGTACACTCCGCACAACAGAATGGTGTTGCAGAAAGGAAAAACAAGCACATTGCAGAAGTGGCATGTGCCTTGATGGTGGCTGAAAAGAATATACCACATTACTTTTGGGTAGAAGTAGTAGCAACTGCTATGTACATTATGAACAGGACACCCATTGTAGTTGTTTACGGTATGACTCCTGAACAGAAGTTTACAGGCTTAAGACCAGATGTGTCTCACTTGAAAGTGTTTGGGAGTATTGCATATGTACATGTTCCCGAAGTGAGAACAAAGTGGGATCCAAAGGCAGAGAAATGCATCTTCATTGGTTATGCTATGGAGAAAAAAGGTTATAGATGCTATAACCCTACCACTCGTGAGATGCGAGTAAGCAAAGATGTTCTCTTCGATGAGATGAGTAGCTGGTATGCACCAGTTAGTGAAGGCAACAGAAGATGCAGATGTAAGAAGTGCTGATGTTGCACCACATGTAGAGCAGCAATCACAGGTGCTGAGTGGACCTAGGGAGTCCTCAAGCAGTGAATCCAATGTTAGTCCATGGTCAGTCCATGGTCAAGTAAGTTGAGGAATGATGCAGGTACACATGTATCACAGAAAAAGTCAATATTAGGTAATATCTATGATACATGTGTACCTGCATCATTCCTCAACTTACCTGACCATGGACCTGACCATGGTCAGTCCATGGTTAGGTAAGTTGAGGAATGATGCAGGTACACATGTATCACAGAAAAAGTCAATATTAGGTAATTTGGAAAAAATCTCATATTTTGGGAATCAATTACTCCATATAGTTTTGGACATATCTTAAACATACCAACTCCAAATTTATCGGAGGTCATAGATTTAGATTCTACTCTTCAAGATCTTTCCAATGATATGTCACATGAAGGGGTTTTGAAAAACTTTTGGACAAGTTCACCATGATCCCATTTTGCACATGGGAACGAGATTTTTCCCAAATTATCTAATATGGTGTTGAAAGGGAAGGAAAAGGTAGATCAACCTTTTGTGCCTGATCTGTCTCAGTAGGTCACTCATATGTGGATGGTGACTCTAGTGGCTCTGAGCAGAGCCTTGATGAGGAGCTTGGCATTCTGTCTGTGGTTACTTCTAGGGTAAGGAGAACCAAGGCTGTTTTGAGGACACCTGGCAGTGATCCAGGTGTACGCAGGTCTACGAGGGTTAGATACCCTGTTGATAGTTGAGATATGATGGATATACAACCCATCATTATGCTTACATGGTAAAATAAATACAGGAGGTTGAGCCCACTTGCTTTGAGCAGGCAATTGGAAATGAGAAATGGGAAGATGCCATGGATGAGGAGATGGCAGCATTGGATGCAAATGCAACATGGGAGTTAGTGCCTTTGCCTAAGAAAAATAAGGCGATTGGATGTAAGTGGGTGTATAAAGTCAAACACAATTCTCGTGGTTCATTGAGCAGGTACAAGGCAAGATTGGTTTGCTAAGGGCTATGCGCAGACTTATGGCATAGACTATGAGGAGACATTTAGCCTGGTTGTTGCAAGAATGGCAACCGTGAGAGCTCTCATTGCTATGGTTGCAGCAGCGAGCAAAGGGTTGGTCTTTACATCAAATGGATGTAAAGAATGCTTTCTTGCATGGTGATTTGCAAGAAGAAGTGTACATGATGCAGCCACCAGGTTATGACAGTGATGCACATCTAGATTTTGTGTGCAGGTTACGCAAAGGCTTGTATGGCTTGAAGCAGGAACCCAGAGCATGGTCAAACAAGATCGGGGAGTATCTTGTTACCATTGGCACAACCCATTCCCCAACCAGCACCAACCACGACAGGGTTGACACCTGAAATATTAAGCTTAGCCATGGAAATAGGGAGGGGGTAGCCATAGGCAAAATAATGATAAGGCAAAAGAGTCTACATATTGACAAAGCATCGAGAAATTGGTCGCTGCCCTAATTCAACAAATGACCCAGCAATGGAGAACCAACCAAGGTCGGGATCGAGGGGGCCATCCACATCTCTATCCTAGAAGGGAACTCGTATGGTGCCCGACCTGTCGAGAAAACCATACTGGCACCGAGTGTTCTGATTTGAGATCCTGACCCAGGCAACTTTTGGCTTTGCCAGCTCTAGCGCATCATAACGCACCTCAACCTGGCCAAGAAGTGGCCCAAAAAGGAATCCTTAGGGTGCCAGAAATGCCCTTACCACCCCCAGTCCTCCCACCTCATCCCTCGTTACCTATGAGGGAGAAATCATGGAGACTCCCACTTATGAAACCCGCCAACAAGCCCACCTTCACAAATCCTAAGTCAATACGTTATCGGGGATGATCAAATGTACCCTGTGTACTTAGCAACCCCGAAACCTCGAGCTAGGGACATGAACCGGATAACTAAAAGACCACCTATACATTGCCACGATTGTGGCGGACCTCACTGAGTGGTTGACTGTCCCAATCGAAAGGGTATGGCGAGTGCCCCTATAAGTGTTCCCACCCCAGCTCCATTGTGTGTAAAGATTGTCCCCACTGAGACCAGGAAAGGCTCATGAAGCTAATCCCAGCACTAGCCTTAACCTGCTGAGTGTTAGAGATGGTTTCATTCGAGTAGTCCCTCTTAACGCAGTGACCAAGATACAAAACCGAAAAAGGGCTACAACACATGATACAAGTAGAGGCATCAACCTCACAAAATTAGGGTCAAGCAAGATCCCTGAACAAGCACAAGCAACTCGGCGCTCTTGCAAAAGAAATCCACCAAGGTTAGAAAGGGAGAAAGCTGAGTGATTATCAAAAGCGGTTTTGACTCTGGCATAACAACTCATCCTTTAACTTCTTTGTCTAAAGAAGAAGATATGCTACGTGTCGCTGTGCCTGAGCCCAAGAACCCATAAGCCTATGGAATGACCTGAAAGACTGGATGGAGGGGGATGTCTTAGGGTAGGCATGCACGAAACCATGGAGTCAACTCTGATGAATCTAAGGAAGAAGAATTCCACATACCTCTTAAGGTAAAAGGGACTCCTACTGTTCGAGTGAACAGGCTCAGAAAATACGTTAAAAGTGATGAACTTAATACGGCCTTACCGATAACTTTTGACGGCCACCAAGTTATTGCAGTCTTGGATGGAGGAGCTGGAGTGAGCATTGTGACCAAACAATGCTGAGAAAAATGGGGAGCATAAACGGGGAGCACTTGCCTTGGATAACAGTCGATTGCTAGTTAAACTCGCTAATGGAGCCACTGCTAGACCCATTGGTCTACTAAGGGATTTTAAAATTAAGATTAAGGGATCGCTACCCCATTTGAAGGTCAGGGTTGAGTTGAAGAATCCCAAGTCATTTGATGATGCAGTTAGGGTTGCTAGGGAAAAGGAAGGCAAGATTTTGAAGCAGATGGAGATGGGTATTTATCCATATGAAGGTGTTATGTCTGTAAGGAATATGCATGTAAATTTAATTGAGGTGGATAAGAGTCCTATGCAAAGTTTGATAAGACAGAAGCCTCAAAGACCTATGCAGGTGCAAAGGGGGATGTTTTATGTGCCTTTTGATTTTTTTCCAAAGTCTTTAAAGCATGTGAAGGTGGATGAAAAGCAGGATGAGGAATCTAGGTCAAGGTTTGAGACTTTTGCAGATGAGGAGTTGCCAGTGGATTCTTCTTTGGAATGGGACGACGTCATGGCTGTGCATGACAGTGATTTGGAATGCTCTATTGAAGATTATTTACATTCGGATCTGGATGACATGCATGCACATGGAAGCAAAGAGGATGATGCCTTGGGATTGGCTGATGATAAGAAGGAAGAGGAGTTGGATACAGAATGCTTTGAGGATGATTCTTTGCCAGATTCTACAAGGGAGGAGGATGGGGTAGAGACTTGTGATGAAGTGAAGATGGTTTGCAATGCGGATGTGGAGAGCATGGAGGAAGACCCTATTTTTATGGATTTTCTGGACAGCTTGATGGTGGTATGGTACCTGCAAAATGAATGATGTGGATGTTTTATGAAGAGTGTTGTGATTTGAGTATTGTGCTTGAGGATGATATGTGGGAAGTTGCTAGCCTTGATGAACAGGAGCCAGAAATAGACATGGATGCAAATATGGTTGAGAGTGTAACTAAGGATTCTTGGCATGTTGCTGAAATGCTAAAGATAAAGTCCATGGATGACAAGGATTCTAAACCAGTTGAGTTGTATGGTTGTGAAGAGATGCCTATTTTACAAGAGTTGTGCTTGTGGATACTGCTGTTGGAAAGGATGTGGATTTTTGTGTGCATAAAGGTCAAAACGTTGGAACTTGGCCTTCACTGGTATTGATGAATTGGATGCTAGATGTTACAATGCCATAGGTTTTGAAGACAAGGAGGTTTGTTGTGGGTGAAGTGTTCTTTCATGGTTTATTTGAAGAGCGAAGGCTTAAGGGTGATGCTGCGTGGTCAGAGTCTATGAATGGACGAAAATGATTTTGTGGCACATATGGTTGACGTTTTGTCACGTAGGCTGTAATGCCTGTGACCGACGGCAGACCGGATGGCCATGTCCGGGGTTCAGTGGGAGAGGACGCCCATGCGGAGTCATGGGCGACCAGGCTAGTGTGGACGGCAGGCCACACACTATATAGCCTGGGGGATGAGGGGCAATCCTCATTCTTCCTCTATGGCTGGGTGGTGAGTCAGAGGCCGTCCCCTCTTGTGGTAGTGCCCGTAGCGGCGTTACGGGAATGTAACACTGGTATCAGAGCGTGGTTCGATGGGATTGTCAGAGCCCGCACGTGATCGGGGGACCGGAGCCCACTCGATGGTTTTCGACCATTCATCTCCTTATCCTTATCTCGAATGGAGGGTGTGGAAGGAGGCAGCCATGGAAGAATGGAGGGGAAGAACTCTCTCTCTCTCTCTCTCTCCCCATCACACACAGCAAGCAATGGAGGTAAGAAATTTTCGTTTTCTTTTCTATACGATTGAAATTTCTGCGTTGAATGTCTGCCAAAGTACGTTGAAGCTGTGTGGAAAAAAGGGGGGGGCGCAGAGCCCATGGAAAACCCGCTTTGATGTGAAGCGAAGCGCAGCCCCACTGCGGAATTAGCCCACGAGCCCCACGGCTGCGTGGAAGAGCCTGGGGGGGGCGACTTGCGTGTGTGGGGAGCGGTCACACAGGGGTGCAGACCACACTGTGTGTGGGGGTGGGGGGGCGCAGACCAGCCCCACGTTTGAAGGGAGGAGGCAGCAGGCGAAAACGAACTTGTGGCTATTTTCTCGCAGACCAGCCCCACGTTTGAACGGGGGAGGCAGCGGGCGAAGAGCAGCCCACTGTCTGCGAAAGCTTCTTTGAAGCTTGTGTGTGGGGGGGGGGGGTGAAGACCACCAGCCCACGCTGTTGTGAATAGACCACGACGCTGCTTTGAATTTTGCCTCGACTACTGCTGAATGCCGGCGTAGACCAGCCCCACAATGACCACTGGTGGGGGAGGCGTTGAAGCGTCTGCTTGAATGATGACCTCCAGGTGGCGATGGCGGATGTGTGGAGGTGATGCCCTGCTGAGGCCCAGCCCGGCGGCCAGCCTAGGCGGCCAGAGGGGCCAGCCAGGCCGGCCAGCCAGCCAACCAGGCGGCGGCGGCGCCGGCCAGCCAACCAGCGCCAGTGGCGGCCAGCCACCAGCCCGCCCAGCAAGCGCTGCAGGCACCAGCAAACGCTGCAGAAAAAAAGAAAAAAAATTCTTTATTTTTTTAATTAATTTCATTATTCAATTTTATAAAATTAAAAAATGAAAAATCAAACAAACGCTCTCTCTCGGCTGGTGAAAAGGATAATGTCTGATTCGTGCCGTAGTGCACATGCTTTTCATTCATGGTGTAGTAGACGAATATATGTGCCGTAGCACACTACCCCCCAACCAACACTTGGAGTTATATCTTTGGGAGAAGTGTGGCACAGTCGTGCCGTAGTGCACCCTGGCCATTTGTGGCATAACGCACTTGCTCGTGCGGTGCACGTACGTCTAAGGGTGCCGTAGCGTGCCCATGTCTGCTGAACCATTGACAGTCTTGCACACACGTCATGTCATGGCGTGCACATGTTGGTGTCACGTCGTAAGTGCACTCATACCCATATTGTGCCGTAGTGCACTAGAATTTTTTTTAAGATGGCAAGAGAAAAATCGATTGTAATGTTCTCGCGTAGTTCGAGAAGTATTCGTTGACAATACATAAATACATGATATAAATTCTCTCTGTTAGTGGTTTAACCATGTGGTTTACCACAAAGTAATATGAGAGCAGATCAGACACATTGTTCTTGTTGAAAGTCCACAAGAAGAAGTTCGTGACTCCAATGTGCTTAGACCCAATGAAAAATGTTTACTTGGATGTGGTCCATTGTGACGAACAAATGTAGTCCGTAGAGACACTTTTGCAAGCGCAGTCTTGCCATGGTCATGACTTCTAAAATTGGTCAATGGCATTTAAGATAGCTGGGATTGAGGTCGCGTTGCTAGTAGCCTTGATCACATGACCCCATTAGCAACGTACTCTCTAGACAAGACTAGTGTTAGACTCTGGGAGCGTAGCCTCGCCAGATTTCAATTTCCACTTCTGCGAGCATCGTCTTGCTAGAGTTAAAGTTTTGTTCGGACAAATTTGTGTTTGTTTTGTAGTGACAAAACAATAGTCTTGAGATGTAATGCTCAATGCCCTTATACAATTTAATCGAAGAGAACTGTTCTTAAACTTACTAGCATGGTTTTCTCTTCTTTTTATTGCCATGCGTTGACATCCCACTGCTCGAGAGTTTGTGGTGATCTTTCGAGGGGGGAAAGAGCCTTTTTATATGTCACATCAATTAATTTGGCGGTAATTTGATGGTATGGGACATCAAATTCTCACGGAATCGATTATAGTCTTGGTGGAATGGGACGCCAAGGCTTGTGCATGTAAATTGACTCTTTGGCAGGTTGTATGTACACTTGTCTGTAGTGATAAAGTGTGCAAGATAAAATTTGAACTTTGAAAATTACCAAATATAGCCATAAGATGGGATAAAACCCAGTTACGAGTTCGGAGAAGCTCTAGGTAGCAAGACCATGATGGTGTACTAGTGCTAACAGAGTGATTTAGTTCCGGAGTGATCTAAATCTAGAGGTTAGCAGTAAGACTAGTTTGGTTGGACAGTTTCATGCATGGGGGACGCCCTATAGCATTTTGCAAGTGTAGTCTTGCCTATGTTCAACATAAGTGTGCAATTGTGTGAGCACATTTTAGTTGCTACCATATGAATTTGGGAAATATATTACTTTCCTACATAAGCAATTGTAATATTGCATGACAGGCTATTTTGCTTACAAAGTTCATGTGCGTGTAAACCCTATAAGTCGTATGACACCTGGGAAATGAGTGGAGCATTTCTAGGATTTAATAAGGTTTACATGGCAATAGTGAGTAGTATCTCACTCCAGATGAGCCTGGTTGTTTTAATCGGATCCGACATATGAAGTGTACATAAACTTGGGCTGAGTTAGGATAGAAGGCTAAGCCGGAGAGCTTAGTGGTAAATCCTACTGTATCTGGTGAGTTTTGACTTAACCGGAGTGTTAAGAAGTAAACTCAGAGTCTGGGGCTGAACCGGAGTGTTTGGAGGCAGACATATCTTTTGTTAAATTGGAGAATTTAGCAAAAGATGAGCTTGGGGTAAACCTTGGTACCCAGAAAAAAAGCTCTTCACACTAAAATAGTGCACAATGATTTTAGGGTGATAAAAATCCATCGCAGGAATGTTTTACAACTTTCCATAAATGATAGATGAAGACCATGTACTTTACGGAGTTAAAGTACATAGGTGGTGACTTCGGCGCCACATTTTTTGTAGGAAGTCACCAGTGGTGTGGTTAGGTCAGCCGAGACTCCACAAGACCTATGCACTAGTTTTTAAGTTGACCTCTATGATAAGGACGTCCAAAATTTCGTGTTGTAATACAAGAAATTGTACTGCAATGTGCAACGGAGGGGTCAATTTGTGTAGTCACTTCTTAGCAGCAAGTGACTTAAGCATCTTGTTATAGATGGCTGTATATATGGTACTCCCACTCGGGGGAGGTATGCCATTGGGTACGGAGTTACTCACAGACTAGTATGGAGCTACTAGTGTGATGATAGTGGGTACGTAGTTACTCACTAGTGTGATGATAGTGGGTACGTAGTTACTCACTACTAATACATAGCTACTAATAACATTAAGATCCTTTAGTGAAAGATACTCTAGATCAACATTTTAAATTACCGAACCACAATCCATGAGTATCGAGGTACTCATAAATATGTTGACGTTGCTCAAATCGAGGGACTGATTTGTTCGATGGTATGAATAAGCAAGGAGAGTGGAGTAACTTAAAAGTTACACATCACTAGTCCTAGTGAGTTGTCGAGGTCATTCGTAGTTTGATGATCCCCTCTACCTATTAGATAACATTCAATTTTGCAAGCCCTGGCATTTAATCCGTAGTGATTATGAATTGGGTGTGAGATATGGTTATGAAGTTCTTGCAAGAGTATTCATTTATTTGCTTGTCATTGGTTATAGCTTGGTAGAGATTGCCACCTGTGATGGGTAGGTAGCTTTGCCGCTATAATGAGGAGGCAGCAAATAATATTCTCATAGTTATACTTCATACCAACACCAAACAGGGATAGGATGAAATTCCTAAATTCATCATCACGAAGTACTGTGATGTTTGCATTTATATTGAATGTACGATGTAATGAGACATTGGGCTTGTATAATTACCATCAATTATCTAGCAACCTAGGGCTTCGCAGCGAGCTCAGTCATTATCTGTGGATTGATATGTGGTTATTAGTAGTTTGGAATTTTTCTTGATAGATGGTACAACCCACCCAAATGATTCATAAGTGTGTAACCGCTTATGAAGGGTAATAATATGCAACAATGAAGCACTTTGTTACAAGTGTGAAACCACTGATCTGTTGCAAAGCATTTATCAATAGTACCACCATATGTGCGTAGACACTATACCACATCTTCGTTGCAAGATGTTTGAAAGTTTCTTGGAAGGACTTAAGAATAAAATATATTAAACACGGTCTAGATTTATTCTTGGACCTATGACACTAGCGCGTAGTCCGCTTGAGAGTAGAATTTTTGAGGACAAAAACCTTTCTTGAGGGAAAGGAGGGATATCCTCAAATATCACATAAACTGGAATAGTTGTGTGAGTCCAGACAATACTTGAAGGGATGTGTCTGGTAATAACAACAAAGAGTTGTAAGTGAATGGATGTAATTCCAAACACCCGTAGTGGTGCAAGATCTTTATCAAACATCTCCACATACTATATGGTCTACCCGCATATATAGTATGGCATGAGAGATAGGAAGTTTGATTGTTATATTTGAATGGAAATTTTAAAAATTTACATTTACTCTGAGTTGGAGTGGAATTTAACCATCCATAGATTGATGGTAGTTAGAAACTCAACAAGATTCTAGAGCATATGCTTGTGCAAAGATGTTACTCTGAGAGGAAGTATCTCTCAGCTTTGGAACTAATCCTTGTGATGCATGATTAGATTGGCCGTAGAGCTTTCCAACGAAAAATTTTAACAAGTTGGTAATGCAACATGGTAGCGTAGTCTACAAATATCTAGTAGCATAGTCTAACAACTTGCGCTACTAGAGTGCTCTCCAGTACATTAGCTTCTGTGCTAATGACATGATTCAAAATCAAGGCATGAAATTTGCCTTGGGGTTTTGGTTGAAATACCATATCACGGCTTGTGTGAGCATGATCCTGTCTTTATAGAGGTCTGGCGCGCTGTACGCGTACACACTTTGTCACAGCCTCGCCCACCTTCCTTGCCGGCACGTAATGCTAGTCCGCGAGACTGGCCGTAGGTGCGGTGGGTAGCGAAGCGACCTTCGGGGTATAGTTTTGATAGTCCAAGTGCGGGTCATCCTGGGATTCAGAAGACCTATGCACTAGTTAAAAGATAATTTTATTGGCCTAGTTTGTTTAAGAACGTCCAGACTTATGTGCTGAAATGCAATAAGTGACAGGTCAATAAACATGAACGTCTTAAGGTTGGAGGACTACTCCATCCGCTGGAGATTCCTCAAGGAAAATGGAAAAACATTTCCATGGATTTCATTACAGGTTTACCCAAGACGAGTCAAGGGAATGACTCGGTGTGGGTGGTAGTGGACACGTTAACTAAAATGGCAAAGTTTATTACCACGAAGAAAACTGTTAAAACGCCAGAGTTGGCAAAACTCTTTATTGAACATCTCTACAAGCTATATGGCCTGCCCGCAGATATAGTGTCGGATAGAGATAGAAAGTTCAACAGTCATTTTTGGAGGGAAGTCTTCAAAAAGTTGGATACTACTCTGAGTATGAGTATGGTAGATCATCCGGAGTCTGATGGTCAAACTGAAAAGTTAACCAAATACTCGAGGATATGTTGCGTTCTTATGTAAGTAAGAAGCAATCAAATTGGGAAGAATATTTGCTCATATTGGAGTTTGCTTATAACAGCTCCAAGCATTCAGCGACTGGATTTACACCATTCATGTTAATGTATGGATTCCAGCCGAGATCTCCGATGGCTGTAGGCCTGGAAAAGGAGAAGATTCAATTTGTCAAGGAGTTCCTTGATAAATGAATGATATGCTCAAAGCTGTACGCGAGAGCATGCACAGGATCGCGCTAACACATTTGCCGATAAAGGACGCACACAAGTGACCTTTGCAGAAGGTGACTTTGTATTTTTAAAGGTTCCTGCGCAGTCAGAAACCATGAAAACGGGAAAGTGTGATAAACTTTCTCCGAGATATTGTGGTCCTTTTAAAATCCTTAAGAAGATTGGGGACGTAGCATATAAACTTAAGTTACCGGAGAGTTCTCAAGTCCATCCTGTCTTCCATGTCAGTAAACTGAAGAAATCAGTTCACGGGTTAGAGAACGCAGTTTCTCCAGAGATTCGGTGGACTTGATAGAGCCACCAAAGATACCACATGAATCTGAAAAGATTCTATAGTATCGTGACAGACAAACCCGACATAAAGTGTACCAGGAAGTACTTGTTAAATGGACAGATAGGGATGAGGAGGTATCAACCTGGGAATGCCGTAGTGCAATTTCCAAAAGGTTTCCCCAGTTTGTTTTCCAGGACGAAAACTCTTCTTAAGGGGGGGGTAATGTCACGTAGGCTGTAATGCCTGTGTGACCGACGGCAGACCGGATGGCCATGTCTGGGGTTCAGTGGGAGAGGACGCCCATGCGGAGTCATGGGTGGCCAGGCTAGTGTGGACGGCAGGCCACACACTATATAGCCTGGGGGATGAGGGGCAATCCTCATTCTTCCTCTATGGCTGGGTGGTGAGCCAGAGGCCGTCCCCTCTTGTGGTAGTGCCCGTAGAGCGGCGTTACGGGAATGTAACACGTTTGGTATGTAGTAATGCAGTCAATGTTTTTCATAGATGTTGGGAAATGGGATGGTGAGTTATAGCAGATTCCTTTTGATCCTGGAGGATAGCTATTGGACTTTATCTTTTTTCTGTTGAAAAATGCTCTAGCAAGTTAGGGGGTGGGCAAAGTATGTCAGGCAAAATTTGGTAAAAGTGTTTTGGGCTTGTGTACATATGGGATGCATGGCATGCAAAAAATCTTTGCCCTGAATGCCCTGGCAGGTGTACAGAGTGGATGGCTTTGTAGTAGGCTAATACATGCATGGTTTTTTTCTGGGAGCAGGTGCTTGAGGTTTGAAGTTTTTTTTCATTGTAGCTGTGTGTATGGCCTTGGGGAAGATTGGTCTCCAATGTGTGGAAAGCTTGCAAAAGGCCTTTGATGTTGGCAGCCTTTGGGCTTTGATGCATGTATGTTGGAAAAGGGTGGTTTTATGCTCTTTTATGAGCTCTTGGTGATGCCTCCACGTGGAAGTTTATGGGAACTCCAATTGGCATGATGGCTGGTTGATCTTGGGTTGATTCTGGATGTCATTCCCTAGCGCCTATAGTATGTAGGTGTTGGCCATGTTTAGTAAGCATGTGATGATGATCGACAGTGCATGGCACCGACTGCAGTGGCCATATTTTTTAAAAATTATGGTGTAGCAAAAAAAGAACATGTGGTGACTCTGCAAGGAATGATGGTCGTGGCCATCACAGCTCATATACGTGATCGCTACAGGCTTTCTTAGAGTGATAGTGGAGGTTTCTGAGATTGTTCAGGCCAGAGCTTGTTGTGTTTGGCGCAGTTGCTGGTAGCGCAGCAGATGTTTACCTTGTTGGGGTGCAGCTCGTATTAGCCAAAGGGTGTGTTGTTTTGTTGGGCTGCTGCTCTCAGCCATGGCCTAGGTATATGTTGCCAAGATGAATGAGGGACAACCTTGTGAGTATATATCTCGTGTGTGTCGAAAGAAGCTTGTATGGAAGTGTTGGTTGGGAATTCAAAGATGGATGATATTGGTGATGGCTATGGTTTGTGTGTTTGTTTCTTGTGTGTTGATTTGAAGGAGAAGGCGTGATTGACATGTTTGGTGGTGTAGTCCATGGGTTTACACTCTCACAGCGCACCTTGTGCCAGCCTTCGATTACCTCATCATGCACACAGTGAGAGCATATGTGTTTGTTGGGTGATTACTTTGTCTATGGTGCCCCTGTTTTGTGCTAGTGATTCCAAGGTTGGGGGAGTGGGAAGCTATAGAGGCCTATTTCCTTGTTTTTTTTCCACTCCACACCGCCACCATTAGGGACCACTATCCCCTTCTTGCATTCACTAAACATGTGCTAGAAAGGATAGCTGGAAAGGAAGCATACATCTTCCTAGATGGATTTTCGGGATACAACCAGGTGCTGATTGATCCCAAGGACCAACACAAAACTACTTTTGCCATTGAATGCGGTACATATGCATATCGAGTCATGCCCTTTGGGTTGACCAATGTCGGGCTGGAACCTTCCAATGCTTAATGTGTACAGATTACAAGGAATATCTTCGGAAGTTCCTTGAAGTCTTTATAGATGACCTTTGTGTCCATTCTTGTTGTGAGACCCCCCCTCCGGGGTTCCGACGGCGGAAGCAGTGTCGGACTCCTGCACGGGGCAGGGATCCACACTCAGAGCCTCACCCACGAATGTTTGGGATGAGAGGCTAGCCCGGGCGGTTCCTCCAAAACCGGGCTTGGAAAAACTCCCCTTGCCCGGAAGGCACGGGCGATTCTACCATGGGAAAATCTTCTAATAGTGGAATTACTCTAACGAGTCAAAGTCTTAACTAGTTAAACTGATTCAACCGAACCTGAAGTCACATGGTCAGATCAAGAAGAGATTTGCACTTGGTCCATGGAATCACCACTTTTTTCCTCATTTACAAGGCACAGTCATTGATCCCCTCCCATAGAACAAGGTCTTCTTAGGATTTAATTTAATTAATGTAACTAATCATATCTAGTTGTTTCACAGGAATCCTACATGGGTTAGCCAACCACCCGACCACTATATTGGTGGGATTCCTTTATAAAGATTTGGTTGAGTTTTTGCCCAAGTACTGAGGAAAAGAGTTCCCAGGTCCCCTAGGCGACGATTCATGCAAAAATTAAGGTAGGCATACCACGTACATGTTGAAATATACAAGTGAATAGGGTGTGTGCGGGAACAAGCCCTTGGTTTTAGAGGTTGTAAAAGAGAATGTGTAAATGTGAAAGAACCTGTGAAAAGGTGAGAAGAATCTACTGGGAGAGAATAAAGGGTGCATGAGAAGATGATTTAGGAAGTGTGGAGATATTTTGGGAGATATTCTGGGAAAAGTGAAGAGGTGGAGAGAATCAAGCAAAAGAGGTGGAGTGAATCAAGGAGAAATCAGTGGGATTAGATGCTTGGATGTAAACTCTATAAATTGAGGCATTGGCCTGATGAGAATTTGCTGGTTTTTGATTATCCATGCCTACATTAAGCTATTTGTTAATTACTCACTAATCGTGTCTTAATTATTTACTAATCACTTTGTTAATGATGTTGATTCTAGTATTTGATCCACCATAGCTCATCACATTGCTGTAATTTTAACATGGTATCAGAGCCATGCCTAGAATTCATCAAGTTTATGAGCCCATTATCTAGTTAATTAGGATTAGTAGATAACTAGAAAATAATCAAAATTTTAGTTATTTTTCAACTAGCCTCTGTACCCCCAGCTGGTGTGGAGGAGCTCTACCTCCTTACACACTCAACATTAGGCCAAACCCTTCTAGCCCAACATAGCCAGCCTCTCCATGATCCAGCCCATCAAGAAAGAAGTGCAAACCGCCGTCGGATGCAGGAGAAATCACGTTTTTTGCAGGCGCCTATTTCTGGGGAGAAAAACTCGGATCTCTACTTCATCCAATCAAATGGGTCTAATTCCTCTTAGCCCCAAGTGTTTTCAAGCATGCTCTACAAGCTCGTGAAGTCGGAATTCAATTTGATCAAGTCTACAGTGAGATCCAAGCTCTTCATCAAATCTGCGCAGGTGACTTTGGTAAAACAGACATTAAGCATTCAATATTTGGTCAAATCTTGTGTTTGTTGGCTTAATCCTCTACTAAAATCATTTCTATTGATGGTCTTGAAAGGATTTGAGCTCATTTGAAGTCTAAGGCCCCAGATCTGGACTCCTCGCATACTCTGTTTTTTGCACACAAAACAAAGGATTAATTTGCTAATCAGTGATTAATCAATGCTAATCACTATATTTTGGTGCAATTGAGGGTTCAAATTAACCATTAGGTATTTGATACAGATTCTTATAACTTTAGATTGCAAATCGGAGTTGGTTTGATACTCCAAGCATTCCGTACAAATTGGTTACCCTTGATTTAATGTAATTTCTGGTAAAATTGTGCTGATAAATTTGTGATAATCATCATTTTGCATTTAACCCTTGGTTAATGCCTGTAAATCACACTCAAATTCAAGATTATTCACAGCTAGAGTTGCATTTGGGAATGTGCATAAGAATGAATGCTATATGCATTATGTATTGGGCACATTACATTAGTGTAAAAATGGGATTAGACACTGCCCTTGTCCAAAATAAGGCAAGAGGTAAGACCTCCCGCATAGATTTGGGTTTGCATTGCATACTGATACAAGATAAACATCAAAAGCCCAAAAGAACTGTCAACAAAATGTTTAAACATGTTGCTCACATGGAGCAAGAAGACCTGACGAACAAGCTCATGGCCCCAGCCATGGAAGAAGAAGAACATCTCCTTCCAAGAAGAAGATCCACACCAAGAAAATCTAAAGGAAGCATTGAAGGAAGACATGGACACGAGAAGAGAAGCTGCCACAAGAAGACTGAAAGAAGAGGAAGACATGGACGCGTGAAGAGAAGCTGCCACGACAAGAAGACTGAAGACAAGAGAAGATGTGAGGCTCCAAAGAGTGAGGAGACATGTGAAAATCTCAGAGAGAGAGAGAGAGAGAGAGAGAGAGAGAGAGAGAGAGAGAGAGAGAGAGAAACCCCACAACCCAATGTAACCTACCCCAAAAAAGTAAAACCACCTCTAAGCCACCGATGACGTAGGCCATGTGGTAGATGTATGTGTGAGCACTTTACTCAAGGTCGCGGCACTTATAGTAGCCTTGGACACATAGAGAGAGAGTGTCAAGGACTATGAGTTTAGGGACTTGAGGCACTGGTCGCAGACTATCACAAGTAAGAGAGAAACTTGGTACAGGGTCCAGGTGTGCTAAGTTAACTTGAGGGGAGGTGTGCTAGACACTGGTCCCTCGCAGACTATCAAGTAAGAGGGAAACTTGGTATAGGGTCCAGGTGTGCTAGGAGTATTCACTTGAGGGGAGGTGTTGAAATATACAAGTGAATAGGGTGTGTGCGGGAACAAGTCCTTGGTTAGAGGCTGTAAAAGAGAATGTGTAACTGTGAAAGAACCTGTGAAAAGGTGAGAAGAATCTACTGGGAGAGAATAAAGGGTAGCATAAGAAGATTTAGGAAGTGTGGAGATATTCTGGGAGATATTCTGGGAAAAATGAAGAGGTGGAGAGAATCAAGCAAAAGAGGTGGAGTGAATCAAGGAGAAATCAGTGGGATTAGATGCTTGGATGTAAACTCTATAAATTGAGGCATTGGCCTGATGAGAATCAAGCAAAAGAGGTGGAGTGAATCAAGGAGAAATCAGTGGGATTATATGCTTGGATGTAAACTCTATAAATTGAGGCATTGGCCTGAAAGAACCAGTGAAAAGGTGAGAAGAATCTACTGGGAGAGAATAAAGGGTAGCATGAGAAGATTTAGGAAGTGTGGAGATATTCTGGGAGATATTCTGGGAAAAGTGAAGAGGTGGAGAGAATCAAGCAAAAGAGGTGGAGTGAATCAAGGAGAAATCAGTGGGATTAGATGCCTGGATGTAAACTCTATAAATTGAGGCATTGGCCTGATAAGAATTTGCTAGTTTTTTATTATCCATGCCTACATTAAGCTATTTGTTAATTACTCACTAATCACATCTTAATTATTTACTAATCACTTTATAATGATGTTGATTCTAGTATTTGATCCACCATAGCTCATCACATTGCTGTAATTTTAACAGTACACACCCAATATGAGATTGCCATTTATAACAGATTCGACTGGCTTCAATAGAAATCATAATATTTTTTATCATCATTTTCCAAAATTCTGAGTCCATTGTATTACAAAATGTGTCCTCTAAACTCTCCGTTGAAGATGAGTTGGCCAACCAACAAGATCCAGTATCAAAATTTGGTTCCCAAAAATCTTTCCTTTTAGTCCATCCAAAATCTTCCTCGACATATGCATGGGTGTCCTAGCAACCGTGAGCCCGTGCATCGCCACGTCAGAACTCTCTAGGATCCTCCTTAGGTTTCCTAGCACTTCACTCAGGGACCGCTTCGTTGGTCCTCGCCCATCGTACCGGAAGCGTACCATTTTAATCGTATCGAGGCTAATCAAGACCTCGGCAGGCTTTGCCACGAGCGACGTTCCTTGACGACTCCCCGCGCCAGCAGCTATTCCAATGAACCTCCTCTTAGTAAAACATATGCCAAATGCTTCCTCCAGCATTCTAGTGTAAAACAGTCCTTTGAATGAAAAATAGAGGTTCCAATGCAAGTAAAATTCCAGTTTGAGATGATTGGTTTCAAAACCCCCTTTTTCCATAATTCCCAATTTCATAATGAGGATCCTTGATCTCTCATCATGAGGGTAATCTACCCATCATTTTGTATGTTTGTCCAACTAAATTCTTGAAGAGTTTGGTCAAAGGAAAAACTACTTTAGTTCTGGTAGTCTATTCTTTGTGTTTAGAAACTGGAATTGGTCATGAAGTTTTTGCTTGATTTAGATGGAGAGATGGACAAGTAGGGTTACTATATGTCTCTCTCATAGTCTAACCAAACTCATTCGGTTTAGTTTTAACAAGGATTCCCTTCAGATAAACATCTAGTTTCGGGTAAATATCAATTTAGTGATTTTACCAATTAAAATATCCAAAGATATTCTTTCTGCCACATTATTTCTCGACCTTAATTCATTAGGTAGAATTATGGTGGAAATCCATCTTTTGACACTAAGATTTAATTCAAATCCATCTTTTCTTAAATATCATAAAATTTCTTCTTTTAACTAAATACCAATACCTTTTTTTTTAATAAACTTGAAATCCCTCTGTTTCTCATTTGATGAGTGCAATCCAATTATCATGGGAATTCCTCTTTTACCATAAATTAAATCTATCTAAAATTCTTCTTTTAAAAATTACATAAAAATATTCATTAATTCCATTAAGCTTAAAATTCCACTTTTCTCATTCAAATGATTGAATTCCAAATATGGTGGGAATTCTTCTTTCATCATTTAAATTTATCTATGCAAAAAGATAAATTTAACTAAATTTTCTCTTAAAAGTTAAATAAAAATCTCCATTAATTTCTTTACACTAGAAATTCCAATTTTCTCATTTAAATGGTTGAACTCCAATTATAGCGGGAATTCCTCTTTCATCATTTAAATTTATCTATGCAACTAAATTTTCTCTTAAAACTTAAATAAAAATCTCCATTAATTCCTTAACACTAGAAATTCCACTTTTCTCATTTAAATGGTTGAATTCCAATTATCATGGGAATTCCTCTTTCATCATTTAAATTTATCTATGCAAAAAGATAAATTTAACTAAAATCCTTCTTTAATTTTTAACTAAAATATACATTATTTTAGTATTCTAATTTTTCTCTTACTTCATTGGAATACATGGATTTCCATTGTCATGGAAATTTCTCTTTTATCATAAAATTGAATTACTAGAAATTACTCTTTTTTCTAATTAACTATTTATGCATAAATATAAAAATTAATTTTTCCATGGTTATGATGAGAATTATTCAATTAACCTAGGATGATTAATCCTAGAATATGGTAGGAAGTCCTCTTTTCATATTATGAATGAAAATGATTTATGTGCTAATTTTTAAGAAATTTTACCATAGCTCCGCTACTATTACTCATAATTTTTAATAATTTTGAAAGCATAAAGTTTAGTAATACCATATGATAGAATAACTATTATTTGGATCAATGCCCAATTATGGACTTGATTCCTAAGTTTTTCATAAATTAAATAGCATAAAAGCATTAAAAAGCCACTTCTTTGGCCTCTAATTTGACAAGCATAGAATTTACTTTTAGATTTTAGAATTGCTTCCTAAGAAGCATCATTTGAATATAGAATAGGTCATAGGAATGACCATTCTTTGGGAGAGAGAGAGATATGCTTAAAAAACATTTTAATTTAAGCATAAATAGAAACTTTATAAGATTTATCACTAAAATTCATTAGAGGCATTAAAGATCCATTCAATTGAATGCTTCTCAAGCTTGAGAGGGGTTGAGAAGTGAGAAACATTTTGAGATTAAGAAAAAAAGACCATAAATCACACTTTACCTCTTAATTTGCTTGATTCTTTAATCTATGGAGAGGTCCCGAACTAATCAATTGGTTTAGTATGTTGATAAAAACTCTAAAGAAGGTTGAAGAGAGAGAGAAGCTCCAATCTCTTCAATTTGTAGAGGATCTTTAGAGGATAATAGAAAATATGCTTATTTTAGAGTAATACCGGCATATTTTAGTTCACAGATGAGAATACAAAAGAATGAGGGTCTATTTATAGGTGCGGGAGGCCAATAACTGAGTCCAACTAAGTTGTAGAATTTTGTAGCTTAAGTTTGGCAGAATTTGGACAAGATTTGGACCAGTTTGGCTCCCTTTTTTATTTGGTTTGATCCAAGAGAGAGGAGAGATAAAAATATCTTATTATTCTTGAGTTTAAAACTCCTCCCCACACATGTGAAATAGGTGCCTCCTTGAAGGCTCCCCTTTTCCTTACCAAGGTGTCAAAAATGAATGATTACTCCAAAATATCTCATTTTTTTAAAGTAATATTTCATTTTTAACTAATAAATCCTGTACTCAATCAACCCTTCATCTTATCTGGACATTTAGTCATTTTTGGGTATTTTCTTGTATTCATTGGATTTATCTCATTCCAACACTTGGATTAGTCTTATTGGTCCATAGGAACCTTAATTGGACCATAATCCAAAATTTTTAGAAAATCTTGACCCTTAGGCTAAGGTCTTCTAAATCATTTTTAATTAATTCCAGTTGCACCTTGGATTTTTATTTTTTATTTTTTATTTTTTTGTTTTAGAAAAACATATTTTTGATATTTGTAGAATTTATATATCTAAAAATATCTCAATATTGATTTATCACTCTCTAGAAATTTTTGTCTCACTAGGCAAAACAAGGAAAAAACGGGCCTATGCAAACTCCGTCATTTGGTAAACACTTGTACTTCGTGACTTTCATTGATGATTACTCAAGCATGCATGGGTCTATCCACTGAAGGCAAAGTTCGAAGTGTTTTTGTGCTTCAAACAGTTTTTGCTTATGGTTGAAAATGTATCCAATTGTAATGTGGGCACCCTACGTTCGAGGGGGGGAGTACATGTCTAAAGAGTTTGATGCATTTCTGGCTAGTCGTGGGATAAAACACCAATGTATAGTGCCGTATACCCCTCAGCAAAATGGTGTTGCTGAGAGAAAAAATAGGTCACTTATGGAGATGGCACGATGTATGGTCAAGAGCCAAGCTTTGTCACATGCATTTTGGCTTGAGGCTATCATGTGTGCTGCATATGTACTCAACAGGTGTCCCACTAAGGCCTTGCAGTCTATTACTCCATACAAAGCCTGGCATGGCAGGAAGCCTTCTATTGGTCACTTGCGTGTCTTTGGTTGCTTGGCCTATGCTTTACTGCCTATGCAACAACGCAGAAAATTAGATGACAAGGGTGTCAAATGCATTTTTGTTGGTTACAGTGTTGAGAGAAAGGGTTACAGATTGTATCATCCGCAGTCAAAGCGTATCTTGATTAGTCGAGATGTTATTTTTGTGGAAGATGCTGTGCAGCCTTTGTTATCATGTACCAAAGAGACAGGTGTGAGCTCACGGGATGTATTTGATACGTTGTTGCCTCTATTTACAGGTGGGAATTCAAATGTAAGTCCTAATGAGGCAAATACTCAGCCTATGCGGATTTCAAACGACATCATAGGTCAGCCTATTTCTGATGCAGATTTACAGGATGTAATCTATGAGGATAGGGCTGAAAATGAGCAGGCTAGAGGTATGCCTAAATGGCTGGTGCAAACCTTGCGTGATAGTAAAATTGATGCACCTATGTCTAGTCGTACTCGTTCAGGTTTTCAGCATGCCTCTTATGCATCAGATTGTTATGCTTTGGCTGTGTCTAGTATGTGTGAAGAGGAAGAACCTCTTTCATTTGATGAGGCACAAAAATCAAAAAATTGGTTGGCTGCAATGCAAAGTGAATATGATGCTATAATGAAGAATGGTACATGGTCTTTGTGTGATTTGCCTATTGGTAAAAAGGCCATTGGATGTAAGTGGGTTTTTAAGTTGAAACAAAAGCCAGATGGCAGTGTTGATCGCCATAAAGCTAGACTTGTTGCAAAGGGTTATGCTCAAGAAAAGGGCATTGATTTTGATGAGACCTTTGCTCCCACTTGTCGTATGACTACCATTTGTAGCATTTGTGCATTGGCAGCTCATAATGGTTGGAATGTACATCAGTTGGACATAAAGACTGCGTTCTTGAATGGCGATTTGCATGAGGAGGTGTATGTATCGCAGCCTCGTGGTTTTGTTCAAAGAGGGCAGGAAAACAAAGTGTGCAAGTTGAAAAAGGCTTTATATGGTTTAAAGCAAGCTCCACGAGCTTGGTATGAAAAGATACATGCATATTTGACTGCACATGGTTTTCAAAATAGTCCAACAGAAAGCACTTTGTATGCTAAACGTGTGGATGATGTACATCTAATCATTGCTCTCTATGTCGATGACACGCTGCTCACAGGACCAAATGAGAGTCATATTGCTGATTTTAAGGCTGATTTGAATGCCTCTTTTGAGATGTCAGATTTGGGGCATTTGCATCATTATTTGGGGATACAGTTTAAGCAGTGTGATGGAGGTATTGCTTTGTGTCAAACAAAGTATATTGAGACATTGTTGCGGAGATTTGGCCTTGAAGACTGCAAGCCTATTGCTACTCCAATGGAGACAGGATTGAAGTTGAGTCTTCATGATGCTGGAGATCACTTTGATGTCACACTCTATCAGACAGTTGTTGGTTGCCTCATCTATGTATGCATTACGAGGCCGGACATTCAGTTTGCAGTCTCACAGGTGAGCAGGTTTATGCATAGCCCAGGGTCTCAGCATTGGAAGGCAGTTAAATGCATCTTTCGCTACTTGAGTGGCACCATACATCTTGGGTTGTTTTATCCCAAGGAGGGATCATTGTTTGCTGCCAAATGTACATGCTTTTTCGGACTCAGATTGGGCTGGTTGCTATGACACAAGAGTGTCCACAAGTGGTTTTTGTTTCATGCTCGGTAGCTCATGCATATCTTGGTTGAGCAAGAAGCAACCTATTGTGGCCACTTCGAGTTGTGAAGCTGAGTACAGGGCAGCTTTCACAGCTACGGTTGAGTGTGTGTGGCTCAGACGGCTTATGGCTGACTTGGGTGTTGGACAGGAGTCTCCCACCTCTATCTTCACTGACAATCAGAGCACATTGGCAGTTGCGAGAAACCCAGTTTTTCATCCTCGCGCACAAAGCACATTGAGGTGCATTATCACTATGTCAGGGAGAGACTCTCAGCACAGCAGGAGAGATCAGCTTGGCCTATGTGCCAACACAGGACAACCTCGCCGATCTTTTCACAAAGGCGCTTCCTAAAGGCGCTTCCTCGTGAGAAGTTCGAAGCTTTCCGTAAAGCTTTGGGCTTGCTCCCCTTTGTGGATTGATCTACTTCGGGCATGGCACTCCCCTATACATGAGTGCCAGCTCTCGTTCACACCATCACTCCCAGGGGGGGTTTGTTGCCATATATATAGGCAGTGATGTGTGTGAACACACTTAGGACCGCCGGGGCACTTTTTCCCTCTTTAGGAGGTTTTTTCCCCCGGCTTGTATATACGCCCATCATTCTAGGGCTAACTTATCTTTTGTACATTGACACAATGTAATACACTTTGTGTTGTGTGCATTCTTGCTTCTTCTTCTCCAAGCTTTGTGTGCTTTCCTGCAACCCTAATTCCAACATAATTAGGATGCTTTTTATGTATATATATCTCTCTCTCCCCAAAAGAATAGTCATTCATATGACTAATTCTTTATCAAATGAATGCTTCTCATTAATAAATTCTTAATTCAAAATCAATCTCTAAGCTTGTTAAGCTAGAGGTTAAGAAAATGGCTTTTTTATGCTTTTATGCTAATCAAATTTTGGTAAACTTATGATTTAATTCCATAAATTGGATTTAAGTCTAAGGATAGTTATCCTATCATAATTGTATTACAAAGCCTTATTATTTCTAGAAATATTAAAAATTATTAACAATAGCAGCGAAGCTATGGTAAAATTTTAGAAATTAATACATAGCTCATTTTTATGCATAATGTGAAAAGAGGACTTCCTACCATATTCTAGGATTGGAAATCCTATGCTAAAAGAATGATTTTCATCAAATTCATGGGAAACTAATTTTTAGTATTTATGCATAAATAATTAAATTAAGAAAAGAGGAATTTTTTGTATTTTTATTTTTATGCAAAAAGAGGAATTACCATGATAATGGAGATCCATGTCATTAAATGGAAAAAGATAAATTTTGGAATATTAAAATAATGAATATTTAATTTAAAGAGAAATTTTAGATAAATTTATTTCATGCATGAGAAAATTTAAATGATAAAAGAGGAATTCCCATGACGATTGGAATTCAATCATTTAAATGGTAGAAGTGGAATTCTTGGCATATTTGAAATAATGGATATTTTTATTAAAAAAGAGAAATTTTAGATAAATATATTTTATAATAAAAGAGAAATTCCCATGACATTTGGAATTCAATCAGTTAAATTCAAAAAGAGAAATTCCCATGATATTTGAGATCCAAGAAATTAAATGAAAAAAGAGAAACTTTTAGCATAATTCAAATTATGAGTATTTACCAAAAGTGAAATTTTGAGCATTATTGGGAAATATGGGTAGAATTGATTTTTGTAAATCCCATGAATCTTTTACTCAAAAGAAAAATATTAAATATATTTCACTTGAGAAATTTAAGAAAGAATATGAAAATATCCGTTGAGAAAAAGTACCTTTAACTAGGCCAAGTAATTGGTAGAAATTTAGAAAAGTCCCACCGATATCGAAAATAGAAAATGTTACTAAATGTAAATAGATGTGAATAAGATGTGAATGCGATGTGAGTGGATGTGATAGGATGTGAGGTGATGTAAATGGATGTGGATGTGAATGAAGAGATGAGAATGAGATGTGAGGATATGTGAAAGGATGTGATGTGATGTAAATGGATGTGGATGTGAATGAAGAGATGAGAATGAGATGTGAGGATATGTGAAAGGATGTGATGTGATGTAAATGGATGTGGATGTGGATGTGATAAGATGTGGTGTGATGCAAATGAATGTGGATGTGGATGTGATGTAAATGAATGTAGATGTGAATGTGAATAAAGAGATGAGAATGAGATGTGAGGATATGTGAAAGGATGTGATGTGATGATGTAAATGGATGTGGATGTGGATGTGATAGGATGTGATGTGATGTAAATGGATGTGATGTGATGTAAATGGATGTGGATATGGATGTGATAAGATGTGATGTAAATGTGATGTGATGTGATGTAAATGGATGTGGATATGGATGTGATAAGATGTGGTATGATGCAAATTAATGTGGATGTGGATGTGATAAGATATGATGTGATGTAAATGGATGTGGATGAGATGTGATGTGATGTAAAGGGATGTGAATGTGATGAGATGTGGATGAAATGTGATGTGATGTAAATATATATAAATGTGAATGTGAATGAATGGCGTGCATCGAGGAAGAAATGGAACAAAGTGTTAGAATTGTTTTCTGAACTCAGGCATGGATCTGGTTGATTGACCTTGCTAGTCCTCAACGAATGAGTCCATGGCTCTTTTATATGGATCTGTTGGTTGATCTTGCTGATCTTCAACGGAGAGTCCATCTGGATTTTTATAAGTGAATATATTTTCGGGTACTATGAGCTAGGAACTATTGAAAAGGCCCCTGATTGGACAGGTGGTGAGCGTTCTGGTTGCCAATGATGCCAAGTGGTATGACTATCTTGAACTTTGCTTGAAGCACCGACTAGAGGGCCTGGGAACTCTTTTCCCTGGTACCTTGGGCAAAACATAACCAAATTCCTAAATGGATCCTATCACTACAGTGGTTGGGTGGTTGGCTAATCCATGGGACTGGATGGGGTTAGGCTAGATTGATGGATCCCTAAAATGAGACTCAATTCTGTTATGTTACGATAGATAAAGTAAATTCTAGATAGTCCTTGTTCTATGGAAAAGAAAGCGTTGGTCTGTATGATCCAAGTTCAAGTCTCTTCCTTGATCTGACCATGTGACTTACTGGTTTGGTCGGATCAGTTTGGTTAGTTAAGGCTCTTGACTACGTTAGAATAAAAGTAACCTGGAGGAATCGCCCGTGCTTTCTGGGCGAGGGAAGTTTTTCTGGGTTTGGTTTTGGAATAAACCAAGGGATTAGTCTCTTGTCCAGATATCCGTGGGCAAGGCCCCGAGTGAGAGGCTCTGCCTTGCGCAAGAAGTTGTTGTGCTAGAGCAAAGGTATCAGAGCAAATTGGCTAAAGTGGATCAACCGAGAAGCAAGAAATGTCAAGAATTTTTGAAGTACCAGTAAAAGATTGTAATTGTGTGATGAAATTCATACAAATTGATATTCAAAATAAAAATTCATAAATTGGTAATTGGGTCTTCTGATGGAAGTACCGTAATTGTATGGAATCCGTGACTTGCTTGAGGCCTAGATATGATGGTATTTATATTATAACTCCAAGGACCGTGACTACCCGTATATACCGTGGGTATATCTGTAGCTCTTTACTGACAATATATACGAGTAAATCTAAGACCTTGAAATTATAAGCAAATGCTATCCAGATGATGAATTCAAATACTGGTTGATATGATTTTAGAATTCTGGTTGAGAATTGATGAGTTGATTTGAATTTTGATTGATAGATGATGATTCCTGAATTCTGGTTGAAAGACGATAAGTTGAACAAAGCCACAATGAGGATGAATGGGACAAATCCCAGTGATGATATTGGTAACTGGAATGACGATTATGACTTCAGAAAATCACTATGAGATTAGTGGATTGTACTGATAGATTATTGCTGTTAACCTTTGACCCAGTGATTCTAATTAAGGGATGACAAATTGAGAACCTGCATAAATGAAATTCTCGTGGAGGAATGTTCAGATGAAATTTTCGGTATGATGGACCATTATTGTGTTAAGGATATGAATGATATGTTCTGAATGAATTGATCTTTGATAATGAGTTCTGTGTGTTCTTCTTGTAGAAGAGATATTTATTCCAGGATTCTGCGTGGGTTGACCACACTAGAAGGAACCCCAGAATTAGTTGGATCTTAAGGGAAAGAGTTTGTCCTCTAGCTCTACGAGATGAGGACATCTTGCATTTTTTAAATGGGGTAGAATGTAAGATTCCTTCCTCCATCTTTTGAGGTGTAAAGGTGTAAGAACCTCCCCTTTTGTTCTTGAAATTATTCCCCTCTTTGAAATAGGAGAAAGATCTTGTTTTACCCTGTTTTGACCTAGAGAGAGGTAATCCAAAATTGAAATATCTTTGGATATAAAAATCCTCCTAGTGTCTAAAATAGTTTCCCCTGAAATAGAAGTTCAAAATGAACTTTCCAATGTGCATTAGGAATCAATTAAAAATGATATAAGGGACCTTAGCCAAAGGGTCTAGATTTTTAGAAATTTCTGGATTATGGTCCTTTCTCATGGTAGATACGCTTCATGCATACATGTCTTCTTCCAATCATGGTAGCTTCCTTAGACTAGCTCTACCACATAGACTAACACAAGGTTGCCACCCACATTTCAATAGCTTATGCATGTGCTTCTCAATATGCTTCTTGCTTCCACTTTCCACTTTATCATGATGCATAAATACATACACCAATGTGAACATTGATTTAGGAGAGGTCTTACCACTTGTTTATCAACATAAGGGTGTTGATGACTTCCATACATATGATTTCATTAAAAAAAAATTAGGATTGGATTTCATGCTTGATGCATCGAATTTGCTTGGTTTTAAAAATTGTGCATGCCTTGCACTTTCCAAGCAAGAACGGTACAAAAACTTTCTTCCTCCGCTTGCCTCAAGCTTGAAAGAAATGAAGGTGAAAAACTTTGAGTGCTTGGTTGAAAATTTAGGCTCATTTCTAGATTCTTCTCAATGGAATTATCCTCCCATGCATCTCCGGGATCCAATTTATACTGGGTGGCATCGTCCAGGGGATTATCATCAGCCAGCGCAATGAGGTGAATTCTTTCCTAACAAGGAGTGTAATGTTGTGCACATTCGAACATGAGGTCCACAGTGATCAGGAATCATACCATTGCTCATCCTAAAGAGTTTCCAGATCATCTAGTTCTTGTTTAGTATCCGGATCAAAGACCACAGGCATGCCACTCAGTAAAGGGAAAAACTAAATAAAATCATCAAACCACATGGCACGGGGAATACAGTGTAAAAATTGATGCAATAATAACCTGACCCATTTGAAAAATGAATGGTTTTGAATTCAATGCAATCAATAATACCCCTATGACTAGCTAATTGGATGGCAAGGAATTCAGCAGGACACTAATCAAGGATAAGAGTGCATAGGCATCTACGACCATAATCCATACATAAACGGGGATAGATTTCGACAACGCCACATTGTGATGGATGATTTCAACATTGCCAGTCTCTAAAAGGCTAGACACAATCACATGCTTCGTTGGGAGAGATAATCGCTCAACCAGTGAAAGATCCATGTATAGAAAAGAACATACTAACAAACAAACACAACCAAGAGACTCAAAGGAAAATTGAATACAACACGATCACCAAAGTGTTGGCAGAAATGCCAATGTATACGTTACTCATGTTAACATACAAAAATTACAAGACATTAAAAGATAACAGTGCAAGCAAATAAATAAAGAACGGGTAATTGGCAAACCATCAGTGTGCTTGCATATATTACTACTACTATGAATGAATAAGTGAATACATAAGTAGTGCACTTTGTGCCTTAAGATGCTAATAGGTATGGTAGAAAACATCACATACATTCCGTATGTCAGTTGAATTCTCATGGCTATTCGGCGGCGGATAAGTATTAAGGTACTAAGGATAAAACTATGGGTTAACAACCACATTGGTTAACATTATTTTTAAGCGTGGTTATGCTTCTTTTAACTCATTATTATGTAACTGTACTAAGCACTTCATATAAATGATGAATGGGATGACCGAGCATATAACGTGTACTGTAGCCATATAAGCCTAGGTGTACATAGAGCTAGGTAATCAGCTTTGGGCCTCCAATTGTTAAATGGGCGGCCGGCCATTGTAAAAAAGAGCTAGGTAATTAGTTTTGGGCCCCCAATTGTTAAATGGGTGGCCGGCCATTGTAAAAAAGAGCTCATGTATATAAGTGACTTATGGAATATGAAAGGGGACAATCCCATTATCACAGAGTTTTCCATCTCTCTCTCACCCACTCTCTTGTGACTATAGTGGTAGGCTTGTATGTGTTGATACTTGCTTGCTTGATTGTGGTGTTATGCATGCAGGTGATGGTTCTTGTTTTGCTTCTTCTTATCCTTCTTCTTGAGATCACTCTTTCACACACAAAGGCATAGAGTAGAGGTTGACCTCTCCATAGCCTCCAACCTCTTTTCTCACTACCTAGCTTGTGGAAGCTCCATTTGAGTAACACAAGTGGAGGTGGAGAGAGTCCCTAGTGGGAGTTAACCCTCATTTGGGGTGGCTATTTGCTTGTTCCCGAACCGACCCTTGCATGATCTTTCTTCTCTTCTTCTCTCCCTCTCTTGTGCAAGGTATCATGTTGAGTTGGTTAACATTGGCTGGATGGAGGACAGGATGGATCCCTATTCTTGATTTTTAGTATTCTTGTGATTATTATAAGATTAAGTAGCCCAAGTGTGATGATTCTAAACTTAATCTTGTATTGAACCAGGATCATTAGCATCTTGCTCCCAATGCATTATACATAGATATAAAGGAGAAGAAGCTCCATGCAATAATGAGGGGGAGTGGGGGAATGGCCTCCTCTTTCAAGGCACTACCATACACATGGGCATCTCGAGGGGCAGCGGGGAAGTGGCCCCCTATTTTGAAGCACCAGCTTGCATGTGGGCATCTGTGGTTTACTCAGCCTTGTGTTCATGCTCTTACTCGTTAGGCCTTTGTATGGGCCACTTGCGCTCGGCCTACCTCTTGCTCATTCTCATACTCATGGTCGCTCGGCCTCTATATGGTCTACATGGGTGTCGATTCGCTTGATCTAGCTCATGCTCTTGCTCCTGCTCGCTTAGGCCTCTATATGGTCTGCTAGTCATGGTCTTCGATCAGGTTGCATAAAGGTAAGGTACAATTTTTTTTCTTTCTCTCCCGTTGTTGTGCCTTATCTATCATTCCATTTTTTCTATTTTCTGTGTATGAGGGGAGTAGGGTTGCATGTTGGGTCATGATGGATTGGGGTGGTCCGTGAGGATGCCACTAGAACTTCTACAGATCCAACTATTACATTACATGCTATATATTATTGCTCCACCCAATAGAGATCAGCTTGGTTGTAAGATTCCTCACCAACCCCTCAAGATGTCCAGTTTCTTCCCCTGTAATCAATCCCCTTTTCAGAATAATAAAAGATCTTGTTTCTACCTGTTTTGGCCTAGAGAGAGATAATTCAATTTTTAGGTATCTTTGGATGGAAAATTATCCCTTCTTATTAAAATAAATTTCCCCAAAACAGAAGTTTAAAAAGAAATTCCTAAGGTGCATTAGAAATAAATTATAATGTGCACAAAAGACCTTAGCCCTTAGCCTTGTTGGAATTAGGGTTGCAAGAAAGCACACAAAGCTTGGAGAAGAAGAAGCAAGAATGTACACAACACACTGTGTATTAGATTGTGTCAATGTACAAAGATAAGTTAGCCCTAGAATGATGGGTGTATATACAAGCCGGGGGAAAAGACCTCCTAAAAGGGAAAAAGTACCCCGGCAGTCCTAGGTGTGTTCACACACATCACTGCCTATATATATGGCAACAAATCCCCCCTGGGAGTGATGGTGTGAACGAGAGCTGGCACTCATGTATAGGGAAGTCCCATGCCCAAAGTAGATCAGTCCACAAAGGGGAGCAAGCCCAAAGCTTTGCACGCGGAAAGCTTCAAACTTCTCACGAGGAAGCGCCTTTGTGAAAAGATCGGCGAGGTTGTCCTGTGTTGGCACATATGCCAAGCTAATCTCTCCTGCTGAGAGTCTCTCCATTGCATAGTGGAATGCACTTCAATGTGCTTTGTGCGAGCATGAAAAACTAGGTCTCTTGCAACAACAACTGCCAATGCGCTCTGACTGTCACTAGACGTGGCAGACTCGTGTCCAATACCCAAGTAAGCCATAAGCCATCTGAGCCACACACACTCAACCGTAGCTGTGAAAGCTGCCATGTACTCAGCTTCACAACTACAAGTGGCCATAGTAGGTTGCTTCTTGCTCAACCAAGATATGCATGAGCTACCAAGCATGAAACAAAAACCACTTGTGGACACTCTTGTGTCATAGCAACCAGCCCAATATCTGAGTCCGAAAAAGCATGTAAATTTGGCGGCAATGATCCCCCCTGGGATAAAATAGCCCAAGATGTATGGTGCCACTCAAGTAGTGAAAGATGCATTTAACTGCCTTCCAATGCTAAGACCCTGGGCTATGCATAAACTTTCTGACCTGTGAGACTGCAAACTGAATGTCCGGCCTCGTAATGCATACATAAATGAGGCAACCAACAGCTGTCTGATAGAATGTGATATCAAAGTGATCTTCATCATCATGAAGACTCAACTTCAAACCTGTCTCCATTGGAGTAGCAATAGGCTTGCAGTCTTCAAGGCCAAATCTCCGCAACAATGTCTCAATATACTTTGTCTGACACAAAGCAATACCTCCATCACACTGCTTAAATTGTATCCCCAAATAATAATGCAAATGCCCCAAATCTGACATCTCAAAAGAGGCATTCAAATCAGCCTTAAAATCAGAAATATGACTCTCATTTGGTCCTCTGAGCAGCATGTCATCGACATAGAGAGCAATGATTAAATGTACATCATCCACACATTTAACATACAAAGTGCTTTCTGTTGGACTATTCTGAAAACCATGTGCAGTCAAATATGCATGTATCTTTTCATACCAAGCTCGTGGAGCTTGCTTTAAACCATATAAAGCCTTTTTCAACCTGCACACTTTGTTTTCATGCCCTCTTTGAACCAAACCACGAGGCTGCGATACATACACCTCCTCGTGCAAATCTCCATTCAAAGAACGCAGTCTTTATGTCCAACTGATGTATATTCCAACCATTATGAGCTGCCAATGCACAAATGCTATGAATGGTAGTCATACGACAAGTGGGAGCAAAGGTCTCATCAAAATCAATGCCCTTTTCTTGAGCATAACCCTTTGCAACAAGTCTAGCCTTATAGCGATCAACACTGCCATCTAGCTTTCGTTTCAACTTAAAAACCCACTTACATCGAATGACTTTTTTACCAATAGGCAAATCACACAAAGACCATGTATCATTCTTCATTATAGCATCATATTCACTTTACATTACAGCCAACCAATTTTTTGATTTTTGTGCCTTATCAAATGAAAGAGGTTCTTCCTCTTCACACATACTAGACACAGCCAAAGCATAACAATCTGATGCATAAGAGGCATGCTGAAAACCTGAACGAGTACGACTAGACATAGGTGCATCAATTTTACTATCACGCAAGGTTTGCACCAGCCATTTAGGCATACCTCTAGCCTGCTCATTTTCAGCCCTATCCTCATAAATTACATCCTGTAAATCTGCATTAGAAATAGGTTGATCAATGATGTCGTTTGAAATTTGCATAGGCTGAATATTTACCTCATTAGGACTTACATTTGAATTCCCACCTGTAAACAGAGGCAACAACGTATCAAATACATCCCGTGAGCTCACACCTGTCTCTTTGGTACATGATAACAAAGGCTGCACATCATCTTCCACAAAAACAACATCTCGACTTATCAAGATATGCTTTGACTGTGGATGATACAATCTGTAACCCTTGCTCTCAGCACCGTAACCAACAAAAATGCATTTGACAGCCTTATCATCCAATTTTCTATGTTGTTGCACAGGCTTTAAAGCATAGGCCAAGCAACCAAAGACACGCAAGTGACCAATAGAAGGCTTCTTGCCATGCCAAGCTTCATATGGAGTAATAGACTGCAAGGCCTTAGTGGGACACCTGTTGAGTACATATACAGCACACATCAAGCCAAAACGCATGTGGCAAAGTGTGGCTCTTGACCATACATCATGCCATCTCCATAAGTGACCTGTTTTTCCTCCTAGCAACACCATTTTGCTGAGGGGTATATGGCACTGTACATTGGTGTTTTATTCCACGACTAGCCAGAAATGCATCAAACTCTTTAGACATGTACTTCCCCCCTCGATCAGAACGGAGGGTGCCCACAATACAATTGGATACATTTTCAACCATAAGCAAAAACTATTTGAAGCACAAAAACACTTCGGACTTTGCCTTCAGTGGATATACCCATGTGTTGGAATTAGGGTTGCAAGAAAGCACACAAAGCTTGGAGAAGAAGAAGCAAGAATGCACACAACACAAAGTGTATAGGTTGTGTCAATGTACAAAAGATAAGTTAGCCCTAGAGTGATAGGCGTATGTACAAGCCGGGGAAAAAACCTCCTACAGATGGAAAAAGTGCCCCGGCGGTCCTAAGTGTGTTCACACACATCACTGCCTATATTTATATGGCAAAAAATCCCCCTTGGGAGTGATGGTGTGAACGAGAGCTGGCACTTATGTATAGGGGAGTGCCATGCCCGAAGTAGATCAGTCCACAAAGGGGAGCAAGCCCAAAGCTTTACGAAAAGCTTCAAACTTCTCACGAGGAAGCGCCTTTGTGAAAAGATCGGTGAGGTTGTCCTGTGTTGGCACATAGGCCAAGCTGATCTCTCCTACTGAGAGTCTCTCCCTGACATAGTGATAATGCACCTCAATGTGCTTTGTGCGAGCATGAAAAACTGGGTTTCTCGCAACTGCCAATGCGCTCTGACTGTCAGCAGTGAAGATAGAGGTGGCAGACTCCTGTCCAACACCCAAGTCAGCTATAAGCCGTCTGAGCCACACACACTCAACCGTAGCTGTGAAAGCTGCCCTGTACTCAGCTTCACAACTAGAAGTGGCCACAGTAGGTTGCTTCTTGCTCAACCAAGATATGCATGAGCTACCAAGCATGAAACAAAAACCACTTGTGGACACTCTTGTGTCATAGCAACCAGCCCAATCTGAGTCCGAAAAAGCATGTAAATCTGGCGACAACGATCCCCCCTTGGGATAAAACAACCCAAGATGTATGGTGCCACACTCAAGTAGCGAAAGATGCGTTTAACTGCCTTCCAATGTTGAGACCCTGGGCTATGCATAAACCTGCTCACCTGTGAGACTGCAAACTGAATGTCCGTCCTCGTAATGGATACATAAATGAGGCAACCAACAGCTGTCTGATAGAGTGTGACATCAAAGTGATCTCCAGCATCATGAAGACTCAACTTCAAACCTGTCTCCATTGGAGTAGCAATAGGCTTGCAGTCTTGAAGGCCAAATCTCCGCAACAATGTCTCAATATACTTTGTCTAACACAAAGCAATACCTCCATCACACTGCTTAAATTGTACCCCCAAATAATGATGCAAATGCCCCAAATCTGACATCTCAAAAGAGGCATTCAAATCAGCCTTAAAATCAGCAATATGGCTCTCATTTGGTCCTGTGAGTAGCATGTCATCGACATAGAGAGCAATGATTAGATGTACACCATCCACACGTTTAACATACAAAGTGTTTTCTGTTGGACTATTCTGAAACCCATGTGCAGTCAAATATGCATGTATCTTTTCATACCAAGCTCGTGGAGCTTGCTAAACCATATAAAGCCTTTTTCAACCTGCACACTTTGTTTTCCTGCCCTCTTTGAACAAAACCACGAGGCTGCGATACATACACCTCCTCATGCAAATCTCCATTCAAGAACGCAGTCTTTATGTTCAGCTGATGTACATTCCAACCATTATGAGCTGCCAATGTACAAATGCTATGAATGGTAGTCATACGACAAGTGGGAGCAAAGGTCTCATCAAAATCAATGCCCTTTTCTTGAGCATAACCCTTTGCAACAAGTCTAGCCTTATAGCGATCAACACTGCCATCTGGCTTTCGTTTCAACTTAAAAACCCACTTACATCCAATAGCCTTTTTACCAATAGGCAAATCACACAAAGACCATGTACCATTCTTCATTATAGCATCATATTCACTTTGCATTGTAGCCAACCAATTTTTTGATTTTTGTGCCTCATCAAATGAAAGAGGTTCTTCCTCTTCACACATACTAGACACAGCCAAAGCATAACAATCTGATGCATAAGAGGCATGCTGAAAACCTGAACGAGTATGACTAGATATAGGTGCATCAATTTTACTATCACGCAAGGTTTGCACCAGCCATTTAGGCATACCTCTAGCCTGCTCATTTTCAACCCTATCCTCATGAATTATATCCTGTAAATCTGCATCAGAAATAGGCTGATCTATGATGTCGTTTGAAATCTGCATAGGCTGAATATTTGCCTCATTAGGACTTACATTTGAATTCCCACCTGTAAATAGAGGCAACAACGTATTAAATACATCCCGTGAGCTCACACCTGTCCCTTTGGTACATGATAATAAAGGCTGCACAGCATCTTCCACAAAAACAACATCTCGACTTATCAAGATACGCTTTGACTGCGGATGATACAATCTGTAACCCTTGCTCTCAGCACTGTAACCAACAAAAATGCATTTGACAGCCTTATCATCCAATTTTCTGTATTGTTGCACAGGCACTAAAGCATAGGCCAAGCAACCAAAGACACGCAAGTGACCAATAGAAGGTTTCCTACCATGCCAAGCTTCATATGGAGTAATAGACTGCAAGGCCTTAGTGGGACACCTGTTGAGTACATATGCAGCACACATGATAGCCTCAAGCCAAAATGCATGTGGCAAAGCTTGGCTCTTGACCATACATCGTGCCATCTCCATAAGTGACCTGTTTTTTCTCTCAGCAACACCATTTTGCTGAGGGGTATACGGCACTGTACATTGGTGTTTTATCCCACGACTAGCCAGAAATGCATCAAACTCTTTAGACATGTACCCCCCCCCATCAAACTCTTTAGACATGTACTCCCCCCCTCGATCAGAATGGAGGGTGCCCACATTACAATTGGATACATTTTCAACCATAAGCAAAAACTCTTTGAAGCACAAAAACACTTCAGACTTTGCTTTTAGTGGATATACCCATGCATGCCTTGAGTAATCATCAATGAAAGTCACGAAGTACAAGTGTTTACCAAATGACGGAGTTTGCATAGGCCCACATACATCACTATGTACAAGTTGCAATTTGCGAGTGGCCTGCACAGAACCATCCTTTGGAAATGCAGAACGCTGCATTTTGCCCAAAATACAGCCTTCACAAACATGTTTCAATGGTGCCTCAAGAGGGGGCAATGAAGCAACCATATCAAATTTCTGCAAACGCAACAAACTAGCAAAGTTCAGATGACCAAAACGAGCATGCCATAGTTTTGCATCTAAAACTGCCTTTTCATCAGAAACTGCATTTGCTGAATCTTCCACACACTTGTCATAAGAATTGAGTCTATACAGCCCACGAAACAAGGTGCCAGATACAATAATCGTATCACCAAAAGTCAAATCATGAACTGTACATCTGTCATCCACAAATTTGACTACAAGTCCAAGTCTAGTAAGCGCAAAGACAGACAATAGATTCTTCTTTATCCTTGGCACATACAAAGCATCTGAAAGTGTGAAAGCGCTGCCATTTTGCAGACAGTAAGCATAATTTTACCAATGCCCTTCACTGGGTAAGAAGCATTATTGGCACATGTGACAGTATTCCCATTAGGGACAGCCTCAAGAGAAGTGAACATATCACGATACGAGGTAATGTGCTTTTTAGCACCACTGTCAAAATACCATACATGAGAGTCAACAAAAACTACCAAACATGCATCATGTACATATGGGTCATACTGGCAATACACGCTAAACGCCCATTCTGTATCCTGCACAACATTTGCAGAATCTGCATTTGTAGAAGCATCCGCTATTGTGGCTGCATTTGACTCTTTCTTCTTTGCCTCTTTAGCCTTTAGCTTAGGACAATTCTTAATAACATGATCATTTGCCTTACAATAGTTGCACCCGGTCTTTTTCTTGCCTTTATTAAGAGCCTTCTCAGATTTATTGTTGCTACCTGTGGAAGGAGAAAAAGTTGCAAACCTACTAATAGGAGAAGAAACAGTGGAAGGGGCTGCCTTACCACTTCTTCTCTGCTACTGGGCAGCCATAAATGCTTGATCAACTGCACGCTGCCTGGCCTTGTTTTGCCTGGACTGCGCTTCTTGCAAGAGCTTGTTGACTAAAGTATCATACTTGACAGCATCAGGTCTGTCCTCGGCAAGAAGTCTCCACGTGGAAGCAAAAGTCTGATATGTCTCAGGTAAAGCATCAAGAACAGTCTGCACAAAAGAATGATCAGGAATAATCTCACCTGCAGAAATCAACTATTCTTTGAGATCTTTAATCTCAGCAAGAAAAACATTCATGTCATCATCTTCCTGCATAGTCTTCAATTCTAGCTCTTTACGTAGGTAAGCGATTTTTGCCTCATTACGACCTGCATACAAACCAGCTAGAATATCCCAAGCTTGTTTTGCTGTTTTAGCTGAACGAATATGTGGGGTGATGTTACGTTTGACAGAAAGTGCAATCAAGGCATGAGCCTGCGCATCTTTACCATCCCAAAACAACGAGCTTGTTCAGCAGTGGGTAAAACAGCAGCAACAGTAGAGCTGCTAGAACCTGCAACATCCTCAACAGATTCTACATCCACAGAACCTGGACATACATCCATACCCTGCACAATGTTCCACACTCCTTTTGCAACCAAAACATGCTGCATCATGTATGCCCAAAGTGGGTAGTTGCTGTCTCCATCCAATTTGTCATCAGCAGATAACATGCAAAATACATCATTGTTGTTATCAGCCATGGCCACTGACTGAAACTGATGCAAAAGCTACCTGTAATGAAGCAAAGACTGAACAGAGAACAACTCGTGCTATGTAGCACAGTCCACAATAGAATATGTATGCCTGTTTTGTAGAAAATTGCACTGTCGAAATTTCTGCAGAAAATTACGAACACCTGTGCAGAACTTGAAATGCAAAAACGGAGCCCGAAACGACCTCAGATGCAAATTCTGAGAACGCACAGCCTTAGGAGCTTATTCGCAGCGTGTAGGGACCTACAAGCGCTCGTGAAAACTCACCTCAATCGGAGAATGTGAGTCCTGGGAGTAGCCCTGGGAGCCGATGCCTGCTCTGATACCAATTGTTGGAATTAGGGTTGCAAGAAAGCACACAAAGCTTGGAGAAGAAGAAGCAAGAATGCACACAACACAAAGTGTATTAGATTGTGTCAATGTACAAAAGATAAGTTAGCCCTAGAGTGATGGGTGTATGTACAAGCCGGGGAAAAAAACCTCCTAAAGAGGGAAAAAGTGCCCCGGCGGTCCTAAGTGTGTTCACACACATCACTGCCTATATATATATATGGCAACACCATGCATGCCTTGAGTAATCATCAATGAAAGTCACGAAGTACAAGTGTTTACCAAATGACGGAGTTTGCATAGGCCCACATACATCACTATTTACAAGTTGCAATTTGCAAGTGGCCCGCACAGAACCATCCTTTGGAAACACAGAACGCTGAATTTTGCCCAAAATACAGCCTTCACAAACATGTTTTAATGGTGCCTCAAGAGGGGGCAATGAAGCAACCATATCAAATTTCTGCAAACGCAGCAAACTAGCAAAGTTTAGATGACCAAAACGAGCATGCCATAGTTTTGCATCTGAAACTACCTTTTCATCAGAAACTGCATTTGCTGAATCTTCCACACACTCGTCATAAGAATTGAGCCTATACAGCCCACGAAACAAGGTGCCAGATGCAATAATCATATCACCAGAAGTCAAATCATGAACTGTACATCTATCATCCACAAATTTGACTACAAGTCCAAGTCTAGCAAGCACAGAGACAGACAATAGATTCTTCTTTATCCCTGGCACATACAAAGCATCTGAAAGTGTGAAAGCATTGCCATTTGTAGCAGTAAGCATAATTTTACCAATGCCCTTCACTGTGTAAGAAGAATTATTGGCACATGTGACAGTATTCCCATTAGGGACAGCCTCAAGACAAGTGAACATATCACGATGCTAGGTAATGTGCTTTGTAGCACCACTGTCAAAATACCATACATCAGAGTCAACAGAAACTGCCAAACATGCATCATGTACAGATGGGTCATACTGGCAATACACGCTAAACGCCCATTCTGTATCGGGCACAACATTTGTAAAATCTGCATTTGTAGAAGCATCCGCTATTGTGGCTGCAATCGACTCTTTCTTCTTTGCCTCTTTAGCCTTTAGCTTAGGGCAATTCTTAATGACATGATCAGTTGCCTTACAATAGTTGCACCTGATCTTTTTCTTGCCTTTATCAAGAGCCTTCTCAGACCTATTGTCGCTACCTGTGGAAGGATAAGAAGTTGTAGACCTACTAATAGGAGAAGAAATAGTGGAAGGGGCTACCTTACCACTTCTTCTCTGCTCGGCAGCAACAAATGCCTGATCAACTGCACGCTGCCTACTACTAGCCCTGTTTTGCCTGGACTGCCCTTCTTGCAAGAGCTTGTTGACTAAAGTATCATACTTGATAACATCAGGTCTATCCTCAGTAACAAGTCTCCACATGGAAGCAAAATTTTGATATGACTCAGGTAAAGCATCAAGAACAGTCTGCACAAGAGAATGATTAGGAATAATCTCACCTGCAGAAATCAACTGTTCCTTGAGATCTTTAATCTCAACAAGAAAAACATTCATGTCATCATTTTCGTGCATAATCCTCGATTGAGGTAAGCTTTCAGATTTGTTGCCATATATATAGGCAGTGGTGTGTAAACACACCTAGGGCCTTCGGGGAACTTTTTTCCTTTTTAGGAGGTTTTTTCCCCCGGCTTGTATATACGCCCATCATTCTAGGGCTAACTTATCTTTGACATTGACACAATCTAATACACTGTGTGTTGTGTGCATTCTTGCTTCTTCTTCTCCAAGGTTTGTGTGCTTTCCTGTAACCCTAATTCCAACAATTGGTATCAGAGCAGGCATCGGCTCCCAGGGCTACGCCGCTAGCACCCTCCGACTCACGTTCTCCAATTGAGGTGAGCTTTCACGAGACGAGCACTTGCAGGTCCCTATACTCTGCAAATTAGCCCATAGGGTTTCGCGTTCTCAGAAATTGCATCTGAGGTTGTTTTGGGCTCCGTTTTTGCATTACAAGTTCTTGACAGGTGTTTTTCATCATTTTGTGCAAAAATTTTGACAGTGTAGTTTTCTGCAAAATAGGCATATGTATTCTATTATGGACCGTGCTACATAGCACGAGTTGTTTTCTGTTCAGTCTTTGCTTCATTAGAGGTAGCTTTTGCATTAGTTTCAGTCAATGGGTGGCCATGGCTGATAACAGTAATGATGTATTTGGCATGTTGTTTGCTGTTTGCTGATGACAAATTAGATGGAGACAGCAACTACCCACTTTGGGCATACATGATGCAGCATGTTTTGGTTGCAAAAGGAGTGTGGAACATTGTGCAAGGTATGGATGTATGTCTAGGTTCTATGGATGTAGGATGTGTTGAGGTTATAGGTTCTAGCAGCTCTACTGTTGCTGCTGTTTTACACACTACTGAACAAGCTCGTTTTAGGATGGTAAAGATCTGCAGGCTCATGCCTTGATTGCACTTTCTGTCAAACGTAACATCACTCCATATATTCGTTTAGCTAAAATAGTAAAACCGACTTGGGATATTCTAGCTGGTTTGTATGCAGGTCGTAACGAGGCAAAAATCTCTTACCTACGTAAAGAGCTAGAATCGAAGATTATGCAGGAAGATGATGACATGAATGTTTTTCTTGCTGAGATTAAAGATCTCAAGGAACAGTTGATTTCTACATGTGAGATTATTCCTGATCATTCTCTTGTGCAGACTGTTCTTGATGCTTTACCTGAGTCATATCAGACTTTTGCTTCCACATGGAGACTTGTTACTGAGGACAGACTTGATGTTGTCAAGTATGATACTTTAGTCAACAAGCTCTTGCAAGAAGCGTAGTCCAGGCAAAACAGGGCTAGGCAACGTGCAATTGATCATGCATTTGTTGACTAAAGTATCATACTTGACAACATCAGGTCTGTCCTCAGTAACAAGTCTCCATGTGGAAGCAAAAGTCTGATATAACTCAGGTAAAGCATCAAGGTCTGCAGGTGAGATTATTAAGGGTCCAGATTTTCTAAAAATTTTGGATTAAGGTTCTTATGGACCAATAAGATTAATCCAAATGTAAGGAGGAGATAAATTGAAGAATAAAAGAAACCCCCCCCCCCCCCGCCCCCAAAAATGAGTTAATGCTCACATAAGATGCAGAGTGGACTAAGGACCAAAGAAAACAATTTAAAAATTTGAATTTTGACACCTCAGAGTGGGGATCTCCCCTCATGAAGGAGGCACCTTTTTTCTCATCATTACCCCCAATTTTTAATTAATAAAATCAAATATTTCATCTCTCCTCTCTCCTATTTCAAAACTAGATCCAAAAAGTAAGCTGAACTGACCCAAAAATGGTCAAAAATTGACCAAACTGATCTGGAAAATTCTAGAATCAATTTGCTTGGTTATATAGAGACTCACTTTTTCCTATAAATAGAAGCCTCCCCCTTTGTAAAAGCTGAATGGTGTTTATGCACTGTTACTCTACTCCTGTTCTGAGCCATCTACATTGAATTTCTTAATAATTCAATTGTTTTTGGCCTAATCCTCTCCAAAGTGAATTGGTGGCCACTCTTGCTTCAAACAAGAGTAGAACCCTCAATCCCTCAAGCCAAAGGAGAGCTTACAAGCTCCATGTAAGCTAATTTTCTTACTTGTTTAACTTTAAATCTATGTTTTTCTTTATTTTTATATTTTATAGTTGATTGAATTAAATTCAAATGGTATGCCTTTGAGGAAAAGGCCACCCCCTTCTCTTCTTTACATTCCAGCCTTTCTTAATCCTAGAAAGATTAGCTAAGGGATTAATTAAACTCTTCTTATTGTTTACTCTCTTGAATTTAGAAAATTGTGTAGATTAGAGTTTTATAAATCTAATTTGAGTTAATTTGAGCTAATTTGAGGTAATTTAAGTTAAATAAAGAATGATAAAAATGAGAAATGGTCAGCCATACAAAGGAGGTTATGGCAAAATTTTTCAAAATTTTGTGGAAAAGAAAGTTTGTTTTTATGTTATTCAAAAAGAGTAATTCCCACCATTTTTGCATCTAAAAGAAATATTCTAATTACTCCATGTACATATTCACCTATGAATATGCATGGATATCAGTGATATTAATTATTAAACTTAATTTCTATGCATAGAAAGATGCATAATGGAAATTTTTTTATTATAAAAGTGTTATTCTCATTAAATTTGATTTCTATGCATAGAAAGATGCATAATGGAAATTTTTTTATTATAAAAGTGTTATTCTCATTAAATTTGATTTCTATGCATAAAAAGATGCATAATGGAAATTTTTTATTATAAAAGTGCTATTCTCATTAAATTTGATTTCTATGCATAGAAAGATGCATAATAGAATTTTTTTTAGATTTCTATGCATAGAAAGATGCATAATGGTAATTTTTTTATTATAAAAGTGTTGTTCTTAATAAATTTGATTTTTATGCATAGAAAGATGCATAATGGAAATTTTTTTATTATAAAAGTGTTATTCTCATTAAATTTGATTTTTATGCATAGAAAGATACATAATGCAAATTTTTTTATTATAAAAGTATTATTCTCATTAAATTTGATTTTTATACATAGAAAGATGCATAATGGAAATTTTTTTATTATAAAAGTGCTATTCTCATTAAATTTGATTTTTATGCATAGAAAGATGCATAATGGAATTTTTTTTATTATAAAAGTGTTGTTCTCATTAAATTCGATTTTTATGCATAGAAAGATGCATAATGAAAATTTTTATTATTATAAAAATGTTATTCTTATTTAATTTAATTTCTATGCATAGAAAGATGCATAATAAAAATTTTTTATTAAAAGTGTTATTCTCATTAAATTTAATTTCTATGCATATAAAGATGCATTATGGAAACTTTTTTATTATAAAAGTGGTATTCTCATTAAACTTGATTTTTATGCATAGAAAGATGCATAATAGAATTTTTTTATTATAAAAGTGTTATTCTCATTGAAATTGATTTTTTTGCATAACGAAATTCTTTTTATTTTTAAAGTGTTATTCCTATCAAATTTGATTTTATGCATAAATAGATGCATAAAAAGATTTTTTGTATAAAAGTGTTATTCCCATTGAAGTCGATTTTTATGCATAAATAGATGCATAAAGAATTTTTATATCAAAATTAGAATTCTCTTAAATTCTATGAGTATTTGATAAATGAATAAATAAATACTCCAAGAGAGAAATTTCTATCGTTTTATATTCTCAGGGATTGTAAAAAGAAAATTCAAGAAATCTATCGAGATCAAAATATTCAGATAAATTATTAATTTATTCCTCATTGGAATTCATAACTAATTTAGAAATCAGTTAAGTGAATATTCAAAGAAGGAAATTTAGTAAAATAGTACTAAATTATCAAACCTTTTCAAGAAAGATAGTTCAGGAAAAATCTTATCCGACTCGAACCTTGAATCAAACTATGACCAAGACCAAACTCTTTTGTCAGTGTCGAGAAAAGAAGGTGTGATCAGTTTAGAAAAATACTCTCAAAACTCCCGCCAAATCTAAAACTAAGTTTGAGACCCTTCGAATTGATCTGTGGATCAAGGTTACAGAATTTGAGGAATTTTGGTATGAAATTCAGAATTCCGTTCAAGAAGTTTTGGAGATACTAATTCAAGAAATACTCCTTGTATTCAAAAGAAAATCAAACTGAAAACTTGCATAGAAACCCTATTTTCTTAAAGGACTGTCTTACGCCAAAATGCTGGACGGAGCATTTGGTATATGTTTTTCTAAGGGAAGTTCGGTTGTTGCAGCTGGCGGGGAGTGTTCAAGGGACAGCTCACGCGGCAAAGCTTACCCAGGTCTTGACCAGCCTCGGTATGGTTGAAAAATGATGCGCTTCCGGTACAATGGACGAGGGCCGACGAAGCGGTCCCTAAGTGAAGTGCCAGGACACCTAAGGAGGATCCTGGAGGGTTATGTGGTTCTCTGGAGGGTGAAGTATTCACGTCAATACCAATCAACGTGAGAGACTCAGACAAAATATCTCGCTAGCCATGATCTTTATAAGGCTACGAATTATTCATTATGTGCAACTCTATAATCACTCACCCCTTTAGAATTTCTTGCCGTATTTTTAGACTTCTTAACCACTTTATTCCTAGGAGTAGAATTACAGCACCATTATCAATGATGAATTGTGTATATCATAGCATGCCTCCATCGCAGTATCGCCTTTTTATACGTACGCAATTGAGGCGGTGACTTTTGGAGCCGAGACGCTCTATGTATATATCAAAAACTTTTGATAAATGATGTTTTGCAAAAGATTCCAAATTGTTTTCGTGGTTGTGAATATTGGTTAATAAAATTATCAGAGTGAATCTTGTTTTCAAGAATTATGATGGAATATTTATTTGTTTAAGAAATAAATATCAAAAATTAAATAGTCATAAATCTGATGACAAAGTTAAGTTGACAAAAATATCATTTTGTCAGAATCATGAGGCACGTGGCCCGTGCGGCTAGACAGTTGGATCCTCTTACCGATGAATGAAGACGATGAATGAAGAGTTAGATCCGAACGTTCATAAAGCCATGCATTGATCCCAACCTGGTCCCTTCAAGGGTGAAGGGGAACAGTTAGGAGAAGTAGTGGGAAAATGGATTGAGGAAATGGAAGAGTATTTTGATGTAACCGGTTAACGAGAGGAGCAAGATGGCTCTCGCCAGATTGAAAATTGTGGAGGTGGCCAGGGTCGCATGGAGGAACCATTGCGAGACAAACTATCTCAACCGAAATACCCAGACCTGGTCAGATCTTAAAGCCTACCTCTCAGGAAGATGTTCTGTCCTTCGGGCTTCTTGGAAACCAAAATGAATAAGTTCTTGGAACTGAAGTAGGATAGCCAGTCGATTGAAGAATATCATCAGGCATTTGCCCTTCTCCTCAAATATTCTCCACTTTTGGATGAAGAGCAGCTGCTGCTGCTGATAGCCAGATTCATTCGAGGGATGAACAAGCCATTGGACACTTTAGTGAAAAATGCCAATCCAATCTCAATGGCTGAAGCTGTGAGAATGGCAAAGGACTTTGCCAAAGCATTTGTTGTTAAGGTCCCGAAGCCTGCACCCTCAAACTGTAAAAGGTCCCAAACCCCAGGAAGTGCTTCAAACTTTCCACCCCCAAAGAGGCAGCAAGGCCCTAATCAGAATCAAGATGCTAGGAAATTCAAAAGTGAAGGAAGACCCTTCCCTCTCAGAACACTTTCTCACGAGCCCCACCACTTTCAAGGATTCAGAGGGAAGGAAGACCCTTCCCTCTCAGAACACTTTCTCATGAGCCCCACCACTTTCAAGGATTCAGAGGGATGAGCTTAGTAGTGAGAACAGGTGTTTTGGGTGTCAGGGTTTCGGTCACCAGCTTAAAGACTTCCCGACTCCTGCCATATCAAGAGGACAGAAAAGCCAAGGACCCAAAGTGCAAAGACGAGTCCCTTTGTATCAGTCAAATCAGGGTCCATTCGTCAAAATTAGGGCAATCCCAGGAGGACTCCAGCTTGCCAGAGTAGTCTCAGAACTCCCTCCTAGAGGCAGTACTCATTCATTTATTTCCCCAAGATGCTTGCATAAGCTAGTCTTAGAACTGAAATAAGGGAAACCTATGCAAGTTGAATTGGCCACCAGTGGGAAGATTCTTTTCACTCACCCCATGAGACAGATCGTATTCAGTTTAATCTAGATGGGAATGTAACTGACTGCCAGTTCAGAGTCTTACCTTTGGGAGTTTTCGATGGAATCCTTGGAATGGATTGGCTCCACAAAAATCAAGCTGACACTCACTGTCACAATGGAACCATTTCCTTCAATGACCTTCACGGGAACAAAGTTCAAGGAACTCGAGTTTTCGGATCCCCAGATTTGCAATTAGTAAAAGCTTCTAAGTTACTGAAAGGACTTAGAAAGAGGCAGCTCATTTATGTTGTCAAAATGAATCCAGTAGACACAAAGTTAAAGGCTAAATAACCAGAATGGTTGAGTGTGATGATTTATTCCTAGCAGAGCTAACTGAGATGCCTCCAATTCGGGAAGTAGATCATGAGATAGAATTGACCCCTAGAGCTCAGCCAATAGCCCAGCGCACGTACAAAATGCCAGTCCCTGAAGCCATTGAACTTAACAAATAGCTTAGGTAGCTGTTAGAACAAGGGTTTGTAAGACCCAGTGTTTAACCTTAGAGAGCGCAATTCTCTTTCAAAAAAAGAAGGATGGAACGTAAAGGCTCTGTGTGGATTACAGAGGTCTCAATCAGGACAGTTAAGAAAAAGTATCCTATCCCCCGAATTGATGAGCTTCTGGATAGGCTAAATGGAGCCCAGATCTCTCACAAAGATAGATCTCAAATCAGGGTATTACCAAATCAAGATTAATGAGTAAGATATCTCGAAGACAATCATCAATACTCGCTATGGGCACTATGAATTTACTGTCATGCTGTTTGGATTGACAAATGCCCCAGCTACATTCAATCGCCTAATGCATGACATTCTCAGAGAATAGTTAGATGATTTTGTTCTTGTTTTCTTTGATGATATTCTGATTTACTCAAAGAATGCAGCTGACCACCATGAAGCTCACATCCGTAAAGTTCTTGAGATTCTAAGGAAGCACCAACTCTTTGCACAAAAGAGCAAATGCACTTTCTCTGTCGAGAGACCATGTTGAATACTTGGCTTTTTGGTATCCAAAGACGAAATTTCTCTAGATTTCGCAAAAGTCCAAGCAGTCATAGATTGGCCTGAACCAAAGAAAGTGAAAGAAGTCAAGGTATTCTTGGGATTAACTGGTTGGTATAGAATTTTTATACCTAAGTATGCTCTCATAGCTTCCTCCCTGACTAATCTTCTCACAAGAAGAATACCCCATTTCAATGGTCTGCCAGGTGTCAGAGTGCTTTTGATAAGCTAAAGACCGCCTTGGTAACCAATCCCGTTCTGAAGTTGCCAAATTTCTCTCTACCCTTTAAGGTAGTAATTGATGCCAGTGGTTTTGCCCTAGAAGGTGCACTCATGCAGGAAGGTCATGTAGTGGCCTATGAATCCCGAAAACTCAGAAAGCATGAGAGAAATTATGCTGTCCATGACCTGGAGCTACTTTCAGTATTCTATGCCCTGAATTTATGGAGACATTACCTACTAGGTCAAAGATTCACTTTGATGAACAGATCATCAGAGCTTAAAGTGGATCTTCAGTCAGAAGGATCTCAACATGCGCCAAAGAAGGTGGATGCAGACCCTGCAGGAATTTGATTTTGAAATCAAGTACCACCCAGGCAAAGAAAATGTGGTAGCAGATACCCTCCGTAGAAAAGCCTCCTTGCGTGCAATCACAGTGGTATCAAATCCATTGATTAATGAAGCAAGAGAGAAGATCATGCAGGATAGATTCTTTGGCTCTATTGCTACCCTACTTATGCAGGAAAGCAAAACTCCTCAGGAGTTGAACCGAGTTCAAGGGTACAGCGTGGATAAAGGAATTATGTATTATAATAGCATGCTATGCATTCCCAAAATGATGAGGGAACTAAGGGTCAAATTCTAAATGAAGCCCATGATAGCCTTATAGCAGGACATCGAGGTTTCATCAAGACCTACATGTCTGTAAAGAAAAGCTTCTTTTGGCCTAGACTAAAAAAGGATGTACTTAATCATGTACATCAATGCCTGATATGTCACAAAGTCAAAGACGAGAGAGTAAAAATGCATGGGAAGTTACATCCATTAGACATCCCCCAGATGAAGTGAGAATGTATCAGTATGGATTTTATTACAACACTACCTTCAGTGCAATCAGGTTACAACTCCATCTTCGTGGTAGTTGACAGACTAACCAAAGTTTCCCATCTGATTCCAGTAAAAGAAACCTACACTGCAGTAGATGTGGCCAGAGTGTTCCTCAAGTAAATCTTCAGATTGCATGGCCTACCCCTAGGAGAATAGTAAGTGATCGAGATCCCAAATTCACGTCAAGATTTTGGACTACATTCTTTGAAGCAGTAGGAGCTTTCTCAACACAGCTTACCACCCTAAGACCGATGGTCAAACAGAAAGGGTGAACCAAGTAATTGAAGATATAATTTGGTCATGCTGTGGGGCAGGGAACCTAAGAAGTGGCTAAGCTATCTGCACCTAGTCGAATTTGCCTACAATGCTTCTTATGAATGAAGTATCGGGATGAGCCCCTTCAAAGCTCTGTATGGACAAGACTGCCTAACACCATTAACTTGGTCCGACCCATTGATTAGGGTCGAGATGTCCAGACAGATGCTTGACGACATGGAGCAGCAGATGCAGTCAATCCGCAAGGATATAAAAGCTACCCAGGATAGACAGAAGCAGTATGCAGACAAGAAGAGGTCAGATAGAAAATTCAAAGAAGCAGACATGGTCTTCATTCGAGTACGCCCCAAAAGAAGTTCTCTATCTCTTGGGAAGTACAAGAAGTTATCCCCTAGATACTGTGGGCCATATCTGATTACAAAGAAAGTAGGTGACTTAGCCTATGAACTTCTTCTGCCTCCTCATCTCAAAGTACATAATGTATTTCATGTCAGCCTACTTAAGAAGTATGTACCGAGCCGGAATCATGTGCTTAATGATGAACTCTTAACTTCTTCAACCGAAGGGCAGATGGAACTCCAACTTGAAGAAATCCGGTTATAACGAGAGGAGCAAGATGGCTCACACCAGATTGAAAATTATGGAAACGGCCAGGGTCGTATGGAGGAACCATTGCGAGACAATCCGTCTCGACTGAAATACCCAGACCTGGTCAAATCTTAAAGCTTACCTCAGGAAGAGGTTCTGTCCTCTAAGCTTCCTAGAAACCAAAATGAATGAGTTCTTGGAACTGAAGCAGGATAGCCGGACGATTGAAGAATACCATCAGGCATTTGCCCTTCTCCTCAAATATTCTCCACCTTTGGATGAAGAGCAGTTGATGGCCAGATTCATTCGAGGGATGAACGAGCCATTGGGTGAAAAGTGCCAAACCAGTCTCAATGGTGGCTGAAGCTGTCAGAATGGCAAAGGACTTTGCCAAAGCATTTGTTGTTAAGGTCCCGCCGAAGCCTGCACCCTCAAACTTTAAAAGGTTCCAAACCCCGTGGAAGTGCTTCAAACTTTCCACCCCCAAAGAGGCAGCAAGGTCCTAATCAGAATCAAGATGCTGGGAAATTCAGAAGTGAAGACCCTTCGCTCAGAACATTTTCTCAGGAGCCCCACCTCTTTCAAGGATTCACAGGGTTGAGCTTAGAAGTGAGAACACGTGTTTTGGGTGTTAGGGTTTTGATCACTAGCTTAAAGTTTGCCCGACTTCTACCATGTCAAGAGGACAGGGAAATCAAGGACCCAGAGTGTAGAGACCAGTCCCTTCGTATCAGTCAAATCAGGGTTCATCTCGCCAAAATCAGGGCATCCCCAGGAGGACTCTAGCTCAGCCATCTGCCTCTATTTTCAGAGTAGTCTCAGAACACTCTCCCAGAACAACTAGGGTAACCAAGGGTTCGTCTCGCCAAAATCAGGGCATCCCCAGGAGGACTTTAGCTCAGCCATCTGCCTCTATTTTCAGAGTAGTCTCAGAACTCCCTCCCAGAACAACTAGGGTAACCAAAGAGACAGAGCTCCGCCCCAATCTGCAGAGCAGTCAGAGCAGTTACGATAGCAGAAGTAGTGGAAGAGGAAAGAGGTCAGATTTATGCCGCAATTGAAAACCAAGGGCCAAATCGTCAATTCTCTGACATCCATGCTTCAGCTGAGTATAAGGGTAAGGCATTCAAGCTTTTGATTGATTCAGGCAGTACTCATTCATTTATTTCCCTAGGATGCTTGCATAAGCTAGTCTTAGAACAAAAATCAGGGAAACATATGCAAGTTAAATTGCCCAGTGGAAAGATTCTTTTCACTCACCACCATAAGACAGATCGTATTCAGTTTAATCTAGATGAAAATGTAACAAACTGCCAGTTCAGAGTCTTACCTTTGGGAGTTTTCAATGGAATCCTTCGAATGGATTGGCTCCACAAAAATCAAGCTGGCATTCACTGTCACAATGGAACCATTTCCTTCGATGACTTTCATGGGAACAAAGTTCAAGGAACTAGAGTTTCCAGATCCCTAGATATGCATTTAGTAAAAGCTTCTAGGTTACAGAAAGGACTTAGAAAGAGGTAGCTCATTTATGTTGTCAAAATGAATCCGGTAAACACAAAGTTAAAGGCTAAAGAACCAGAATGGTTAAGTGAGTATGATGATTTATTCCCAGCAGAGCTAAGTGAGATGCCTCCAATTCGGGAGAAGTAGATCATGAGATAGAATTGACCCCCGGAGCTCAACCCCCAGTAGCCTAGCGCACGTACAAAATGCCAGTCTCCCTGAAGCCATTGAACTCAAGGAACAGCTTAGGCAACTGTTAGAACAAGGGTTTGTAAGACCCAGTGTTTCACCTTGGGGAGTGCCAATTTTCCAGAAAAAGAAGGATGGAACGTTAAGGCTCTGTGTGGATTACAGAGGTCTCAATCTGCTTTCTGATAGTTAAGAATAAGTATCCTATCCCCTGAATTGATGACCTTCTAGACAAGCTAAATGGAGCCCAGATCTTCACAAAGATAGATCTCAAATCAGGGTATTACTAGATGAAGATTAATGAGCAAGATATCCCGAAGATGACCGTCAATACTCGCTATGGGCACTATGAATTTACTGTCATATCGTTTGGATTGACAAATTCCCCAACTACATTCAATCGCCTAATGCAGAACATTCTCAGAGAATAGTTGGATGATTTTGTTCTTGTTTTCTTTGTGAGATAAAAAACAGGTAGAGGGAGAGGAGACACACACACGGGAGCAAACCCTAATGTATATTAAAAACCCTAACCATAGAGGGAAGCCATCTCCCTTCTCACACAATGCATAAAGCCCTAATCCATAACACACACTATGTGTTGTGTCCACACACAGCTAACCCTAGCTAATGCCCACACACTATGACCAGCTCGACGCGGTCATTTATGTCTCACACATGCTGCTACCTAACATGCCAGCATATAGTGCAACTGGCACAAGCTGACATCGAGCTTGAATCTCAATAGTCCCTCTCAAGCTCATGATGTACTACCATAGATGAAGATGTAGATGAGCTTGGGCTATCAAAGCTCTCAACACTCCCCCTCAAGCTCATCCCACGTACTCCCAACATAGTACGGAAGTACTCAAATCTCCCTGCTAAGTGGCTTTGTAAAGATGTCGGCCACCTGCTCTTTAGTCTTCACATACTGCAAATCCACTGTACCATCCAGCACTTTCTCTCTGACAAAATGATAGTGGACCTCTATGTGTTTGGTCCGTGCATGAAAAACAGGATCCTTGGCCAACTGTATGCTGCTCATGTTGTCACAATGAATGAAAACCTTGCCATCAATAGGCTCACCCAAAACAGCTAAGAGACTCTTTAACCATACTCCTTCACATGTAGCAATGGTTGCACCCCTGTATTCAGCCTCCTCTATACTAGATAAAGCAACACTAGGTTGCTTTTTGCTACTCCAACTCACCACTGCACTTCCAAATGTAAAGGCATAACCACTAGTAGACCTCCTGTCATACAAGCTACCTGCCCAATCTCAGTCTATGTAGCCATGTACATCCAAGCCTTTACCACGCTCATAAAGAAGACCATAATGTGCAGTGGTCTTTACATATCACATAATGCGTCTCACTGCATCCAAATGAGGTTTTTTGGGGCTTTGCATGAATTGGCTTACTAGCCCCACAGCATAACTGAGATCCGGGCGTGTGATAGTCATGTAAATAAGACTGCCAACCATCTTTCTATACATAGATGGATCATCCAACTCCTCACCAAAATCAGCCTCCTGCAGCTTTACATTTTGCTCCAAAGGTGTACTCATTGGCTTGCACCCTGTCATCCCATATTTTCCCAACATATCCAAAGCATATTGGCGTTGCACTAACCATGTACCTGCATGGTCTTTGATCACTTCAATCCCAAGAAAGTATCTCAATTCACCCAAGTCTTTCATGTCAAACTGCCCACTCAATGCCTTCTTGACATGCATAACATCTGTAGCATGATCTCCTGTGACAATCAAGTCATCCACATAGATGACAAGTAAGACAATCCCATGATCTATTTTCTTCACATAGAGTGAAGAATCTGCTGAAGAAACCTGAAATCCAAGGGAGATAAGATATCGGCTTATCTTATCACTCCAAGCACGAGGTGCTTGCTTCAAACCATATAATGCTTTCTTTAATTTGCATACATGAGTGGGATATGTACATATCCTTCTAGTTGTGCCATATAAACTTCCTCTTGTAGATCACCATTTAGAAATGCATTTTTCACATCCATTTGATGCATTTTCCAACCTTTTGCTACGGTAGCCATAGCAATGACTACTCTCATTGTTCCCATCTTTGCAACTGGACTAAATGTTTCATCATAGTCCAAGCCTTGGGTTTGTGTATAACCCTTAGCTACCAATCACGCTTTATGGCGCTCAACAGAACCATTTGACTTGCATTTCACTTTGTAAACCCATTTGCAACCAATGACATTTTTGCCTTGTGGTAAGGCAACCAAATCCCATGTTTCATTATGAACCAATGCGTCTATCTCAACATCCATTGCCTTCTCCCATACATGCTTCCCAATAGCTTCTGTATAGCATGTAGGTTCCACATGCTTCACCAAAGAGGTCATATATGCGTAATGCATAGCAAAGTCACGATATGTCAACCTGTCAACTGGATACCTGACCCTTTGGGATCTCCACAATGCATGCGGATCACTCTAAACACCTGTCACTCTAGCATGTGGAGACACATATCTATCCTACCTTGCACCAGGTGTGCGTAAGACTCGTATGCCAAGTTCCTCATCCAAACTCTCTGAACTTGACAACTCATAACCTGTAATGCCAATTCCTTCAATTTTCTTTTTCCCTTTATCCACAGCACTACTCCTAGTGCTCACACTCTCATGTCTCAAGCGTCCTGAGACCATGGAAGTATAGTGCTACTCTCAGACTCTGCTGGCCCAGACATAGAAATAGAACTTGCTCGTGGCAAGTTCACATGCACATCAGCATCAAGGGAATCAATGACACCCTCATCCTTTTCTTTGTACCAACTAGCAAGTTCATCAAACACCACATCTCGTGAGATAACCACTTGCCTAGTTTATGGATTGTAACATTTATATGCCTTGCAATCCTGTGCATAACCAAAAAACACACACTTTTCTGCCTTAGGATCCAACTTCCTCCTCCTCTCGTCAGGCACATGTACATAAGCTATGCAACCAAACACTTTGAGGTATCCAATGTCTGGCCTAAAACCTGTAAGCCACATCTCTGGCGTACTTCCATGTATGGCTGCTGTGGGTGTCTTATTAAGTACATACACCGCGGTGGCACATGCTTCTGCCCAATAATATTCTGGCATGCTCTTTTCATTGAGCATTGCCTTGGCCACATCACAAATGACTTTATTCTTCCTCTCAGCAACACCGTTTTGCTAAGGTGTGTACCTGCAAGTTAACTGCCTTCTTATGCCATGCTTTCTCTCAAGAAATGCTCAAAAGCATGTGAGGTGTATTCACCACCTCCATCTGTCCTCAAACATTTTATCCAAGAGCCATATTGCTTCTCTACGAAAGCTTTGAAGTCCATAAACTTTCCCAACACTTAAATCCAAGTCATTCTGCTGAAATCATCAATGAATGTCACGTAATACAAGATGCCTTTAATGGATGGGTTTTGTGCAGGACCCCATACATCGCTATGAACTATCTCAAGTGGCCTGTTACTCCTATCGCCTTCTTTAGGAAATGGCAACCTCGCCTACTTTCCAAACTGACAGGCATCACAAACATGCATATTCCCATCATACTTGAATCTAGGCAGCCCACTAACAATGCCTCTTGCCTACATGTTCTTTAACCTTTGTATGTTCACATGTCCAATCCTTTTATGCCACATGTCAATGTACTGTACCACATTTTGGCTTTTAGAGAACATGGCTGATTTCAACTCAGGAATCCCAGCATCCAACTTAAATAACCTGCCTTCTTTCTTGCCTTCGGCAATGACTACATCCATTTTTGAAATCCTCAACAACGAAGCAACCATACTCGTTGAAATGAAGTAATAGAAGGCACATACAAGACATCTGCCACCATAGACTTTGTTTCACCATTGTGCATAACCAATGGTACACTTCCAACATGTGTGATAGCATGTTGGGTATATCATCTCCTATCTCCACATAGCCTTTCACATCCATAGGCTTCATATGCTCAAACCATTCGCCATGACAAGTCATATGGTTTGATGCTCCAGAGTCCATATACCAAGTGTCATCACTTTCACCATTCGTATCATAGATCCCACAACATGTTTCATGGCAAACAAGTGATTTGCGCTGCCATCATTACTACTTGATGCATAATTTCCACCATGTTGTGCATAATGTCCACCATGTTGTGCTCTACCCCCTCTCAAATTATTTTGTTTGCAAAAACAATCACGTGCCATATGACCGAATTTCCCACAGTAATAGCATTCCACATTTTGCATAGATGTTTGTTGGCCTTGCTAACGTCCTCTACCACACGAGGATTACCTCTGCCTCTCTGAGGTGTATATCCACCACGACCACCTCTAGCACCATATGTAGGCTGAAAATTCTATTGTGGTGACCTGTCCTACCATCCACGACCATTACCACGGCCACGTGATGCAAATCTCCCCCTGCCTCTAAATCACCTTTGTGAATAGAAAGCCTGATTTCTGCCATTATCATCATGGCTAGTAGATGCATCATGAAAAGAGTCACTGAGTTTGATTTCCTCAACAAGCAAGAGTGAAACCAACTCATTAAAATCTAGTAAACCTATACTCCGAACCAAGATGGATGTATCAAAAGACTTATACTCCTTGCCAAGACCACGCAAGGTAATGTCTACCAAATCATCATCAAGCATGGGGGCATTGATTGTTGCCAATGCATCTGCATACTTCTTTATCTCTTGTACATAATCATGGATGCTCCTTCCTTTCTGTTTCACATTATGAATCTGTTGTCGCAAATTGAGACTTGCGAATGAGCACTAGTGTCTGTATGTCTGTATCAAACAGCTTTACCAATGTATCCCATGCATCCTTGGGATTCTCAGCATCATGTATATGTATGAGTATAGTATCCGAGATATATATAGATAGGTAATGCAAAACTTTGTATGCTCTTTCTGCTTATGACCTACAACCTGTTGCTGTGTAGGTTGTCGGGGTAACAAGGTTCCAAAAACCTTTTCCCTTCAGAAAGCTTTTGATCCTGTACTTCCACGTGCCTCAAAGTTCTTCCTATCCAATTTTTCACCCACAATTTGTACTGGGTTGTCTGACATATTTGCTCAATGATACAAATGCACCTTCCGCACATGTCCAAATCTGTAAACAAGCCTTCCTCATCTCAACCACACTTTAATAAGTGTTCCAGATACTCCAAAGTACTCAACAAACTTCACTTTTGATGTGGAAAATCAAATTGATTGCATCCAAAATGAACTGGCATACGCAGTCCAAGGTACCCTATTTTGGCACGCTTTCCAAGGCTTCAAATTGCAATGTAGTGGTTCAATCAAGTGTGGATAACTTGCCTTGACACCTAAACAAGCTCAATGTTGCATATCAACACCAACCAAGGTGCGTACATACCAAATTTGTCAGATCCCCTTCTCTATTTTGAGAAAAACCAGTAAAACCAAAAAAGACCAGTAGAGTAAAATGGCTCTTATTCCTTTGATTCTTGTCCAAATTGAGAGACCAAGCATTCATTAGCTTAGCATTGATGTCTACTAACTCCATGTAAAAGGAATTAGACCAATTGTTTAAGATGAGAGAGTAATTAGCCGATTAATCACCCTCTGTTTCACTAATCACAATAGACAGCCTGTTTAATCAACTCATTTCCAGCTCCATAATGCATAATTGCTTCAACCAAACATATAGCAACCTCCTCAAGTATATGTATCACACAATTGCTAAGCAAGTTATGAATCACACCAGTAGAATTTGGCCTCCACTTATCAAAATGGTGAGAAAACTACCCTGTTTCCTCCCTACAGGCTACGCCGCCTGCTCCTGAGGTGATTTGAGATGTTTAGAGTTGCTATTGAGAGCATAGGTGAGTTCCCAACACTCTTAGGCATGTACACTATCCATCAATTGAGTGATTTTTGTAAAAAACCGGCGTTAATTTCATCCACAATGAGCATCATTTCTCTGTTTTTGTGAAGGGTTCAAACCAGTGATTTTCCTCTCACATAAATGCACCAACTTGGCTCCAAATTCAATTTAGGGCTTGCACATGAGTTTCCAATACATTAATCCTTGTCACATACACGTTCCTTTGCCAGATTGCATCTATTTTCACAATACATCACCGCTTTCAAGCTTCAATGGAAAGCTTGCAAAAAACCAGAATTTTCTTTTGCTTTGGGCAACCCTGATTTGCCTTGTTTGTTCTTGAATCACCTGCAATCCACTCAAGGGTGTTTAGTAGTCCTTACCCGGTAGGCCAAGCTCTCAGATTTGATAAAAATCGGTGTGCTCCAAGCTTCACAGCATCAATGGCAAGCTTCATAGCTTCTTCTCCCTCTTCTCTCACTCACTCATAAACCCTAATAGAGAGCACCAGGCTCTGATACCATGATGAAAAATAGGTAGAGGGAGAGAAGACACACACACAGGAGCAAACCCTAATGTATATTGAAAACCCTAACCATAGAGGGAAGCCATCTCCCTTCTCACACAATGCATAAAACCCTAATCCATAATACACAACACACACTATGTGTTGTGTCCACACACAACTAACCCTAGCTAATGTCCACACACTATGACCAGCTGGACACGGTCATTTATGTCTCACACATGCTTCTACCTAACATGCCAGTACAAAGTGCAGCTAGCACAAGCTGACATCGGGCTTGAATCTCAACACTTTGATGATATCATGATTTACTCAAAGAATGTAGCTGACCATGAAGCTCATGTCTGTAAAGTTCTTGAGATTCTAAGGAAGCACCAACTCTTTACAAAAAAGAGCAAATGCACTTTCTCTGTCGACCATGTTGAATACTTGGGCTTTCTAGTATCCAAAGATGGAATTTCTCCAGATTTCGCAAAAGTCCAAGCAGTCATAGATTGGCTTGAACCAAAGACAGTGAAAGAAGTCAAGGGATTCTTGGGATTAACTGGTTGGTATAGAATTTTTATACCTAAGTAGGCTCTCATAGCTTCCCCGCTGACTAATCTTCTCAAGAAGAATACCCCGTTTCAATGGTCTGCCAAGTGTTAGAGTGCTTTTGATAAGCTGAAGACCGCCTTAGGTCATGCAGTGGCCTATGAATCTCGAAAACTCAGAATGCATGAGAGAAATTATGCTGTCCACCACGACCTGGAGCTACTTTCAGTAGTCTATGCCCTGAAGTTGTGGACATTACCTACTGGGTCAAAGATTTACTTTGATGACAGATCATCAGAGCTTAAAGTGGATCTTCACTCAGAAGGATCTCAACATGCGCCAAAGAAGGTGGATGCAGACCCTGTAGGAATTTGATTTTGAAATCAAGTACCACCCAGGCAAAGAAAATGTGGTAGCAGATGCCCTCAGCAAAAAATCCTCCTTGCTTGCAATCACAGTGGTATCAAATCCATTGATTAATGAAGCAAGAGAGAAGATCATGCAGGATAGATTCTTTGGCCCTATTGCTACCCTACTTATACATGAAAGAGAGTTGAACCGAGTTCAAGGGTACAGGCTAGATGAAGGAATTATGTATTATAATAGCAGGCTATGCATTCCCAAAATGATGAGGGAACTAAGGGTCAAATTCTGAGAATGAAGCCCATGATAGCCTTATAGTACCAGGACATCTAGGTTTCATCAAGACCTACATGTCTATAAAAAGATAAGCTTCTTTTGGCCTGGACTAAAAAAGGATGTACTTAATCATGTACGTCAATGCCTGATATGTAAGAAAGTCAAAGCCAAGAGAGTAAAAATTCCTAGGAAGTTACATCCATTAGACATCCCCCACATGAAATGGGAATGTATCAGTATGGATTTTATTACTTGACTACTTTCAGTGCAATCAAGTTACAACTCCATCTTTGTGGTAGTTGACAAACTAACCAAAGTTGCCCATCTGATTCCCGTAAAAGAAACCTACACTACTGCAGTAGATGTGGCCAAAGTGTTCCTTAAGGAAATCTTCAGATTGCATGGCCTACCCACCAAGAGAATAGTAAGTGATCGAGATCCCAAATTCACGACAAGATTCTGGACTGCATTCTTTGAAGCAGTAGGAACTTTCTTGGATCTCAACATAGCTTACCACCCTGAGACCGATGGTGGTCAAACAGAAAGGGTGAACCAAGTAATCGAAGATATACTTCGGTCATGCTATGGGTGGCAGGGAACCCAAGAAGTGGCTAAGCTATCTGCATCTAGTCGAATTCGCCTACAAGGCTTCTTATCACCAAAGTATCAGGATGATCCCTTTCAAAGCTCTATATGGACAAGACTGCCTAACACCATTAACTTGGTCCGACCCATTGATTAGGGTCGAGATGTCCAGACAGATGCTTGATAACATGGAGCAATAGATGCAGTCAATCCGTAAGGATATAAAAGCTGCCCAGGATAGACAAAAGCAGTATGCAGATAAGAAGAGGTTAGACAAAAAATTCGAAGAAGCAGATATGGTCTTCATTGGAGTACGCCCTAAAAGAAGTTCTCTATCTCTTGGGAAGTACAAGAAGTCATCCCCCAGATATTGTGGGCCATATCTGATTACAAAGAAAGTAGGTGACTTAGCTTATGAACTTCTTCTGCCTCCTCATCTCAAAGTACATAATGTATTTCATGTCAGCCTACTTAAGAAGTATGTACCGAGCCCGAATCATGTGCTTAATGATGAACTCTTAACTCCTTCAACCCAAGGGTAGATGGAACTCCATCTTGAAGAAATCCTTGATGTTCGAGAGAAGGTTCTCAGGAATAGAATTCTGAGAGAATTATTAGTCAAATGGAAGTTCTATCCTTTTGAAGATGCCATCTGCGAGAGAAAGAAGCCGAACAGATGTGGGATTACCCCCACTTTGTGAGATGAGGACATCTCGCATTTTTCAAGTGGGAGAGGATGTAAGATTCCTCCCCAACCCCTCAAGATGTCCAGTTTCTTCCCCTCCCTCAATCCCTCAAGCCAAAGGAGAGCTTACAAGCTCCATGTAAGCTAATTTTCTTACTTGTTTAATTTTAAATCTATGGTTTTCTTGATTTTTATGTTTTATAGTTGATTGAATAAAATTCAAATGCTATGCCTTTAAGGAAAAGGCCACCCCCTTCTCTTCTTTACATTCTAGCCTTTCTTAATCCTAGAAAGATTAACTAAGAGATTAATTAAACTCTTCTTATTGTTTACTCTCTTGAATTTAGAAAATTGTGTAGATTAGAGTTCTATATATCTAATTTGAGTTAATTTAAGTTAAATAAAGAATGATAAAAATGAGAAATGGTCAGTCATACAAAGGAGGTTATGGCAAAATTTTCTAAAATTTTGTGGAAAGTTATTCCAAAAGAGTAATTCCCACCATTTTTGCATCTAAAAGAAATATTCTAATTACTCCATGTACATATTCACCTATGAATATGCATGGATATCACTTATATTAATTATTAAATTTAATTTCTATGCATAGAAAGATGCATAATGAAAATTTCTTAATTATAAAAGTGTTATTCTTATTAAATTTTATTTTTATGCATAGAAAGATGCATAATGAAAATTATTTTATCATAATAAAAGTGTTATTCTTTTTAAATTTAATTTCTTTGCATAAAAAGATGCATAATGGAAATTTTTTTATTATCAAACTGTTATTCTTATTAAATTTTATTTCTATGCAAATAAAGATGCATAATGAAAATTTTTTTATTATAAAAAGGTTATTCTTATTAAATTTGATTTTTATATATAGAAATATGCATAATGAAAATTTTTTTATTATAAAAGTGTTACTCTTATTAAATTTGATTTTTATGCATAGAAAGATTCATAATGGAATTTTTTTATTATAAAAGTATTTTTCTCATTAAATTTCATTTCTATGCATAGAAAAATGCATAATATAAATTTTTTTATTATAAAAGTGTTATTCTCATCAAATTTAATTTCTATGCATAGAAAAATGCATAATGGAAATTTTTTTATTATAAAAGTGTTATTCTCTCATCAAATTTTATTTCTATGCATAGAAAGATGGATAATGGAAATTTTTTTATTATAAAAGTGTTACTCTCATAAAATTTAATTTCTATGCATAGAAAGATGCATAATGAAAAAAATTTTATTATAAAAGTGTTATTCTCATCAAATTTGATTTTTATGCATAGAAAGATGCATAATGGAAATTTTTCTATTATAAAAGTGTTATTCTTATTAAATTTAATTTCTATGCATAGAAAGATGCATAAAGAAAATTATTTTATTATAAAAGTATTATTCTCCTTAAATTTGATTTTTATGCATAGAAAGATGCATAATGGATATTGTTTTTATTATAAAAGCATTATTCTTATTAAATTTAATTTCTATGCATAGAAAGATGTATAATGGAAATCTTTTTATTATAAAAGTGTTATTCTCATTAAATTTGATTTTTATGCATAGAAAGATGCATAATAGAAATTTTTTTATTATAAAAGTGTTATTCTCATTGAAATTGATTTTTATGCATAAAGAAATTCTTTTTATTTTTTAAAGTGTTATTCCTATCAAATTTGATTTTATGCATAAATACATGCATAAAAGGTTTTTTTTTTATAAAAGTGTTATTCCCATTGAAGTCAATTTTTATGCATAAATAGATGCATAAAGAATTTTTTTATCAAAATTAGAATTCTCTTAAATTCTATGTTCAAATCCTATGAGTATTTGATAAATAAATAATTAAATACTCCAAGATAAAAATTTCTATCGTTTTATATTCTCACGGATTGTAAAAAGAAAATTCAAGAAATCTATCGAGATCGAAATATTCAGATAAATGATTAATTTATTCCTCATTGGAATTCATAACTAATTTAGAAATCAGTTAAGTGAATATTCAAAGAAAGAAATTTAGTAAAATAGTATAACTAAATTATCAAACCTTTTCGAGAAAGATAGTTCAGGAAAACTCTTATCCGCCGCCTCGAACCTTGAATTAGACTATGACCAAGACCAAACTCTTTTGTCAGTTTCGAGGAAAGAAGGTGTGATGAGTTTGGAAAAATACTCTCAAAACTCTCACCAAATCTGAAACTAAGTTTGAGACTCCTCAAATTGATCTGTGGATCAAGGTTACAGAATTCGAGGAATTCTGATATGAAATTCAGAATTCCGTTCAAGAAGTTTTGGGGATACTGATTCAAGAAATACTCCTTGTATTTAAAAGAAAATTAAACTGAAAACTTGCATAAAAACCCTATTTTCTTAAAAGATTGTCTTACGCCAGAATGCTAGAGGGAGCATTTGGTATATGTTTTTTTAAGGGAAGTTCGGTTGCAACAGCTAGCAGGCAGTGTTCAAGGGACAACTCACGTTGCAAAGCCTACCCAGGTCTTGACCAGCCTTGGTATGGTTGAAAAATGGTACGCTTCCGGTATGATGGACGAGGGCCGACGAAGCGGTCCCTGAATGAAGTGCCAGGACACCTAAGGAGGATCCTAGAGGGTTCTGACTAGGCGATGCACGGGCTCACGGTGCCTAGGACACCCATACGTATGTCGTGGAAGATATGTATGATGGAGGAAATGATTATTGTAATCTCGGTTGTTGACCAGTTGGTCTCAACGGAGAGCCCAGAGTGATACTGTTTTTTGAGAAACAAGGGACTGGATGGAATTTTTGAGTTATGACATCTATAGTCCATGGGTTTACACTCTCACAGTGCACTTTGTGCCAACTTCGATTACCTCGTCATGCACACGGTGGAAGTGTATGTGTTTGCTGGGTGTTTGCTTTGACTATGGTGCCCCTGTTTTGTGCTAGTGATTCCAAGGTTGGGGGAGTGCGAAGCTATAGAGGCCTGTTTCCCTGTTCTTTTTTCCACTCCGCAGCTTTTTGGTGCCTCCACTGAGGAGAGCTTCCTACAAGGGTGTATGCCCTAGGAGTTGAAGGTTTCAGGGAAGGTGTCTTTCTTGGGATTTGAGGTGAAGCTTGGGGATCAAAATGATGTCATATCCAGAGTTTTTTGGTGGTCCTAATGAAGATGTAGCAGATTTTCTTGAAAGAATGGAGGTTGCGTGCATAAGCAACCACATCAATGAGCCGGCACAGGTATTGCGGTTGCTGAATATATGTTTAAAGGGAGATACGAGGGCATGGTGTTAAGATTCTAGAAATGGGATTGGTCATGGTGAAGGACATAGATTAAGCATAAGATTAAGGTGGATTAAACCACACTAAAAACTCCATGACTAGAGAGAGAGAGAGAGAGATTGCACACTCAACACTATTCCCTTGTATTGCATATCACAATGAACCATACAATGATATAGGCTCTCTAGCCTTATCCCACTTTACACATCATCATCCATGTGGCAACTCCTTTTCCACTCTTTTGGTCAACTCTCACACACCATGCAATATTGCATGTGGCATTCCTATCTCACCACAATATCTTGCACCTCTAGGGTGCTTTCCCACATACACACATACACACAATATCTTGCACCTCTAGGGTGCTTTCCCACATACACAACACCACGATTATATCTCTCAACACCCCCTCTTAATCGAGGTGTTCCACAACTCACCCATCATCCATCACCCATATCAATGTAGCATTGCACAACCGCAATCGCTACCTCTCAACACTCCCCCTCAATGATACATTGGAGTGTTCATTAACCAAACATGTGTGTCCGTGTCTACCATCTTAGACACCTAGTCTATTTTGAGTCGACTCATCACTCACAGCGAAACCACTGAGTCCGATTTGAACATGGAAGTTCGGGTGGGATCCAACCCATGCGCATGCACCTCATACGTGCATCGCTCTTGCACACAACATCACAACAATAACCATTTTGAGCTTCTTGGTGAGCTCGGGCACGGCAACCCTCATACCATGGGTGATTACAAAATATTCTCATTTTGAGCTTTTAACTGCTCGGGTACGGTTACCCTTTTCATAATCATGGGTAAAAAAATACAATCATTTTGGCCGAAGCTAGACAACGGACCCAATTTAAAAAATCATCCCCACGGCTTTGTTTTACAAGCCGACATTTGCCCAATTTTTCAGGGACATGGAGAGAGTTTTCAAAACACCATCTACAAGTTCACAAGAGCTTGAACTTGTAATCCTTTAGGGATAGGATATTATCCTTAAAATAAAAAAAACATGTGAATGAGGGTGTGTGAGTCAACCCTTAATTCTAAGGGTTAAAGGACCTTAGATATATTTTTTTTAATTTTTAAATAAAACCCTTTTTTTTTAATGGTCTGCACGCTGCAGGGGCTATTCGTTGCTGTGCGCCGAGCCTTTTTCAGTCCCCTCAGAATCCCTGACAAAAAGTCTTCTTCTCCTTCCTCTCGATTCTGCACAGTAGCTATGGCGAGTACCGGTTCTCTGTGCGAGTCAGCGCCTCTGTTGCACTCAACTTCTCCATACTGCACTGCTGTGTCTTGCTGCGCTTCAAGCTCTTGCTGATGAGATTCTATGTCTTGCTATCGCCGTGCTGTTGTGCTACTGCTTCCTGCGCTGGGCTACCTCTGCAACAGCTATGGCGGGTTTCACCCCTCTGTGTACGGGTCTGCATGCTCTCCTCGGCTACAGCTGCTACTGTCACCTGAGGTCGCCACAGCAGCCCTCGCCGCCTTGTCCTGGTCGTCAGCTGCTTCTGATCCGCCTACGCCTACTTGGTTCTCTTTCATGGAGCTTGAGTCTGCTGTTCACGCCAGTGGAGGTTCGCTACTGTTTGCTTTCTTACTGCTGCCAATGCTGCTGCTCCATACGCCCTTGCTTCTACTATAACACAGCTTCTTTGCTCATAGCCAACTTGTTTTGAATGAGCTAGAAATTTTATGGCAATGCCAAATACTCTGTCTTACCTTGTCAACTCTCTGTAGACACACTCCTGTGTGTGCACTCTTGCTTCATGCTTGTTGTCTCATGAGCTCTCTTTTGCTCCTATTTCAACACTGTTGCAGCTGCTACCTTCTTCTTTGTGATTTAATTGCGCTGTCCATAGATGGCCTCCATGAGCTCCCCATTTGGCTCATAACTTGCTTGCCTTCTACCTTTGACAAGCTTGCTTGCCTCAATTAAACCTCCCTCATGAGGATTTTATACCATTCAATGGTTGTTGTAGCTCACAAATGAGCTTATCAAAGTCTACATGCTCCATTTCTTTGCATGCAGAACATTTAGGGTGCTTTCTTCAAGTGGTTTCTCTTGAAACCATAGGTGCAAACCAAATGTGAAAACTCCAAAAGCTTCCACCAAACATTGCCCATCTTCTATGAGCAAAAACATGAGCATCACTCTTTCCAATGTGCTCAACCATGGACTTCTTCCAAGCCCATAACCGCTTGTCCCTTCTTAGACAAGCATTGCACCTCTTACACTCTTTGCTTGGAAGCAAAGAACCTTGGGATTCTTCCATCCCATTAAGCAACCCTTATACATTGAGCATTTTTCCATGCTCAAACACAAAACTTTGAGGCAAAACTTCACAAAACCAACCTTCTTGAGGCATAATCAGCAGCATATCTTCTCTTGGCAGCTTCTTCTTGACGATGATGAAGACTCCATAGCCTTCATAATGCTGAAATCTCCATTTTCAGCTTCCTTGATGATGAGCAAGCTCTCCATGTTGCAAAACTCCATTTGCAACTCTCTTGGGCAGCTTCTATGCAACCTCCTTGTTGCAAATCTCCTCTCAAATCCTCACAAATGCAAATCTCCTCTCAAATCCTCACAAATACAAATCTCCTCTCAAATCCTCACAAATGCAAATCCAAATGATAATATGAGTGTGCATAATTTTTTTTTCATAATAAGCTGAAAATAATGCTTAATCAAACAAACACACAAACAAGCTAATATACATAAATCACCCATGACCAAGAGCCCATTTGGCTCTGATACCATGTTAAGATTCTAGAAATGGGATTGGTCATGGTGAAGGACATAGATTAAGCATAAGATTAAGGTGGATTAAACCACACTAAAAACTCCATGACTAGAGAGAGAGAGAGAGAGAGAGATTGCACACTCAACACTATTCCCTTGTATTGCATATCACAATGAACCATACAATGATATAGGCTCTCTAGCCTTATCCCACTTTACATATCATCATCCATATGGCAACTCCTTTTCCACTCTTTTGGTCAACTCTCACACACCATGCAATATTACGTGGCATTCCTATCTCACCACAATATCTTGCACCTCTAGGGTGCTTTCCCACATACACACATACACACAATATCTTGCACCTCTAGGGTGCTTTCCCACATACACAACACCGCGATTATATCTCTCAACACATGGTTCAAAACTTTTGAAGAGTCGTTAAGGGATGCTGAGCCACGCATTCCAATGACCGAAGATGGATTGAAGATTGCACTTATGAACAGGTTCAAGAAGGTTGAGGATCCAGACAAAGTTTGGCATAAAGTGCAGGGATTGACACAGGGCGAATTGGAGCCAATTGATGATTATGTGAAGAAATTCTCTTTGCTGTGTGAGACTTTGTGCAGGGCTTTGGGGAGGATCAAGTGCCTCTGGACATGATGAAGAAGGATCGTTTTGTTGCAGGATTGAAGGGGGGCATTCGCTGGAAGGTTGAATTAAAGAAGCCCAAATCTTATGAGGATGCAGTGGAGATTGCCAAATCAAAGGATTGGAAGTTGCAACAACGGATGAACCAGCTAGGGATGGTAGTGAGGCCTAAAATTAGAAGGGTAGAAGCGGTACCGATGAGAACCATGCTAGAAAGAGTGCAACCGACAGAAGCTCAAATGAATAATGCTACACCACAGGGGACAGAGGTAGCACCCATAGCTGTTACAGCTTCTGATGAAGGGCTTCAACAGGACATGAGGCAAATAGTGGATTGTATGAAGAATCTGAGTTTGAAAATGATAGGGAAGACAGGTGGTGGACGTGGCCGAGGTAGAGGTTATAATCAGGAAGGGATTGAAGGTCAGACAAGCTATGGAAGTGGCCGTGGTTTTGGCAAGGGTAGACGGTTTACTCCTACATGTTGGAATTGTGGTGAATTGGGGCATATAAGTCTTGACTATGACAAACCGCCGGCGAATGGGGGGTGATATGTATCCCTTACCCTCTCAGATTCCCAATAGGGCAAATGATTATGGAATTGAAATTAAAGGTGAAGCACGAACCAGTGGGTTGACAAATGAGGAGAAAGGTAAAACTAAGGTGGTGAATGTGGTCACCCTTGAGAAGACAAAGGAGATAGAAGCTGATGTAATGCCTTTGGGAAAACGGACGCCACAAGAAAGGGAAGGCAGGGATGTTGCAGGGCCTAGCAAGAAGAAAGGTAAAGTGAAGTAAGGAGGGGATGTAAAGGTCAAGCGGAAGCGGAAGTTTCGTAGGAAATTTCAAGTGACTGATTTTCCATTGGGGGTTAGGCAGGATAGCTACAATTTGTAGGAGGACATGGCTGGAAGGAAAGCTAATATTACTCTTGGACAATTGATAGAGTTAGCTCCCAAATTGAAACGTCAGTGGAAAAGACTTGTGAACCCAAGAGAGAAGGAGCCTGCCAGAGGGATAGTGACTGTTTTATCTCTTGAGGAGTTACCTGATATATGTCCTGTGGTGAATGTATGGCACAAAGGGAAGAATTTGGGAGAAGCATATATAGATGGTGGTGCACAAATTTGCGTAATCACACTAGCAGCTGTGGAGAGGCTTGGTCTTAATATTACTGAAGCGTCTGGTTTTCGTATTCGGTTGGCCAATCACCAGAAGGTCAAATGCTTTAGAGGCTTGTTTCCCTTATCTTTTTTCCACTCCACAACAGCGTGAACTTTTTTGGATTATGAATGTGCAAGATTGATACCTTCTATTTTTCCCTTCATGCCCAATTATTCAAACATGCATTAAATGAGTGAATGATACCCAGTTTACCTTGTATCCATTGTGCAACAAATGGATAGCTTCATCTTTTATTGCCATAAAAACCAAGGTGACACCTTGGCACTTTTGGGTAAGTGTTGTTGCAGGCTTTTTAGCTCCGTGTGGGAGTTTTTAATTCTTCCTTCCACCCAACTAAACAATTTTATTATTGGGTCCTGTGGTTGGGGGCTTTTATCCATGTCCCTTTGTTGAACTTCTTTGTTTCTACCTTTACGGTCCTTGTTCAGTTCTGTGATCAAAGCGGTTACTAACATTGCTTTGGCAATTCCCAACCCATCTTGTTGAGTTGTCTTCTTCCTCCACACCAATGTTGGTGCAGTTTCAGCATTGGTTGGGAATTCATGTTGTATGCTTTTGTTACTAGAAACTGCTTTGATGGTGGCCACTAAGCGGGGTTTGGGTACCCACACTGCCATATTGCCTTGGTAGTATCCTTGGGCTCATAGTAAATATTTTCGGACCCATTGCTTATGAAAGCCTTGTGGTATATTGGTGTGTCTGGAGTCCTGCCAATTTGTTTGTGTAGGCTAAGTTTGCCTTTTGATTCCTTTGTGAATTTTTCTTACTGTCCCCATATTATTCTTCTTCTCCTTGAGTTGTCCCTTGGGCACCCACTTCTGTGTACCTTGCGACTTTGGGTATTGTTTGTGTAGGCTTTGTGGGACTGATGCTTGTTCTCTTTTATGAGTTGATGTTACTGTACTCGGTGTCGTTCTTTTGTCAATCATGATCTATTTTCCTATGTTTGTCAGGCTCCATAAGGGTATGGACATGACCTTGTCGCCCTCATTCAACAGCGTTGTCATCTTCTCCCATTGGATATTGAATTTGCTACTCGCACAGATCTAGGATTGTCCTAGAATCGTTTCCTCTTCCATGGAACCTGTAGGCATGACAAACACTTTCCCAACCAAGGAATTATTTCTGATGGAAATGTTAACACTTAAAAATCCCTTAGCTTTCATAGTTATCAAGTGTACACTACGTACTTGTGCATCCGTGGTGGGTTCAAGGTGGTGTGGTCTATCTGAGGCTTCCCATGTCTCATATGAGATCACATTATGACTTGATCTCGTATCTATTAGCGCAATGCTTTTTGCATGGCCTTTAGCTAAAGAGAGTTCCACCCTGAGTCGTGCTGGCTCAATGTTCAGTTCCTCTTCGTCCAAGAGAGTCAAGGAAGCCATGTTGATGTGTAACATCCTCTTCTAGAGTAATTGTTTAGCTTTGGCCTCCCTAACCTTAGCCTCTTCTTGAGCTTGATGGATTTTTTCCTTTGCGAGCTGTTTTTGTTGTTTTAAGAGATGTTCTTGCAAGAGCATCTCTTGAGTCAATGGTCCATAATATTTTTTGAGTTTGCTTCCATTGTTGTACCCCTCCATCTATATGCCGTCAATTGTCTCAATTCTAACTGACCCCTGAGGTGTGATCTCAAACACCCGGAAGGGTATTTGAGTTTCTTTTTCCTGGTGCTTCCTACACCATACATGAGGACAAGGTCCCCTGTTTCTAGTTCTTTCTTTTAAAATTTTTTGTCAAACCAATGTTTTCTACGTAGTTTCTCGACCATGAGTCCATGCGATGCTATTAGCCTGGTCTCATCAAGATTTTTTAAGTCAATTAGCCTTTCAGTTTAATGCATTCTCCATCAGACATTCTTTCACTGCAATCCCTAGGCTCAAAACTAGGTATTCCATAGGCATTATTGCATCAACACCATAAGCTAGACGGAAGGGAGTGTATCCCGTTACTACCTTATAAGATGTTCAATATGCCCACCATAAGGCTGCTGTCAGCTTACATTCCCAATCCCTTCGACTTGCTTCCAAGCTTTTTGTCAAGATAGTACACAAAATTTTGTTTGTACTCTCTGCTTGACCATTAGCCTGTGGATAATAAGGTGATGATTTCTGCAAGACCACTAAGAATACCGCAAGTAAATGATCAATCAATTCATTAATAAAATGTGAGCCACGATCACTAACTAATTCTAATGGCAGTCGAACCTCGAGATAATTTTCTCATATAAGAATTTTGTTGTTGTTCGTGCATCAGCTCGCTTTCGAGGCTCTAGCTTCTGCCCATTTGGTGAAATAGTCTGTGGCCCACCACGATCACATATCAGGCTTGTAATGGGCATGCTGTGGGACCTATAGGTCCAACAAAATCTATTCCCCATTTTTTGAAAGGTTGTCTTACAATAATAGAGGTGAGCGGTATCTTGTCCCTTTGTTGTGGGATAGCGAAAGGCTGACATTCTTCGCACCTTGACAAATTCTATGGCACCTCTGAATAATGTAGGCCACCACCATAGTCTTGCTTTTTGAAGTACCTTGTGAGCCGTGATCTCTCCAGCAAAATGCCCGCTATATGCTATCCCTAAATGAGCTTCATCCAATATCGTGAGATGAACTCATCTTCTCTCACACATCTTCTTAGCACATTATCTTTACCTAGATTATATATTTCTCCCACAATCAATTGATAAGGTGCAGCAAGCTTGATAAGCCGCCACATTTTATCTTTGCTCAAGGGTATTTCTTGGCTGTGAAAAACCATGAGCTAGATAGTCAGATATCTCCTCGCTCCATTCTGGTACCATGTCTAGTTTGAACAAACAAGCATCAGGGAGATCATCTTTGACACCAGTTGTTGGTTCCCCATTTGGAATTCTTGACATATGATTGGCTAACACATGTTGTGTCCCAAAGTCAAATTCCAACAATAATAGCAACCATCGTGTGATTCTTCCCGTGGTGCAAGGCTTATTCACTAAGTACAATAAGGCTTGATGGTCCACAAAGAATACGAATTTTTTGGCCAATAGGTAGCGTAAACCATGGCTAATCCTTCTCTCTCTCTATGGTGGTGTAGTTCACCTTTGTATCATTTAATTGACGACTAGCGAAGTAGACTAGATAGTCCAATTTGAACTCACCAGGCTGGGCTAGTACACATCCAATAGCAAAGTTTGATGCATCAATATGCACATAAAATATGAGGTCCCAATTGGGGGGTCGTAGAATTGGCACACTAGCCAATGCCTGCTTCAGTCAATCATAAGCTACCTAGCATTCCTCAGTCCATTCAAAGACAATGAGTAGCTTGTACAATGGCCTGGCAATTTCAGCATAGAAAATTATGAAGCAGCAATAATACCCCACATGGCCCATAAATCTTTGCACACCTTTGTAATTAGTGGGCAGTGGTAGCTCCAATATCAACTCCTGATTCCACATACTGGGTCCCCCTAGGTTGCATCACATATATGGTAGCTAGCACATGCATCCAGCAGTTTTCACTGAAGTCCGGAGGAGGAAGTGATGCATACATTTTCGTTTCCTCTTCTTCCTTGGAATTTTCCACGGTGGTTTGGCATAATTTTACACATGCGGTCCACTCCGTTGATCGAATCATTACCAAACAATTACCCTTTCATCATGGGATGTGCTTTCCATGTTCTCAGATCTATCTTTAAAATTTGTGAATCCCTACGCACATACACATGATCTAATGCCCAATCATGCACCGATTGGGATTCCTTCATGAAGGGTCTCCCCAATATTATGTCATATGAGTCAGGTTGGTGCAGGAAGTCCATTACCATAAATGTATGATGGTAGTGAAACGTAAAGAGTTTGAGTTTCACATTCTCCAGAAGTCTAATGGGCCTTAAAGATGTTTCGTCAGCCATTTTAATGATTAGATCTGCCCTTTTTAGATTGAGTTTTCCCCAATTCTCCCAGCAATGCTTTGTGATGATGCTAACCCCCGCCCCACCATCCAGGATAGCCACTGCCTAGTATCCGCCATGATGAATCAGGATTGTAGCATCTTGACGACTCGGGTTTTTCTTGTGTGTCTTAAGGTTCTTTCTGCCACCCAGAGGTGGCAGAACCTTCTCTATAGTACCGGTTGGATTTAGTCCACCTTCTACCCATTCCTTTATGTCTATCCATAGGGTGGTGAACTACGTAACAGTTGCCCCAATGGCATTTGTACAGGCATGGACAGTACAACCGCGAGACTTCCGATATCGCTGGGTCCTCTGGTGATTGAGGGTTCTTCCCAAGTGTGTGTCTCATATTCATCCATAGGGAAGGAATGGATGGACTCACCCAGTGCATTTTCCTCAAACATTGTAGACATCATGTTTGCTTCAGATCCCTCTTTTGTTACTTCTGGAATAGGAGTAGGTACGTCCAATTCCCTTTCCCTTGTTGGCTCGTTTCGTGGATACATTGTATGACCCGGTCAAACCTTAACTTGGCTTCATGAAGCCATTGACATTCTTCCACTAAGGCCTTGGCACCTTCAAGCTTTCTTATCTCCTCATCGGCATTGGGGTACTCACCGACTCCTTTCAGAGTTGAGGGTTGCTCCCTTTGCTCCTCTAGGTCTGGCTCTTTGTGGTTGATCCTTTGATCCCCTTCTTCTCTCAAATGGGTGGATCCGGTGTCGATCGTATCTTCTTCGGATCCATCTTGGATTGTGGCCCTTGTGTCACCCTTACCCACTTTTTTCGATCGTATCTTCTTTGGATCCATCTTGGATTGTGGCCCTTGTGTCACCCTTACCCACTTTTTTCACTCTCTTCTCCTACGCGACCAGCTCTAGAAATAGTTGTATGTGCTCGGTTCTTCCCTTTGTCCCCTAATTGGGCTTGGGCTCGTGTCATGACATTGAGTGGTGTGATATTTCTAGGCTGCACACTAATGGTTCAGATGGTGGCCTGATTAGTAGTGGATGTCGAACCGCTTATGCGATGCGGACAATCCTTGATCAAATGATCAATACCACATTTATTACAAGTGAGTACTGGCATGTCGTTGGGCATAGCAATCATCTATTGGGGTTGGTGCGTATGAACCATATTCTTGTTTGGGCATTCAAGGATTCAATGCGGCCCTTCGCACAGCCAAAACATTGTAGCGGTCCTCTCCTCATGTTCGAGTTCATGTCCTTGCCCTTCCACTATACCGTGGTTTGAAACACAAGTACTAGTGTGTTATTCTATAGGACGTAGAATTCAGGCATGACCTATGCAGCTTCCTCATAGTACTCTCCGCTAAGTTCTACTTCACGTACCATATCAACATCTTCTGATGGCTCTTCAATCAATACTTGGTTGATTTTAGCATGTGGTAGTTGTGGTGGTAGAACTGGTGGTGGTAGAGGTGAAGTGTCTTGTACTCGGAACATCCCCCTAGGTAAATAGGAAGAGTTGGGTTGTCCTACACAGCAGGCAACAGTGATCTGTCCAGGTGGTGTTAGTAAAGCCAATGGAGCTCTAGGTGCTGGTAACTGTGCAACAGTTTGGAATCTTGGATATCTGCACATTGAAGTGTCATGATTCCCTAATTTTACACAATGTGTATAAAAAAGTAATGGCCTTTCTCTTAATTGTGAACATTTGGTGGTAGTGTGATTCAATCTATACATAGAGCACCACACCGATTCCCTGCGGGGGTAAAGATGGTTATGCCCATACCCAGATGTTTCTCTTCCCTCCTTTATCTTCAATTTCTCTAGTATTACGTTACTAAGCTCGTCCACAGTCATGTTTTCGCGACTTGCTTGCTCCGAGTTCCAATTTCTTGGTGACTTGAGACACGAGAAGTTGTAGTTTGCTGAAGATATTCTGACATCTTCCGGTTGCGCCAATTCTAGCATATTATCTTCATATTCAATTTCCAGTTTGCAACATGCATCTAGAGTAGTTGGTCAGGCTAGTACCAGATAATCATGCATCTTGTGGTCTCTAACCACTCTCTGGAAGCAAGGCAATAACTGATCATCAGTTAACCTCTCCCGTATTTTGCACCTTGAATTGAAGTGCTTAAGTCGAGACACAAAGTCTCTCGTTTACTCCATTTCCTTTTGTTTGATATTGTACAGCTGTGCCACCGGGATCCATCGGTCACCACTTCTAGCGAAGCTGCTGGGTACAAACACATTCTTGAGTGGTGTGAAGTTAACCTTATCCTTGTGTTTGAGGGTTCGAAACCACTAATGCGCTTTCCCTTCCAGGGTTAGTGAGAAAGCATGAATCATTGTCACATCACTAACAGGTCCATAGGTTTCACATGTGGATTCAAAAATCTCTACATGTTGGATAGGGTCTCTATCCCTAGAGAATTTTTGGACGAGTTTGGAAATGATATGTGGCTTAATCTAGGAGGGTCGGGATTCTAGAGCGGTGCTTAGTTCCCTAACCATTCCTCGGCCCATCTCTGCAGCCATATTCAATAGATTCGTCCTTGTGGCTGTATTAAGGTCAATGGGTGGATCCACCCTTGGTCTTTGAGGAATTGTTCCCCCCCTTCCTAGACCTCATCTTCTTCTTGTGTTGGCTCTTCTAGGTATCTCCTATTCATGGGATGGTCCTGCCACTGTACCTTGGAGTGGCTCATCATAGTTGCCTCTATATACGCCTTTGCAGAATTTAAAGTTCCATGTTCTATGGAACGTTGATCATCTGCTCAATATCTTTTTTGGTGTACAGACGGTCCTCCACTTCACCTGCTGTTCTTGCTAGATTATCCTCGTCTCCTAGGGTTACAAACCCCTCATCAGCTCTCTCTGGGCTCTTCATTTATGGGTTGCAAGTTTGGAATTTCTCCCTCACTTATTCCCATGACTAATTCCGGCTCCTTACCCCATGATTGGAGTAAGTTTAAACCTCCCATCTCCTTTAGTTCAGCTCTTGTCCTTCGACTATCGAGCTCTTGTTTCCTTAAGCTCAACTCTCATAACTGTCGTTCCACCTCGATCCTTCTTAGATCTAACTCTACTTCCTCTAAGGTGGGGAAGAATACTTGACCCATCCTGGCCACACTTTCCATGTCTCGTCTCATTCGGGGGTCTCATTCGGGGGGTGCCAGTGTTCGACAGCCTTGAATTTGATGTTTGTATGGGCACTTCTTATCTTGGACCAAGTCCAGCGCTGGTTGACGGACCCACGCCCGCAAATTGTGCTTCTTCGTCACATGACTGGTTTGGAGACCAAAAAATCCCCGCGTGATATCAATGATACCACTGGATCTGGTTGGGGAGGGTGGTTTCTCCTCTTCCCCAGACCCAGAGTACATCAGCCCTTCTTCCATGGGCTCTTCACTCTACCAGTTTCAATGGTGGTGAGTTTCCTTAAGACACTCAAGTGAGTGCTTATTGAGTGACCTGAACCCCCACTTTTTTGATAGGAAGATCCTAGGTGATTCGATGCACTATCGTCAGGTGTAAGATCGTCTCCGAGCTTTCCAGATCTTAAGTGCATGAATGTATGATTTGATAAGCTACTTTGATGACCCAATTTAGTTTTGATCAGATTTTTTTGATCTGTTTCTGAGGCCGTGAGATTGCAGAGAATAGTTCACGGCGTGAAGTGTAAGAAAACAGTCACGTCGTGAACATTTTTTTGCACTTTCACGTGTTCAAAATTTTTTTCTCTTGGGGTCAGAATTCCTCGTCCTTATTGTAGGTGTCACTCCTTTCCAGACCTTCATAGCCTTAACCTGACTATACCAAACTCGTGCGTTGGATTGGACAAAACCGTGAGTTTGCAGGAAAAAGTTCACGTCGTGAAAAATAATGGGTTCACGCCATGAAAGTCTTCTAAAACGGTTCACGCCGTGAACAAAAAATGGTTAACGCCGTGGAGTTCTAAAATAGTTCACATCGGAACGAATTTCTTCACCTTCATAATTCTTGATTTTGTCACACCTCGTGGCGTCAAAGGTGTCAGGATAAGGTAACCTATTTTGGCAAGGTAATCTCGTGATTTATGACATTAATCGCGACGTTGATGTCAAGAGCGGTTCGCATCGTGAAGTTATAGAAAACGGTTCATAGCGTGAACATTTTCCTGTAGTTTCATGTGAAAACTTCCCCCGTCGACTATTATGATTTTGGGTGCAAAATACTTATCCAACCGTTTCCAAAATGATTGTGCCACATCTAAGAAGTGGAATACAAGTTCAAGGCACAACCAATGACTCCTTATTTTTTAGATTTTTGTGGATTTTTGAAAAAGAAGAAAAATAGAACACCAACCTACTCATTCATGTTGATGCTTCCAATGATGCAAATCTCAAAATTAACTAGAAAAAACAGTGAAGCTCTATTCTAGACCACTCCACCACACATACACAACAAACACAACCAATTTCACACGATTTTTTACTTCCACGCAATTCTTATCCATTCATATCCTACACAATGCACTGCCAAAATGCAAAGGCAATCATGAATCTTATGCAATGGGAGCTGAAACTCCAAGAGGAAGGAAGAAGCAAAGGTGTTTCCCTGGCAGAGGCACCAAAAATGTTATAGGCTACCACACCTCCAAGAGGGAACTCAATGCATTCACCTAAAGGATGAACAATAGATCACAACCGTCGTAGGGCACTTACCAATGCTTCGAACTTAAGTCCTTTGAGGCCTCCAAGCTTACTTGTTAAGCTCCACCTCCACGTTGTCACCGTAGAGTCACTCACACCGTCGCATATGGCAATCACTCTCTCTCACTCTCCCACACAAGCATGAATCATACAAGCATAGAAGGGGCACAATGCTAGAATGCTCTCTCTCTCAATCTCTCTCAAGACACAAAGAAGAGCTCTCTATAGCACAAAAGGGGATTGTGTCTTTTCATTATGAGAAAATGCCTTATATACATTTGGCCCTTATTCACACTTGGGTGCCTAAAATTTACTTAACTAGGCCTTGGGTGGCCAATATCTCATAATGTACAACTTTTATAGTGCCGTTTCAACTTATTAATGTCCTCAATTGGAGGAGCATGCTTGTTAATTCAAAATGGGATTAACAGTTGTGCATGCCTTATACTAGGAAGTACTACCCCGCTATGAAAATTAGATTATCTTGAAGATAGGTAATGGCATATCTATGAGAAGGGCTACAGGCAGTGTAGAAAGTCATGAAAATGTCGCATGTTACTCAATGCATGGATGTTGATGAAATCTTCTTTTTTGAAAATTTTCCTTTCAAGTACTTCAAGGATTCTCATGTTCTTGGTAGTGGAGAACTACAACGCTATGGTGATGGTCTTGAAGAAGAAAGAGAAGACGAAGATAATGATGTGCTTGGTAGCAAAGGCAACCCGATATCCTTAGATAGTGATAATGAAGAAATTTCCTACCAAAACTACACCGATAAAGTTTCTTCCATGTGTGGAAGAAAATCCATGTAGCAAAGCTTATTGTTGAGTCTCATGATATTATACCTTTCTCGTCTAGCCGAAAAGGCAAGGAGGAGGTGGTTTTTATGTAATGTGTTGCAATCTGTCATCGGACCTCACTTTTTGGGCTTTGGTGTAAGAATTATCCACATGATATATAAGGTTTTCCATGTTGATCTACAAAAATTGTGTATTTAATTTTAGAAGTAATTATAATTTGAATATTCCAAATGTGATACTTTTTTTATTAATTACATAGACCTTACGAATAAAACCTTTGACTTTAATTGGAACCTTATAATAAGAGTGAATAGAAGACCGTCTTGAAGAAGAAAGAGACGACGAAGGAAACAATGTGCTTGGTAGCAAAGGTAACCCAATATCCTTGGATAGTGACGATGAAAAAGCTTCTTGCCCCAACTATATCGACAAATTTTTTTCCATGTATTGTGACTTTGTGCCTTTTTCGTCTAACCGAAAAGCAAGGAGGTGGTTTTTATGTAATGTCATTGGACCTTACTTTTTGGGTTTTGGTGTAAGTACATCTAAATATATAAGGTTTTCCATGTTGAGATACTCCAAAAACTATGTATTATTAATCTTTTCTTAATTTAATTTTCTTTCATCTTTGCTAAAACTAATGTTATAATTTGAATAATTCTAAATGTGATACTTTCTTTATTCATTACATAGACCTTACCAATAAAACTATCGACTTTAATTGAAACCTTACACTAAGAGTGAATAGGAGACCATCACAAAATTAATTAATTGATAAGAGTCACAAAATTAATTAATTGATAAGAGTAAACAGTACTCTAGCGAGACATTAATTGACAAGAGTGATGATGAGATATGCCAATTCCATGCATGCTTGGGCAAACGGCCTTTATTACTCTTTTTAAAATACATCAAACTATCGACTTTAATTGGAACTTTACACTAAGAGTGAATAGGAGACCATCACAAAATTAATTAATTGATAAGAGTGAACAAAGAGTGAATATTACTCTAGCAAGCCATTAATTGACAAGAGTGATGATGAGATATGCCAAGTCCATGCATGCTTGGGCAAACGGCCTTTAGTACTCTTTTTAAAATACAAAACACACTACAATATTGGACAAGAGTGCTTCAACAAATGGCATTTTACTTGGGAGACTAAAATCATAAGAACTTTTGAACCTAAAACCCCCTTATGTTCCTTCAACATTTACACTATGTTCATGCATCAAACCTAAGAGTCTTGTTATAATGTGTTCTACTTCTAATCTTCAACCCCCTTGTGTTCCTTCAACGCCCTTGACAAGAGTAATGATGAGATATGCCAGCCAAGTCCATGCATGCATAGGCAAACGGCCTTATTACTCTTTTTGAAATACAGTAAACACTACAATACTTGACAAGACTGCTTCAACAAATGGCGTTTTACTTGGGAGACTTAAATCATAAGAACTTTAGAACCCCTCTATGGGAGACTAAAATCATAAGAACAAATGGCGTTTTACTTGGGAGACTTAAATCATAAGAACTTTAGAACCCCTCTATGGGAGACTAAAATCATAAGAACTTTTGAACCCGTAAAAACCCCTTTTGTTCCTTCAACATTTACAATATGTTCATGTGCATCAAACGTAAGAGTCTCGTCATATTGTGTTCTACTTCTTGTCTTCAACCCCCTTGTGTTCCTTCTACATTTACTCTATGTTCGTGCCTTTTCAATCTAACCGAAAAGCAAGGAGGTAGTTTTTATGTATTGTCATCAGACCTTACTTTTTGGGCGTTGGTTTTCCATGTTGATATATCTCCAAAAACTATGTATTTTACTAATCTTTTCTTAATTTATTTTTCTTTCATCTTTGCTAAAACTAATGTTGTTATAATTTAAATAATACTAAATGTGATACTTTCTACCTTACTAATAAAACTATTGACTTTAATTGGAACCTTACACTAAGAGTGAATAGGAAACCGTCACAAAATTAATTACTTGAGATGAGATATCACAAAGTCCATGCATGCTTGAATAAAATAAACACTACAATACCTGACAATACGCAAGGCTTGATTCCGCCAACACTGAATTTTTAGACCACGGTGCAAGTCTAGCTTCCAGCCACACTGTAATTTAATATGATAAAATTGAATGCAACCATTAAGCATCAGCTATGAGTCGTTTTGCTGAGAATGAAGGTATAAAAGGCTTCCTTTCTTCTAAGGACACTTTTCTTACAACAGTTTATATTGCACTGCTGCAGAAAGACTGCATGTAAAGTTGCATCCTGAGTACATTAGCTTCTGCATTAGAGCACTCACGCAAGACACAAAAAACTCTTGATTGCACAGATGAACACTGCAAAATGAAACTCGAGCTCATTTACTCCACATAAGAGCACGCACATTCTTGATTGCACAGGAACACCAGACAGTAACCCTTGATTACTGATCAACAGACAACTTGTAACTTGAGCAAATTTACTCTACTACATAAGAGCACGGACGCACACCACATTCCCGATTGTGTTCATATTTACGTTCTAAAAAAGAAATACTTTATTGTAGATAATGCGAGTTCATAGCAGAGTATGAGAGCATGCTGCAAGCAGCAGCAACACACGAAACAACATAAACAGCACAAGATCTAACTAACCCCACTCCAGACAAGCCAGAAACTTAAGCCTCCTCGTAATCCTCCTCGTACTCGCCTTCAGGCTCAGCAGTTGCATCCTGGTACTGCTGATACTCTGACACCAAGTCATTCATATTGCTCTCAGCTTCAGTGAACTCCATCTCGTCCATTCCTTCACCGGTGTACCAGTGCAAGAAAGCTTTCCTCCTGAACATGGCCGTGAACTGGTCGCTCACCCTCCTAAACATCTCCTGGATAGAGGTAGAGTTTCCAATGAAGGTGCAGGCCATCTTTAATCCAACAGGCGGGATGTCACAGACACTGGACTTCACGTTGTTCGGAATCCACTCCACAAAATAGGATGAATTCTTATTCTGCACATTGATCATCTGCTCATCTACTTCCTTGGTGCTCATCTTGCCCCTGAACATGGCAGAGGCCGTCAAGTAACGGCCATGACGGGGATCTGCCGCACACATCATGTTTTTGGCATCCCACATTTGCTGAGTAAGCTCCGGAACAGTCAGAGCTCTGTACTGCTGAGACCCACGAGAGGTCAGGGGAGCAAAACCAACCATGAAGAAATGGAGACGTGGAAAGGGGATCAAATTTACGGCAAGCTTTCGCAGATCAGAGTTCAGCTGCCCTGGAAACCTTAGGCAGCATGTGACACCACTCATGGTAGCAGAGATTAAATGGTTCAAGTCACCGACTGAGAAAAAACAAGAACATAATCAGTTAAAAGACACCAGGGCATCATTCATGGCAAGGAAGACATCTCAGACCTTCCTCTCAGAGATTTATGATGAAGAAGTGGCGAATAAGCTACAAAACGGAAAACATACTGACACAAATGTTAGACAGAGAAAGTATGTCCTTACAAGTTGGTGTGACCAGCTTCAGAGTCCGGAAGCAAATATCATACAAGGCCTCATTGTCCAGAACCATGCACTCATCAGCATTCTCAACAAGCTGATGAACCGACAATGTCGCGTTGTAAGGCTCCACCACAGTGTCAGAGACCTTCGGCGAAGGGAATACAGAGAAGGTCAGCATCATCCTATCCGGGTACTCCTCTCTAATCTTGGAAATCAGAAGCGTTCCCATCCCAGATCCAGTGCCTCCTCCAAGAGAATGGCACACTTGAAAGCCTGAGGAACCAAAAATATCAGGTCCCCGAAAAATCAAGAACTAACTACTCTTCAAGCTACACTGGCACACCTGAAAACGTGAGGAACCATAAACATCGATTATAGACGACAAAGAAGTTAGAAATTAAGCAGAACGACAGATTTTTCTACAGTACATGATAGGGCTCGAGAAAAATAAAGCTAAATCTAGACCCTAAGACTCAAAATTGTTAAAAACACAACCGGATCTGTCAGATCTGCGCTTGCTACATCTGTACCTTCGAAGATGTTGAATGAAACACTCGGGAACCAGCAATCACGTGATTCTAAAGCAGATTGCAGGCAAGCTGGTCGAAAAGCGCTCCGGCCTTGCGATCGCGCTTTGCAAACAGATCTATAAATACAGGAAACGAGCATCCTTACGGACAGGATGGTTTTTAAGGGAAAAATCAAGGCAGCATCCCTTATTTGCCTATGTATCACAGGAACAAACCTAACCATGGGGGAGAAATAGCAAAGAACATACAAATCGACCTGTCGCTACCAGAAGACTGTCAAAAGAACAAAAACGGCAAACTGCAACAATAACCGCTGCAGAGAATACATCTCCGTCCGAATATGTAAAATAAAGACCAAAGCCAGAGAAAAACACAAAACGATTATGAACGAACAAAAACACCTGCATTGTAGCGAACAGGCGAGAATTCGCCATGGGAAAGTAGCCAAGATATGCTCATCTACCTCGAAACGAAAAGAAACCCTAGTAACTGAGCTAAAATCGAGAGAATTACCTTGAAGACAGTCACAGTTCTCAGCCTCCTTGCGGACAACATCAAGAACAGAGTCGATCAGCTCTGCGCCTTCAGTGTAGTGGCCCTTGGCCCAGTTATTACCAGCGCCGGACTGTCCGAAGACAAAATTATCAGGGCGAAAGATCTGGCCATAGGGACCAGTGCGGACACTGTCCATGGTGCCGGGCTCTAGGTCCATGAGAACAGCGCGGGGGACGTAGCGACCACAGCTGGCTTCGTTATAGTAGACATTGACACGCTCGAGCTGAATGTCGGAGTCGCCGCGGTAGGTTCCAGTGGGATCAATGCCGTGCTCAGTGCAAACAACCTCCCAGAACTTGGCACCGATCTGGTTTCCACATTGCCCTCCCTGAACGTGCAGAATCTCACGCATGGTGAGAACGAAGAGAAACAAGGGCAGGAACGAAAGTGAAGACTCTCCGAAGAGAATGCCTGGCTGAGGCGAGATCTGGAGCTACTGCCTTCCTTCACAATGGAGGTTTGGCTATGGCGAGATCTGAGATTGGGGGTACTCTGTCCTCTGCTTTAAAATAACACAAGTAGACGCTGGGGTTAAAACGCCGGACTAGGGTTTAGTTCGGATAGCTGAAATGTAAAGCTTTCCAGACCCTTGATGGCGACCCTCATCCAACGGCTATTGGCTTTGATTTAGGTGAAGTTTGGCGCTCTTGACTTGAGCTCTTTCAAATTCACGAGGCCCCATTGTTACCGTTGCTGGGACCCTCTGGTCTCTTCTTTTAAACTCCAGCCTTAGGTGGGAAGTTGAACTTAGTAGGTGGGCCGCTGCCATCAGCAGGATTTGAAGGAGGCAATAGGGATGGATCATGGAAGGGCCCTAGTGATTATGTGAAACACCATGTTTTAAGGATGGTTGGACAAAGGAGGCTTGATTAGTTTACGTAAAACTTTTAATTATTTATAACGCTTTTCTTGGTGAATTTTTTGAATGAATGTCAAAAAATATACTACCCCACCCTTACACTTCTACCATGTGGCTAGAGAGAGGAGACGGTTTTCTACCACGTGGCTGCAGCTCTCAGAATAGTATAAGTTATAGTGTAGAGATTTTGATTTCTAACGGACACAAAACTCCAACCTAATGGACGTGGAGGATTTCCCAACATTTTTGGGGTTCCTATGGCATCTCAACGAGAATTTGGGGTGCGCACTCATGCCTATCAAGCATCCTTTTGAGAATCCATACTAGTAGCTCTTGTTTTTTATCACAATATGTTAGATTGCTAAGCCTTGTCCTTGTGAGGATGTAGACTTAGACAAGCTTCACGTGCCTCCTCCGACCGTAGCTCCCTAATGTTTGGTAATTCCTTACCATCCTTCCATGCATTTGTATGTAGCATTTTCACAAGGACTAGGCAAGATGGCAATATCGATCAAGGTTGCTCTTTGATGCACGTCATGCCCATTTCAGTGCATTTTGGTCATTAAATATGACCACCACCACTTATTTTGAGTGACCATTAAAGATTAAGGTCAAATGTGAAAAAACGGGCACTATTTCTACTAAACTCGTGGTTTTGAAGGGTGACCCAACCTGTCAAAAATCATCCTTGATATTGATAAAAGCTCTCAGTTAGGAATGTTTCCCCAATGTTAAAGTTTGTGAATCGCATGATCCAAGTCTTTTGAGACCCATGTGATTAATTTTAGAAGTTGTTGGCCATGTAGCATGCCTCTGCCAAATACGTTTTTTAGGTACAAGAGGTAGACTGGACTAGGTGTATCCATGTTCGATGGGCATTGAAAATGGTAACTACCATGTAGCGTTCACCATATGCCCCTGCCAAATAGTTTTTTTGGGTATAAGTGGTGGACTCGACCAGCACATCCATGTCCAATGGGCATTTTGAAAATGGTAACTCCTTTTGCCATGAAAGCAAGGAGGGTGAATCAAGATGGTTGTGAGTGCCCCTTTGACTTTCATGAGTTCTTTTTTTAACATTTCAAATCCTTGTTCTTTATGATGTAGGCTATAACATTTTCTACCATGGAAAATTTTTATGATGAGACTGTAACCTTATCTTTCCTTACAAGTTACTACTAAATGCATATGAGTGATCAGTGGTGATACACACTTCAAGTTCCTACTCTTTGTGTTTGAATGCACCTTTCTTGATTTTGTTCTTTCAAATGAACCCATATCACCTTCACATGGCTCCCTTTAATGTAACTTATGTTCCATGTGGTGGCTCCCACATATTTGTGTAGTAAGCTTTTTTTTTGTTTTAAATACCTAATATTAAAATCTACCTTCCATCACAAGGCTCCTTATATGATGCAAGGCATTACACATGGCTTCCACATGTAAACATGATTTTTCTCATGTTTATGTCCCAATCACTCCTTTATTTTGCCAATAACCTACCAACCCACAAAAATGACTTGCCAAGCCATCCTTTGAGAAGATGGTTTTGCTAAGAGATCTTGTGAGTATTTAAAGAGGTCACCTCATTAACTCTACTAAGTAAGACATGCCAATGCCACCTAATTAGGTAAATGATGCCCCTTTCTTAACCTCCATGAAGCAACCCACATGGTTGAGTTGTATTATCTTACAAAGTGCATAAAAGTATAGCATTTAGTATCTCATATGACAAACAACACATGATTAACTAGCTTCAATAGACAACACATCATGCCATCCAAGTATATTTGCTATCGTGAAATTTGGCGCACAACCAAAAAGATATAAGCTTAAAGGATAGTCTACAATGTAAAGATGCTTATGTGGTCTCTTCGTTTGTGGAATAAATTTTGAACCCTTCTATGTGATTGATATTACAACCATAGAGAGTACATATATGACCTTTCACCCCATCTAGTTTCTTGTTTTATCATCGATACTAAAAGCTCTCTCAAACTTGAAAACTATTGTGACATCATGCAAGGGATGCCTGCCATATATGTTGTCTCCTGTTAGCCCTTGTGGCTATATCAACCTTGTGGGAATATAGATGTTCTTCCCTAATAGAGCTATCAGCCTTATTTTCTCACTTTGCTTACACATGAAAAATAGGGACAAAACAACAAGGTTTAGAAATTTTTGGAGACACATTAGCAAAGTTCTTACAGATGTTCTTTACAAGGTTCTTACAGATGCTCTTTGCAAGGTTCTTACAAACGTTGAAGTTGGTCTATCACAATCTAGTGAAGTTGTTGCATTCCATTGAGGGTGGAGCAAAATGCCATTTCATACCCACCCCCCACCAAGCAAATTTGGAGGCTTCTACATGTCCTTTCACGTGATATTACTCTTCTTATCTCATTCAACCATCTTTGAGCTCATTTCTATACTCAAAATGGCTATCGCATGTCAATAAGCTCAAAGACAAGGTTCAATGTTCTAATTACTCTCTTTGTTCTTTTGTCTCAAGGATCATTGGAAAATATCCATTGGATCTAGTCTTTTGTGATAAATGGAAAATATCCATTGGGTATGGTCTTTTGTCTCTACTCCATGAACTCACTCAAAGTATCCATTGGGTCTAGTCTTTTGTGATAAGTCTAGAGAAGCAAGAAGTTTGTTTCTACTCTATGAGACCCCTGCCCCCTCCATGCACCGGAATCCGGGGAGCTAGCAGTGGAAGTAGCAACCTTATGCACAAGGCAGAGTTTCCCACACACGGCCTCGCCCACGAATGTCCGAACAAGAGACTAATCCCTCGGTTCTTCCAAAATCAAACCCGAAAAAAACATCCCTCGCCTAGAAAGCATAGGCGATTCCTCCAGGAGATTTTTCCTCGTCAAAGAGGCACAGTCGTTGACTTTTTTATATAGAACAAGGATTATCCGTGATTTATTCAACTATCGTAACTTGAACAGAATTGAATTTTAATTATAAGGATCCATCAGTCCAGTCTAACCCCATCAAATCCCATGGGTTAGCCAACTGCCCAACCACTATATTGATAGGATCCATTATGAATTTTAATTATAAGGATCCATCAGTCCAGTCTAACCCCATCAAATCCCATGGGTTAGCCAACTGCCCAACCACTATATTGATAGGATCCATTATGAAAATTTGGTTATGTTTTGTCCTGGTTACTAGGGGAAAGAGTTCCCAGGCCCCCTGGCTGGCGCTTCAAGCAAAATTCAAGGTAGTCAAAATGCTTCCCCAGCATTCTTGACATAAAACAATCTTTAAAAAATAAGTTTCATCTATAAATACAATTCCAAACAAAATTCCCATCTTTCCTCATCATCCCACATCCTTTCACATTATTCCTCATCATCTCTCATCATTTCACATCATTTCTCATCGTCCCATTCCACATCATTTCTCGTTATTCCACGTCATTTCTTATTATTTCACGTCATTTCTTTTTATTCCACGTCGTTTCTTATTATCCCACATTTTCTACATTAACTCACATCTAATCACATCATTCCTATATCAAGTCACATCCATTCGCATCCATTCACATTATTCCTACATCCACTCACATCCATTCTCATTCATTCACATCATTCTTACATCCATTCACATCATTCCTACATTAATTCACATCCATTCTCATCATTCCTACATTCATCCACATCCACTCTCATCATTTCTACATTCATTCACATCCATTCTCATCATTCTTACACTCATTCATATCCATTCACATCCATTCTCATCATTCCTACATTCATTCACATCCATTCTCATCATTCCTACACTCATTCATATTCATTCACATCCATTCTCATCATTCCTACATCCACTCACATTCATTCTCATCCATTCACATCATTCTTACATCATTCCTACATCCATTCACATTATTCCTACATTCATTCACATCCATTCTCTTCATTCCTACATCAATTCTCATCATTCCTACATTCATTCACATCATTCCTACATCTATTCACATCATTCCTACATCCACTCTCATCCATTCACATTTTTCTTACATCATTCCTACATCCATTCACATCATTCCTACATCCACACTCATCCATTCTCATTCATTCACGTTATTCTTACACATCCATTCTCATCATTCCTGATTCATTCACATCCATTCACATCATTCTTACATCATTCCTACATCCATTCACATCATTCCTACATCCACACTCATCCATTCTCATTCATTCTTACATCCATTCTCATCATTCCTACATTCATTCACATCCATTCACATCCATTCACATCCATTCTCATCATTCCTACATTCATTCACATCCATTCATATCATTCTTTCTCAAATTTCTCAAAATAAAATATGCTCAATATTCTTTTTTTTGAATAAAAGATTTATGGGATTTACAAAATCAATTACACCCATATTTTTCCTTTTAGTATAAACACTAATCCATTTATCTAAATGAATCATTTCTATAATTCTCATAAATTGAATGATTCTATAAAATTTATGCATAACCTTCTTTATTTTTCTACCTATTGAATAATGCTCAAAACTCCACTTTTAGCATAAAAATATCTGTCTAGAATATGATGGGAATTTCTCTTTTTGCTTTATTAATTTTATATATAAAAATAAGATTTATCTTTTTTCTGAAAAATTTTACCATAGCTTTGCTGCAATTTCTAAGAATGTTCAATTTTCTAAACTTGATTAAATATTCATAATTTAAATATGATAGGAACTCCTCTTTTAAGCTAAAATTTTATTATGCATACATAGCATAATTATAAACATAATTATAAGCATAATTATGAATAAATCTCATGATTATTCTAAAATAACCATTCCTCATTTCTAAAAATGTTAGCATAACCCTCTTTCAATTTAGAATGAGTTAATATGATTTTGTAACCATCATTTTTACTAGATTAAAAATCATGAAAATATCTAATCTCTTTCTCTAGCTTATCAAGCCTAAAGTTTTGATCAAGATAAAGAGATTGTCATTGAGAATCATCCTTCTACCAAGGATCTAACCATAAAGATGATTAATCTTTCCAAAAGAGAGATTTATTAACAAAAAAACACTATAATTAAGCATAAAAATTAGCATTAATCTAATTAAACATTATGAATCATTAGAGAGTTTGATTTGTTGGGGTTGTAATACCAGAGGTGGGTATGGCATTGATGGCAGTCTGCACATACCTGTTGGTATAGGGTACTCATCATGAATGGACATTATATTATATGTTGGTAAGCATTTGGTATGGGTAGTGGTTGCTTTGGCATTGGGAGTATAGGTTGTGTTGCTAAGTTTTCCTTGTACTAACAATGAGTTATGTCATGGTTTCCATGTGGCACTAGCAAATGAGCATACAATTGTTGCTATTCATGCCTTAGTATTGGGCGTTCCGTGCTTGTATAATTTTAGCAGAGATTGTGCATCAAACCATATCTCTTTGTCGAAATAGATGCAGGTGTCCTTCTTGAGGTGTTGGTTAGGGCTAGGCCTTGAGGTTTCCCTTGGGGTTGTCCCTACCCCACTACTAGCCTAAACGGTTTACCACACTCTTTGTCAGCTCGTTTATGCTTATGTCCTTGACTAGGACTCTAGTTGGTGTTGGTTGGGCACCCTTGGCCGACAATGAGGCTTTGGATGATGTGTCCCGTATCTCTTGGGTTGGGTAGATGATTTGTACATAGGTTATCCACTAGATCTAGTGCCTTGTGGTAGCACTCATCAAAGATGTAGTGCCTAGACCTATAAAGATTGTCATGAAGCCTCTTGCTCTTAAGAAATAAATCATTCAATCTTTCATAGAGATGCTACATCTCATGTGGAGATACTTGGTTCAAGCAATGTAGTCCCATATGGTTTCTCCCTCCTCATGCTTGAGTTATAGATCTATGCGTGGGGCTCTCTCTAGATCCATTGTGTGAGAATCCTACTATCAAATTGTGTCTCAAGACCTCATAATAATTGGCCTTTTCAAGTGAGTTTAGTGATCTAAACCATTGGCATGTGTTGCCTTCAAGGAGAAGTCCAAATGAGTAGATCTTGGTGGGATCATCAATCCATCCCATGGCCTCAAATTTGATCAAACTTTGCTTTGTACTGAAGGGGATCTCGAGTTCCATCAGATTTTCATCATCATCCTTGAGATGGCTTGGTTTTGCCTAACTCTGAGCCTCTAGATGCTATGTTGGTTTCAACCGCCCTTCCCATTTCAAATGACATCCTCAGCATGTCGTATGTGTATTCACATATCGAGGGAATGTAAGGAGGTGGTTGCATGAAACCCTTTGTTTTAATCTATGGGATCTCTTGCTTGATATGATTGGGTTGTGCAGTTTTCAATAATGCTTGTCCTCCAATAGCTTGGCCTTGAGGCTACAGACTTGTTGTAGCTGAGGAGATGTTTTGTGAATGCTTGCGTGGATTCCTTTATGACGAGGTAGACCCTACTTGTGTTCCTTGTTCCTCATCCAAACAGAGAATAAGTGGAATTAGGTTCCGTGGTAAAAGCACTTCTATAATGGGCTCTTGTGGGAGAGTGGGACTCCATAGTTGTTGAGTTGCTTTGTTGGTCATGGTTTGCTTGGGATAAACCGAGCTCACCAAATGTTGAGTTGCTTTGTTGGTCATGGTTTGCTTGGGATAAACCAAGCTCACCAAATGTTCGAAACATTATGGTGTCAAACATGGCTCATCGCATTCTTTGGGAGAAACCCGATAAGTCATTGGGGCTAATAAGTGAGCTACTTCTTTGCCCCATTCAGGAATTAAGCAAAGTTGGAATAGGGCAGCATCTAGTAAATCATCGTACACCCACTGGCTGTTCACCGTTGGGGATCCTTGACATGTGGTCTGCAAGAACATGCTGAGAGCCTTTCCTTACCACCATGATGGTAAAGTCAAACTCAAGAAAAATAAGCAGCCACTTGGTGATTCTGCTTGTCATACAGGGCTTATTTACTAGGTACAAAAGGGCTTGTTGGTCTACAAAGAAAACGAACTTGGTCGCCAAGAGATAGTGAAACTTCTTAACCGTGTAAACCATTGCTAATCCCTCCCTCTCGGTTGTGGTGTAATTCCTCTCAGCTTCGTTGAGTTGGTGGCTGGAAAAACTAATAGGGAAGTCCATCTTCTGTTCGTTGGGCCAGCACGCATCCTATAGCAAATGCTGGACATGGAAGATGAGATCCCAGTTGGGGGATTTGAGGATTGCAGCGCTTGTCAAGGCTTTTTTAAGTGTTGTGTGAGCATGTTGGCATTCTTCAGTCCACTCAGAAATAATAAGGAGTCCGTAAAGGGGTCGAGCAATGTCAGCGTACATGAAAACGAATTGCCGATAATAGCCGACATGTCCCATGAAGCGTTGGACACCTTTGAAGTTTATGGGTGGGGGGAACTCGAGAATGAGCCGCACTTTGCTATCATCGCTTGAAATTCCCTGCCTTCTGGAGACAATGTGTCCCAGGATCACAGCGTGTCGAACCCAAAATCGACATTTGTGATGGTTCAACAAGATGCAATATAACCTACATCTTTGTAGCACTTTGCGTGAACATGCTAGGTGCTCCTTCCAAGAAGAATTGACACAAAGGTCATCCATGAAGACTTCAAGGAACTTATGAAGGTCATAAGCAGTACATATGAGGCATTGGAAGGCTCCACCAGGGGCATTGGCTAAGCCAAAGGGCATAACTTGGTATGCATATGTACCCCACTCAATGGCAAAGGCCATTTTGTGCTGGTCTTTTGGATCGATCAGTACCTGGTTGTATCTTGAAAATCCATCGAGGAAGCTATACACTTCCTTTCTTGCTACTCTTTTTAACACATGTTCGGTGAATGGTAGGGGATAGTGGTCCCTAATGGTGGCAGCATTAACCTTTTTGAGGTCAACGCACACTCAGCCTTTTCCATTCTTTTTGGGTACTATCACAATTGGTGATACCCACTCCATATACTTGATTTTGTAGATGAATACGACATCAATAAGTCTTTCAATCTCTTCATGGACCATCTTGGAGTACTTTTGGGTTGATAGGATAAGCTCGTTGTTTGACTAGCCTGGCTCCATCAACCATGGGAATGGTATGTTGGACTACTTCAGGGGGTACACCTTTCATGTCTGTGTACTTCCAAGCGAAGCAATCGTGGAACTCAGTCAATAGAGCAATGAGATCAGTCTCTTCTTTCTTTGAAAGGTCTTCTGCAATAAATACTAGCCTCGGGTCTTCACTCAAGCCTACTAAGTTTGCTTCTTGACCTTAACTGAACCATCATACAAGGTCCCAGGTTGCCCACTATCAGATCTCTGAGCCGAATCATACTGGACAAATCGGTCGACCCTTTGGGAGGTCTTAAATTGCTTGGGCACCTGTCTTACCTTCTTTGCTTTAACACTTTCCTCATCAATTAGCTTCTTAGCTTCTTTTTCAGCGAGTGCTAACTTTTTGTTGCATTCCTTGCATGTGGAGCGACAAAGCTTTTCGGGGACTGGTTTGGGTTGAATGGGTTCAACTGGCTGTGGGGTAGTAGTGTGGACCACAAGACAGCTGTTTGCAAACTCTTTTTTCCACCTTTCATTGAAATGCTCATGTGCTTCCAAGAGAGCTATTTGTAAACTCTTTTTCCACCTTTCATTGAAATTCTCATGTGCTTCCACAACACCCACATATTTCAACCAATGGGTTTCTGAGCTGTCTGGGAAGACATACCTTCCTGGCCTAGGGAATCCCTTTGGCCTGTGAGTTCTATGGGAGCATGTACTCCTTGATGGCTTTGATCTAAAAGCATATTCAAGCTCTTGGGTGGCTACATTGGGCAGATATGTTGAACTTGGCATGTATAATGACATAAGCTCTTACCCATCTGTCATAGAAAACCTTGTACCAGTGCATCGAGGTAAGATATCTGGGGTAGCGAGGATATGCATCCAGTTCTTAGAGTCTTCCGATTCTAGGAGCGGTGTGCAATCCTCACTCTCTCTTTCATCATCTAGTGTTTTATGGCATGTGTAGTTGTGACCGAGTCCTCTGTAAATGGTCTGCCACTCATGGGGTGTACCTTCCACGTGCGTAGATTGATCTTGAAGGTAATATATTTTCTTTGAATGTAAATGTGGTCAGTGTCCCAGTCATGGGGGATCATCTTCGAGTCTCTCATAAATGGTTTGTCAAGGTGCAGTCATATGATACTGGCTGACATCCAAAGTTCATCACCACAAAAGTGTGGCAGTAAGTAGCTCCAAGGATCTTAATCTTTAGATCCCTTAGTAGACCAATGGGTCTAGCAGTGGCTCCATCAGTGAGTTTAACTAGCAATCAAGTGTTATCCAAGGCAAGTGCTCCCCATTTTTCCTAGCATTGTTTGGTAACAATGCTCACTTTGGCTCCCCCATCCAAGATTGCAATAACTTGGAGGCCATCAAAGGTTATTGGTAAGGCTGCGTTGAGTTCATCACCAGTACTGCCCAAGTTTATTAACTCAAACTATGGGGGTTCCTCTTACCTTATGAGGTATGTGAAATTCCTCCTCCTCGGATTCATCAGAGCTGTCGGGCTCCATGGTTTCATACATTCCTACTCTGAGACATCCCTCCGTCCAATCTTTCAGGTCATCCCATAGGCTTGGGCTACCTTGGAGCAAGGTGCCGATAGGGATTTGGACCTGAGACGAGAGGTTAGAAGAGAGACCTGCAACGTCTCTTGGAGAACGGAGGCTGTCCTTTGAGGAAGGTTGGGTCTGGTTTGTCTTAAGCTTTTTAAAGTGTATGGGATGGGAACAGGGATTTCTATGTTTGTTCCCCTATGATGTCCATCTCCCAAGTTTCTAAGATATTCAGCCAACCTATCTCCCTATTGGTGGGGGGTAGCTTCTGCTTCTGTTAACTCTTGCGGGAGTGGTCGGTCTAGAAGCCCGCAAGGGATATACCTAAGCATCATGCGCAGGTCTTTGGTTTGAGATCGATGGGCATGGTTCAAGGTAGGCAGTAGGAGGATCAGCTTCCAACTGAGTTTGGCACTCATGAACTAACTCTTGAGTTGCCAAGAGTCTCTCCTTTTCCTCAATATAGGATTAGGGTACTCGGTGAGCTTTTTTGGTAACTAGTGGGTTTCCATGGGTTCTCTAGCTCGAGCAACAGCCCGTAACAATTCTTCTTATTCGAAGGAAGAAGTAGACGGATGAGTTGTTGTGCCATAGTTTGAACCGCTTTTGATAATCACTCGTCTTTCTCCCTTTCCAACCTTGGTGGCTTTCTTTTGTGAGCATCGAGTTGCTCGTGCTTGTTCAGGGGCTCTTGCTTGATCCTAACTTTGTGAGGTTGATGCCTTTGCTGCCACATGTGCCGCAGCCCTTTGCCTGTTTTGTAGCCAGGTCACAGCTTTGAGAGCGACTTCTCACGCTGCTCAAGCAGGTTAAGGCTGGTGCTGGGATTAGCTTCATGAACCTTTCTAGTTGATCCTGGTCTCAATGGACAGTCTCTATAAAGGTCATCAATACCGCACCCTACACACAACGGAGTTGGGGTGTGGGAGCACCTGTAGTAGGGGCACTCGCCATACCCTTTCGGTTGGGACACTCAGTAACTTGGTGAGGTCCACCACAATCGTAGCACTGTATGGGTGGTCCTTTAGTTGTCCAATTCACATACCTAGCCCCTGGAATGGAGGATACTATAAGTATGCAGGGTACATTTGATCACCCTCCATGACATAGTGACTTAGGATTTGTGAAGCTAGGCTTGTTGGCTCTTGGGTTTCATAAGTGGGAGTTTCTAGGATTTCTCCCTCATTCCCATCCTCAAAGACTTCTGTCAGGGTTATCTGATGAACTAATGTGACTCTGGGTAATGGGGGCTGAGGTGGAAGAACTGGGGGTGGTAAGGGCATTTTTGGTGCCCTAAGGATTCATCTTTGGTCCACTTCTTGGCCAAGTTGAGGTGCGTTATGATGCACTAGAGCTGGCAAAGCCAGCGATTGCCTGGGATTGGCGGGCAGTGCTTAAGGCACGTTTCAAGCTAGAGTAGCCTTGTGGTGATAGCAGTTGGAGATTTCATAATTGCCCCACTTTACATAATATGTGCAATAGAGGCTTAGACGGGGTCTCAAATGAGGACACTCGGTGCCAATATGGTTTTCTCGGCAGGTCGGTCACCATATAAGTTCCCTTCTAGGATAGAGATGTGGATGGCCCCCTCGATCGTGACCTTGGTTGATTCTCCATTGCTGGGTCCTTTATTGCATTAGTATAGTGGCGGCGGATAATTGCTCTACACTTTGTCTAGACAAAGACTCTTTTCACTTTTCATTAGGCTTTGTGCTGGTGGTCTTGAAGGAGGCTTCTGATGTGCCTTCATGGATTTGTTGGGAATGTGTTCCCTTGAAATTGTCCTCAAACTTCAAAGAACTGCTGTAGCATTGTTCAAAGGAGATATGGTCTAAGGCAAACAAGGAGTTACCTTCATGGAGTTGTTGGGAACGTGTTCCCTTGAAATTGTCCTCAAACTTCAAAGAACTGCTGTAGCATTGTTCAAAGGAGATATGGTCTAAGGTAAACAACAAGGAGTTATGTAGTGAACATATCTTGGAGTCCCTCCAAGATATGTTTGCCTTAGACCATATCTCCTTTGAACAATGCTACAGCAGTTCTTTGAAGTTTGAGGACAATTTCAAGGGAACACGTTCCTGACAATTCCATGAAGGCGCATCAGAAGCCTCCTTCAAGACCACCAGCACAAAGCCTAATGAAAAGGGAAAAGAGTCTTTGTCTAGACAAAGTGTAGAGCAATTAGCCGTCGCTATACTAATGCAATAAATGACCCAGCAATGGAGAATCATCCAAGGTCGGGAATCGAGGGGGCCATCCACATCTCTATCTTAGAAGGGAACTCATATGGTGACCGACTTGCCGAGAAAACCATATAGGCACACTGAGTGTCCTCATCTAAGACCCCGTCTAAGCCTCTATTGCACATATTATGTAAAGTGGGGCAATCATGAAATCTCCAGCTGCTATCACCACAAGGCTGCTCTGGCTTGAAACGTGCCTCAAGCACTGCCCGCCAATCCCAAGCAACCGCTGGCTTTGCCAGCTCTAGTGCATCATAACGCACCTCAACTTGGCCAAGAAGTGGACCAAAGATGAATCCTTAGGGCACCAAAAATGCATGGCTAATCTTAACATATCAGGTGTCAACCCTATCATGGTAGGAACTGGCGGTGTTGGTTGGGGAATGGGTTGTGGAGGAGTGGGTCTAGGATAGACTATCGAAGGTCTTTGCCCTCTAGGAGGACTGGATTGTGGCCCACATGTTCCCATTTGGTATACTGGGTGTGCCCCTTGAGGTGGGTACAGCTAATAGATACGCATGCATGGTCATTGTTTGCAATGGGCCTAGGTAGACCCATCCGCTTTGGTATGATGTCTTAGGCCTTTGGAAAGATGGATTTGGTTGTTGGTCTGGGAAGGTTTCTAGAGCCCTAGATGAATCAGCCACCCTTGAAATAAGTATGGTGCTCGAGATTGGTAACTGGGTCTAGGTTTGATGGCTCTCGCTCTGGCCGACTTCCACGCTAAGATCTAAAGGCAAAACAGGCCCAGTTCCTTGGGGTTGATACATATCTCTCACCCTGGGTTGCGGATCTTTGGACTGTGTGTTTCCCATGATAAAATTCCAAAGCCTCAATGCAAGGCTTTGCTAGGAATGTGTTGGAGAGATCAAAAGCTGGTTCCTAGACAGATGGTCTATCCATACACTGTGGTTCAGGCTCTCATACCTCGGGGTCTGGGATCCCTTGTCCACTACTAGGGAGGTCTTCACTCTCTCTGGTACTTTCAAAGACAAGCACCATTTGACTCCATGCAGTATTTATTGATGGCAATCTTACTTCCAAAGGGCGTCTCGAGAGCTCACTTCGTCTTATTTTGCACCAACCTACTCGAGCATAGGTGCATGGAAGAATGGGAGTGCTATGTAGAATCCTCTAAGAAAATAAGTTTTTTTTTGGGGGGGGGAACGGCCATGTGCTTGGCTTTGAACGGGCGTACGCTTTAAAAATGGGAAGAGAACGGGCGTTTGCCTTTGACTCAGAATGGGCATGCACTTTGGGTATGGAAGGTGGAACGGACGTTCACTTCAAATCAGAAAAGAACGAGCGTTCGAAGTTAAGTGCTGAATGGAACGGGTGTGGCAATTGAAGGCACATGAGTTTGCTTTCAAAAAGCAGGGAACGGACATTCGAGCTTTAATCCATGGATGTTCGCTTCTGAAGAGAAAGAACGGGCATTCCAGATTAGGTGCAGATTGGAACGTGCGTGTGGCAGAAGGTATGAGCATCCGCTTCTCAAGGCCAAGGATCAGAATTAAGACACAGGCATGGCAAACAAAGGAACGAGAGTTCTCTTCTCAAGGGAGAAGGAATGGACATGCGAACCTAAGTGAATGGGCACGTCACTGTCAGGGTGGGAATTTTCAAAATTGATTGGAGCCTAATGGCTGTAAGTTTGGTAGCCTCCTAGGATATTCGATGTCAGTACAATATCCCTCTAGATTCAATGCACTTCATGCCCAATTAAATGCATTTAATCTATTTTTAATGCCTTTGCTAGTTTCAAGGCCAAGGATCAGAATTAAGACACAGGCGTGGCAAACAAAGGAACGAGAGTTCTCTTCTCAAGGGAGAAGGAATGGACATGCGAACCTCAGTGAATGGGCATGTCACTGTCAGGGTGGGAATTATCAAAATTGATTGGAGCCTAATGGCTATAAGTTTGGCAGCCTCCTAGGATATTCGATGTCAGTACAATATCCCTCTAGATTCAATGCACTTCATGCCCAATTAAATGCATTTAATCTATTTTTAATGCCTTTGCTAGTTTTAGACAACAAATCTTACCAAATTTGGGTTGTAGAGGGAAGGAACGGACATGGTAGATTTGGAACATCCATGGCCTAAAAAACGAACGGACATGTGCTTCTCAGCGGAACTGGGCAGAATGTTGTTTCGCGTGGGATTTTTCTCCTTCACCCTGCTGATTTAGGTATCTTCCCAAGATTTTTTTGTGTTTTTGATTTAACAAGGAGCTAGAGTTAGTCTCTAGCTTCTTATTGATGCCTATGATGCATAATTTAAGCTAACAAATTAAAATTAATTATATGATTAAGCAAAGATGCAAACATGAAGACAAAAAATAGAAAATTAAAAATTTCTTGAATGTTAAGGGCAAGGTAAGGGCACTCACATGCTTCTCCCGCTCTCGGTGAAGACTTGAATGCTCTGATGCTCAATCAACAATCCAAACTCTGGGTAATCATCATCAAAACACAAAAGAAAACAAGGTTGGTCAACCCACCGAGCTAAATCAAAGACTCTAACTAATGAATTAAGTGAAGGACCCTAAGCTAAATGCCTTCCTCAGTAGCGATACCAAAAATGTTAACAGATAACATACTACCTTACACACTCAAGAGAGAGAAGAAGAGAAAGGTGCATGCAAGGGTCAAATTCGATGAATGGCACTTAGCCAACCCTATGAGGGTTAACTCTTCAATGTGGAGCCGCTAGGGGCTCACTCCACACTCTCCCTGTGTCACCTAAGGAGACATCCAAAGCTAGGTAGTGAGCAAGTGGGAAGGAGCTATGGAGAGCTCAACCTCTACCTCATGCTAATCGTATGCAAGTGGGCATGGTAGATAAAAATGAGAAGGTAGAAGAGAAGAGAAGAGAAGGGAGAGCACTACCATTCCTACTCACATACACCAACAATCTAAGCAAGCAACCATCAACTCAAATGAGAGAGAGAGAGAGAGAAGGCAAAACTCAATTGAGACAAATGGGATTGTCCCTTTCATATTTCATCAAATGTCTTATATACATGAGCTCATATTTACAATGTCTGGTTGCCTAGTTATTACGAATGGGGGCCCAAAACTAGTGTTCCTAGTTTTACCAGCTCTATGTACATCAAATCCTAGTGACCGGCGTTACACATGCCGTCTTTGCGCATGTTAACCGGAGTGGTTAACACAAGTAGAATCGTAGATTCTAGACAAAGAACATCTAGTGCAATGGAGACTACCCTGAAGAGGATGCAACTTGGGAAGTAAGACTACACTCTTAAGAGATTACCGCAAATTCATGACGAGATGAGGACATCTTGATGTCTTTAAAGCCTTGTTCTTCCTTTAAGGACACTCTAGTTTTTGCCTCCCCCATATAAAGAGACTTAAGCAAGCACAGTCTAGCCCTAAGAGGTGGTTTCCATGGGTGAGTCTTTTGCTCATAAAGTGAGCAAATAGACTCCAAATTGCGAGTCATCTAGATCGTTGAGTTCATGATTATACGAGCTATGAGAGAGTGGGTAGTATGGCTCCCCTCTTCAAAGACATCGAAATGCTACCTCAAGAAGCATGCATGAAAATGACACAAGAGGGGATGCTCCAAACGCGGCCCGAGCTCCCTTGGAAGTCCCTCATGGAGGGACTCATGGAGGCAATGGCTAGGTTAGCTTGAAAATCATCTAAAAAGAGGTTTTTAGATTAGGAGTTAGGTAAATCTTTAATCTTAGCATTAATTAAGAAAGATAAAAGATGTTACTTTTCCTTGTTTTGAGAATATAGGCTTCCATATTCATCTAATTTAAAACATAAAAATATGATTTCTTGTAGAATTGTTGCATTCTTGTTCCTTTGATTCAAGAAAAGATAATGTGCTTTCTCCTATCTTATGAGATTCGGATAAACTATTGGTTGCTAGCTTGCTTAAATTAATGTACAAGTACATCTTCTCTCTTCCTGGATGCTAACCCCATTCCTGTGCTTGTGTAACTGGGTGGCAACATTAGCGAGGCTCAGAGTCAGCCCAAGGTATCCCTACTACCATTGGGAAGCTGAAAGTCACCAGTTGGTGAGAGTTATGGATGTTGTTTAATTCTGTGCGTGCAGGCTAGTGCGGTGAATAAGCCCACCCTAGCATGTAGACATCCCTCAGAGGAGCGGGAGGATCAAGCAACGAAGCTTGAGAGGGAGACAGGCAAGCTTGATCCTTGCTAGCTAACGAATGACAAGGTGTATGGTCCCGTAGGGATTGCCTAGTCTATGGAGACTGGAAGGCCGAATTCTAGCGGATCAAAACGTGGAATAAGAGAGCCTGGAATTGGCTATAGTTGGATTTGAACCTTTGTAATTATTCTTAATTAAGTCTCTTATTTTTTAGTGTTGTTGTATTATTGTTTTAAGTTAAGTGGTTGTTCCAATGAACACCGTGTAAGATCCCTAATTAATGAACTTATCTATATATGTCACACAGTGTGGTAGGATTAATTAGAAAAAAAAATGACGATTGAGTTGGGTGGAAAGTGGGAGGGTGGATCGCCTTGACAGCGCCATCCTATGAACAGGTGGACCTGATTAGTCGGGTAGCTTTCCAACAAAACCAATCAATCGCTAGAGGACTAGGTCAACGGTCGTGCCTCGCATAGATGGGAAAAAAGGTGTTGCTTCTAGGAATCAAGGATAGAGGTTGCCCAAGATAGGTCAATCACTCTATGGGTTATTTGATTTAAATAACCATTTAGGAGACCACACTCCCTCTACAAGATAGAGCTAGGTCTAGTAGTGGTATCCTCGTATCTCTACATGGTCGAGGTGTCAAAAATGACTATGAATTTTTTTTAAAAGACTTAGTAGATTATCTTAAGGATTCCCCTTTTTAGGTTGGGGACCTTACATCAATTATTAATATTCTACTCATACCTAGGACTTGGGAAAATCCATTTAATTTTCCCTAATATTTTACATGATCAATAACGAATAATTTAGGGAAAATCATAGGGTGATTAGCTTCCCATGCCCTTGTTAGAAAAAATTAGTATCTCAACAAGTAAGATAACGATCGAGTTATGGCTAAGGTGGATACAACCTAAAAGCACTCATACTGATGAAAAATTAACCCTAATAATTCTTGGACTCAAGTTTAGTTAGGTTACTAGATTGAGACTTGCACTCATAAAAAGACTTGAGAGCTTGCTTAATTTGATTGCTTGAAAATGACCCCTTTTGTATAAGGTGGGTACAACTTGGCTTTGTTAGCTCATGTGGGATATTTCATTCTTGCTCATGTGGATGTTTGCTAGACTGACACTCACTCCCTACCTTTCTTATGCTCCATTGCATCATATTTCTCAACAACTCCCATTGGTGCCATATTCTTAGGATTTGAGGTTTACAACTCTGATCCCCCCCATGGGTGCTTGATTTGCTACTCTCAGGTGGTATGTCTTGGTTACAACATGTTATCACCCCCCCCTCAGTACCAACATAGCTATTTAAGGTTGTAAGGTGTGGTGGAAAACAATAGAAATGAGATGAGCTGAGATGGATGTCTACTCTCATACAAGTTTGGTAGTGCATGAGATTTTCAAGTGCAAAATCAAAAAATGAAGCTCAGTTTAAATGCAAGAGAATACTTCTCAATTTCCAAAAACTTCACAGTTCAAACTTAACAAATCCGCAATGTGAGCGGTCTAGTCCTAAAACCCAAAAATTTTGAATGTGCTCCTTTGAGCTTCCCAACACTTATGAAGGGGTAGCTTTGATGCTTAGCAAACCCAAACAAACCCTTAATTTTTCAAATATGGCCTTAATTAAGCTTGATTTTTACTAACTTTAGCTTAATAAGCTTAATTAAGCTCTTAATATAGTGATTAAGAAAGCTACGAGATGGAAATTAAGCTTATTAAAGGGGATAATCAAGGAGGAAATGTGATAAGGACTTCAAATTTGATTGGTAGAAGAGTATTAGGCCTAGAAACTCAGCTCACAATGCCCAAATAATGTCGTTTTGAAGCAAAAAAATGCTAACTAATTTTTCAGCTGTCCCGCAACCATCGCAGTGCTCCAAATAGCTTGAGACTTGAGTCCTAGGGTCCTTGGATGATAAGAAAGAATCCTCAACTCAACTCCATTTTTGAAAAAAAAAAACCCAAAAATGTACCTTTTTCAAATTTATGGAGACAAAAGACACACTTTCATGTCAAACATTAAAAAAAAACCACTACTTTTGTGAAAAAAGAATGCATAAAACATTACTTACATTTTATTCTAAACCCAAAAACGTCCAATTGAAAAAAGAATTACAAAGGATAAAAAACTCTTCCAATCAACTAAGAGAGTGATTGGTGTTGAAATTACAGCAATGTGATGAGCTATGGTGGATCAAATACTAGAATCAACATCATTAACAAAGTGATTAGTAAATAATTAAGATATAATTAGCGAGCAATTAGCAAATAGCTTAATGTAGGCATGGATAATAAAAAACCAGCAAATTCTCATTAGGTCAATGCCTCAATTTATAGAGTTTACATCCAAGCATCAAATCCCACTGATTTCTCCTTGATTCACTCCACCTCTTTTGCTTGATTCTCTCCACCTCTTCACTTTTCCCAAAATATCTCCACACTTCCTAAATCTTCTCATGCTACCCTTTATTCTCTCCCAGTAGATTCTTCTCACCTTTTCACAGGTTCTTTCACATTTACACATTCTCTTTTACAGCCTCTAACCAAGGGCTTGTTCCCGCACACACCCTATTCACTTGTATATTTCAACACCTCCCCTCAAGTGAATACTCTCTAGCACACCCTATACCAAGTTTTCCTCTTACTTGATAGTCCGCAACCAGTGTCTAGCACACCTTCCCTCAAGTTCACTTAGCACACCTGGACCCTGTACCAAGTTTTCTCTTACTTGATAGCCCACGACCAGTGCCTCAAGTCCCTAAACTCATAGTCCTTGACACACTCTCTCTCTATGTGTCCAAGGCTACTACAAGTGCCCGTGACCTTGACTAAAGTGCTCACACATACATCTACCATGTGTTCTACATCATCGGTGGCTCAGAGGTGGTTTTACTTTGTTGGGGTAGGTTACATTGGGTTGTGGGTCTCTCTCTCTCTCTCTCTCTCTCTCTCTCTCTCTCTCTCTCTCTCTCTCTGAGATTTTCACATGGCTCCTCACTCTTTGGAGCCTCACATCTTCTCTTGTCTTCAATCTTCTTGTCATGGCAACTTCTCTTCACGCGTCCATGTCTTCCTCTTCTCTCAGTCTTCTTGTGGTAGCTTCTCTTCTCGTGTCCATGTCTTCCTTCAATGCTTCCTTTAGATCTTCTTGGTGTGGATCCTCTTCTTGGAAAGAGATGGTCTTCTTCTTTCATGGCTGGGGCCATGAGCTTGTCCGTCAGGTCTTTTTGCTCCATGTGAGCAACATGTTTAAACATTTTGTTGACAGTTCTTTTGGGCTTTTGATGTTTATCTTGTGTCATTATAATGCAAACCCAAATCTATGCGGGAGGTCTTACCTCTTGCCTTATTCTGGACAAGGGCAGTGTCTGATCCCATTTTTACACTAATGTAATGTGCCTAATACATAATGCGTATAGCAATTATTCTTATGTATATTCCCAAATGCAACTCTGGCTGTGAATAATCTTGAATTTGAGTGAGATTTACAGGCATTAACCAAGGGTTAAATGTAAAATGATGATTATCACAAATTTATCAGTATAATTTTACCAGAAATTACATTAAATCAAGGGTAACCAATTTGTACGGAATGGTTGGAGTATCAAACCAACTCCGAATTGCAATCTAAAGTTATAGGGATCTGTATCAGATACCTAATGGTTAATTTGAACCCTCAGTTATACCAAAATATAGTGATTAGTATTGATTAATTATTTATTAGCAAATTAATCCTCTGTTTTGTGTGCAAAAAACAGAGTATGCGAGGAGTCCAGATCTGGGGCCTTAGACTTCAAATGAGCTCAAATGCTTTCAAAGCCATCAATAGCAATGAGTCTAGTAGAGGATTAAGCCAAGAAACACAAGATTTGACCAAACATTGAATGCTTAATCTCTGTTTTACCAAAGTCACCTGCAGATTTGATGAAGAGCTTGGATCTCACTGTAGACTTGATCAAATCACTTTCTGACTTCACTAGCTTGTAGAGCATGCTTGAAAACCCCTGGAGCTATAAGGAATTAGACCAATTTGATTTGGAGCAGCACCAATGTCAAAATCTCCTCAGAAAAATGATGCCCACTAATCAGCAAAAATCGGGAGTTCTACATGTCAGTTTGCGCTTCTGATTCGACTTGCTGGAGTAGCAATGAGTTGGCTGTTTGTGGCTAGAAGAGTTTGGCCTAATGTTGAGTGTGCAAGGAGATAGAGCTCCTCCACCACTGGCTGGGGGTACAGAGGTGAGTTGAAAAATAACTAAAATTTTGATTATTTTCTAATTATTACTAATCCTAATTAACTAGATAATGGGCTCATAAACTTGATGAATTCTAGGCTTGGCTCTGATACCATGTTGAAACTATAGCAATGGGGAATTTATGCTAATATCTTTACCTTTACTCCCAAGTTTCTCTCTCCGACAAATTTCATGTCCATATCAGGAGGGAGCCTGTTGGAAAAAGCTAACCCAAGACAATATAGCTTGCACCAACATGTACAAAAATATAGTCTATACACATACTAAAAATTTGACTAACAATAAAAATTTAAAAAGATGATGAGAAATACCACATGCCAAAATAAGAGAATGAAAGTACAACTCTATTGTTACTGCAAGCCTTGAGAATGGACTTTTTGTGGACTAATACGAGTGACCCTATCCTGGACTTGGATTGTCTGGATTGGTACTATCAAGTGAAGGTAAGTATTCCTCCTTTGCAAACCCACTCATGATATTTTTATGCACCATTAGGGGAGATGTTATGGAGCCACCTTTGTGGACATGTTCTACATATAGTTTCATCCCCTTCCACCATGTTTTAGCTGTGAGTGTTCCATGTTGTTCACAATATTCTACTTATGTTGACACTACAGAACTTATTTTAGGTGCTGTAGGGACAAGACTCTTACATTCTATGGTAGGAGAGACACCACAACGACATGATGACGTGAGTGTTCTTTACCCAGTGGGAGGACCCTATCAAGTAAGAAATGCATAGGAATATCTTGTAGAGTAGGGGAGAAGGGCAAGAGCTTACGCACTTACACCATCATTCTATGAAATAATGTTACCAACTCCTTGTCCCTTCTAGAGCATGGTGGGTCATTTCCTTGATAGCTTAGCTAGCGGTAGCTGCTTAGCTTACTTGCCTCTAGTACACATGCCATATCATAGTGAGGATGCACTTAGACCATTGCCTCATACACCAGAGGAGGCATTTCTATTAGAATCAAACCATGAGGATGACGAGCTTAGATGACATTGAGTTCAACCTAACGTATGAGTTGTGGCTATTTGATGAGAAAACTTGTTTGCTGATTTTGAAGATTTTT